>NW_012121043.1:11269590-11288005 GCF_000951035.1 Colobus angolensis palliatus | reverse complement strand
ACCCAATGGTATGCATAAACTAGAATAATTCTGAGCATACATGGAATAGGGATAGGAAAGCAGTCACACCTTTTGTTCCAATGGGAGGATGTATACTGGATACAGTTTATATCTAATTGCAAGATGAGGCAGAAAGGAAGAAGCCCTTAAGGCTACTGCATAGTCTCTGTTCCTTGTGTTAGAGGAAACACAGAAGCACCTGGGTTTTTTCTTTTTCCTTTTTAATCGAATGGATCAACTTAAACTTTCGTGGCTTCATCTCATCTACATATTTTTGCCCATGATATTGAATCATACACAGAGGTAATGCACTAAGGTACTTTTTCCCTCAAAGCATTAACCACCAGATGTTTGCTTCAGGTTTCAGGAATGAACATATAGTACTTTAGATTTGAAATCACACTTATTGGAACATTACATGTTGCTTTACCATATGTTTATGAGAGAGAAAAAAGTTACCAAAGATGCTAATCAAAATGACTGAATGTAACTCAAATTGACTTCTCATTTACTAATACTTCTTTTACAAAGCAAGCTTAATAACTTAGGGAACAAAAGAAAAACAGAAAATAAGTAAACTGGAGGGGTACTGAAATGTTTATTAGTAAACCTTTTGTGTTTTTTCTGTTTTCCAGGTCATATTCAGAGATGGTTGTCTAACAAGTAGGTAGTCAGTTGCAGCTGAAAAAGTGCAGGTGAGGGAACAAGGAGTACTGTATATTTGTATATCTTTGTCTGCCCTGTATCCCCAGAGTGGAGTTGCATTATAGGTGCATTTAACATCTGAGTATTACTACATAAGCCTCTAATCTTCAGAGGAGAGACCAATCAGTTGAAATGTAGTAAGGATACAGAGGCTTAATACTGGAACCAAACGGAAAAATTCTGTAGAGAAGCAAGAACACTTAAAATGTCTCTCTCCATTTCTCATTTACTGGATTTGATGGTTATCTTGAAGGTAAAGGGTTTGAATAGACAGTAATCTGTCTGTAGACTTTTCTTATGTTCTCAATCTATGTCTATAGTACTCAATTAATGAGTATATATTACACTAAAGAATACTTTAAAAAATCCTTAAGAGCAATTTTAACTAAACAATGTTTTTCTTCCTGAAGTACAAATTGTAAGGCGCAACTTTACTATGGTTCATTGTGTGACCTTGGGCAAAGCGTAATCTCTAGAGTCTTAGATTTCAGAATTGCAAAATGAAGGGATTTGAATTAATGACCATAAAATAGTAAACTATAATGAGTTCTGACATTTGCCCAGAATTTCTCAGCTCCCATTACATTGCAAAGAGATCGGCCATATGAGCTGGTACCGAGACCGTATGAGCAGACAGCCTGATGACAGACAGAAAAGGAAGCAAGCACACTTCAGGTTACATCTCTGGCCGATAATTCATGGTTACAGTGGTGATCATGAGTGGTAAGCAAGAGGTAAAGTAACTTAAACATTTTGTTTAAGAAGGCAACAGCATGAATAATGTATATTGGAAAGGTTTGAAACCAAGATATTGACTTTTTCTTCCTTTTTATTTTTTAACTCTTAATGGGTAACCATTGGTTATTTGGAAAGCTTATTATATGGAGTCTTACTGATGTCAGACAAAGAAGGCATTAATATGCTTACTGGAGGATGCCTTTAAATTATAATTTCTTGTTGGTGGGATTATGTGTGGCAGAGGTGGTCTTGTTTCAGGAGCTTTGATGGAGAGGTCAGCATTCTGGGGTCTTCTGCCTTAATTCACTATGGCATCCCAAAAAGTCACAGCATGATCTCACATTCACTAGTTATAACAGACAACCCTAACTAGGGGGATAGTCCTCTTACTCTTGAGAATCACTGATCTTGAGAGAGAAATCCATCTCTTGTGCATCTCTTCCTAGTTTGTATTCCCCAAATCAACAAATTATTTTATAGTGCAAAATGGTATTAAATTGTGCATATGTTTTAAAATTACGTGACCAGCCTCTTTCAGAGAGGCATGTATATTCCTCCTTTATCGAGATTTACAAATCTAGGGAAACTTTGGTACTCTGGAAACTTTTATCCTTTTCTGAAATGTGGAGATAATATCTGTCTTTACTTGAAGAAAGACAGGGCTAAGAGTGGAATGAATTCATTTACAGTACAGAGGAGAAACTTCTCATATTTTGACTTCTAGATAACATTTATTAAGTGGATTAAATGAGATGGTATACACAAAGCACCTCTTAGCAGCCAGCACCCAGTGGACACTCAGTAAATGTTATCTGTTTCCTTAATTATGTATTCAAAAATTTGTCTTTTTTTGGACTCATTTGGCTTCCAGGTCACATTGGCATCTCAATTCCTTCATGTGGAATCACTGAACTCACCCCTACCATTCCCAGGCTCAGGGATGATCTTCTCAAACAACAGCTTTTAGGAGTCAGAGGTGCAAAGTCAATTCTGCTGATGGACAGTCTCTGAAACAGTTCTAGTAATTTAGACCTTGTCTTGCCCGGTTCAAGAAAATCTGTGTGTCTTGGTCCAGTGAGTTTGGTCCCATGCTTAAACTCCTGCCGTTGTCCTGCCAGTGCCCTTCCAAGACTGGAGACAAATTTATATTTATCTTAATATTTCACAGGTAGAATTCTGTCATCATATAACATCATTTATGGTTGAATGCTGGCAGGCCAGACTTCTGTCTGCAGCTTGACCTGCCTGATAAGGATTGTGTCTGGATTGCTTGCTTTTCCTGTGTGTTTCTATTCTCTTTCTGAGGTCATGCATACTGGGTAAGCTGTGAAATGTGTATCCTTGAAATACACACGTAGATACAGTCACGTATGTACATACATGCATGCATGCACATGAGATTGTGCATGTGCATACAATTTTGTATCAATGTCTCAAGATTCACAGATGCCAGATTAAAAACACTTTTACTCTAAGCAAAAGAACCTTTTTTTGGCACAGTATTTTTAAAATATTGGTTCTTAATAACCACTTTTTATAAGCTGATAAGCACTGCAGAAATTGATGGTAAACAACATTGTTTTAGGTAACAAATATATGAAACTAACCTTTTAAAAAATCTAAGATTTTTTTATCCCTTGTTCCAGGTTTTCATTATGTGTGCTGAGGATCTTCATGAGGGTGTTCACTGAGGTCTCAGGGTTTTATATTTCATGAACCCAGAGCTCAACAACTATTGGTCCTTGGGTTGAAAAAGGCCTGAATTTAGGCTTTTCATGGCTAAGTTATTTTTGTTTTGTTTTCTTAAACTGAAACTAAATGTCTTTAGACAGGGCGTGGGCTCTCTAGAGCATCTGCTCCACCCTCTCACCAAGTCTTTCATCACACACTTGACCTATTTCCATTATCTTCCTGGCCCTGTTGGTGTTGCTACCCTGTCCCTCCCCCACCCTAACTCTAACCCTACCTTTCCGTCCGATTATGAAATACACAATTATCTACTTTTGAAATTTGTTTTACAGTGTATTTTTCATAGAGAATAGGGGCAGATGAGAAACAATTTCAAATAAACATGAATAGCTAAATCATCAGCTTTGTTTTCTACTTGCTAAAAAAATTCTTAACTATGGAAAGACTCTCTTCCTCCTCTCCTCATTTGGAATATTTAGAACTACACTACAATTTTATTCATTGTTTAAATGTATAAGCAGCTCGGTGAAAGCTAATTTTTTGTTGTTCCTGTAATAAAACACTGCTTATCATGCTATTCAAACCCTGAAGAATTAGGATCCTTTTCACCTGCTTCCTCTTAAATTGCTCCTGAAAATAACTCATTGCAATCTATTTCTCAGTATTCTTTTTCAGTGAGAACATAGGTGCTACATCATTAAGTGAATAACACTATTCTGGGGGACATCTGTAAACTTAGATTTTCTATTTCATCCTATAAGGTAGATAGTGTAGGACACAATGCTACTGTAGTGTGGGAGAATAAATATGTACTTTATGATGAGAATTGCCATTGTATCTGAGTGTAGATAACTTAAACACTACATACAGCAAATATACTGCATGGTAAACACCCAGGGGGATAGCTGATAATATGTTAAAATGAGTTAAAAATACTATTCCCACTCTTATCTGGACAGTAGTACTACTCCTAACATCTCTCTTGAGGTATTCGCTCTTTCCCTTTTTTAAACCCAGCGTATGGAAGACTACCTACCCCAGCCCACCCTCCCCAGTGCATTTTAAATAATGATTTTTAAAGTTTCGTATTTGTAGTATTTATGGCAAAGAACTATGGAAATTAACACAAAAGTAATGAGTTTTCTTTTTAAAAAATGCACAACATAAATCATAAAGGGGAGTGAAAGATTAATTATTCCAGGCCATTGGCAATTGTTAATATTGAGATACTTAATACATTAAATCTTTAATGAAAATATAACTCTTCAGATATATAACATTTGACAGTTTTATAAAGCATTTTTATATCAGTGGTATCAATTTGATGTGTAACATTAAAGTGTAGATACTTTGCTTTCTTATCAGGTTGTACTGTGAGAATAATACTGATACAAAGCAATGATTAATCTCCGTAGCATCTGTGATGATTAATTTTATGTGTCAACTTGACTAGCCTGAGGGATGACCAGATAGCTGGTAACACATTATTTCTAGTGTGGTTGTGAGAGTGTTTGTGGAGGAAAACATTAGCATTTGAATCAGTAGATTAAGTACAGAAGCTTTCCTTGAGGACAGGCATCATCCAATTTACTGATGGCCCAGATAGAACAAAAGGGTGGAGGAAGGGTGAGTTTGCTCTCTGTTCTGGAGCTGGGACATCCATCTTCCGCTCTTGAACATCAGAGCTCTAGGTTCTTAGACCTTTGGACTTTGGGACCTATGCAAGTTCTCCCCTGCCCCTGCCCCTTTCTTAGGCCTTTGGGTTAAAACTGAATTATATCATCAGCTTTCCTGGTTCTCCAGCTTGCAGATGGCATATCCTGGGACTTTTTGGCCTCCATAATCACGTGAATGAATTCCCATAATTATATACATACACATATAATTATGTGTGTGTGTGTGTGTGTGTGTATCTCCTAATGGTTCTGTTTCTCTGGAGAATCCTGACTGTATTAGTCCATTTTCTTGCTGCTGATAAAGACATACCTGAGAGTGGGCAATTTACAAAAGAAAGGTTTAATGGACTCACGGTTCCACATGGCTAGGGAGGCCTCACAATCATGGTGGAAGGCAAGGAGGAGCAAGTTAGGCCTTACATGGATGGCAGCAGGCAAAGAGAGAGATTGAGCTTGTGAAGGGAAACTCCCATTTTTAAAACCATCAGATCTTGTGAGACCCATTCACCATCACAAGAACAGCACGGGAAAGACCTACTCCCACGATTCAATCACCTCCCACCAGGTCCCTCCCACAACACATGGGAATTCAAGATGAAATTTGGGTGGGGACACAGTCAAACCATATCACTGACTGATATACCATCTATCTCTATCCATGGTTGGATGATATTTATTTGAGGAAAAAATTTAGATCCTGTCATAGCAAAAGTAAATTGCATAAAGTATATCTATATTTATACTAGCAGTATTTGCAAACTCTGCTTAAAAACAAACATTCAAGAAGAATGGAAAACTTGTATAGCACTCCAAAGTATACACAAAGGTGATTCTCATAAATCCTGGGGTGCCTGCTTTAGACAAACAGCATGCAATGTAGAGAGACAAAAGAACTGTAGAGCTGAATCCTGGCTTCTTGGCCCTCTTTCTTCTCTAAGCTGTTTTGTGATCTTGGGCAAGTTACAGATTTTCCTGTAAATAGAGGTAACTGGACCGTGATATCTTGTAGTTCATATGAAGGTCTAATATTCTATGATTTGTTAATATATGTAACACCCCAGTGAATTAAGACAGAAGGAACAACCTTCACTTCTGTCTAAGGAAACAGACAGAAAGTGTTAGTGCAGAACTCAGTTGCTTCCTGTGCCACTGTTATGCCCACAGGCACTTTATACATTAAGTTAGACTGTTCCTGACAGATCCACAGTGCTCGGAACATATCTGAGCAGCAGGTCTTCTTTTGCAGCTATTGCATGTGGTTTTGTGATATATTGGTTTAGAATGGAACAGTGACCTTAAATTACCATTGTCAGAAAGGTTAGCTCTGACTATCATCCAAGGAGGATAGAAAAGATGAAGAATGACATCTTTAGAGGCAGTCTGTCTGGGTCAGCTACTTAGACTGAAGTACACTCAATAGGAGAGAGGGCACAGTTATCTGAAGGACTGAAGAACCTCACTCCAGGGAAAGGATGGGGTTGAAGGGTTCACCCCCAAAGGTAGAGAAGGACTTGGAAAAATGTCTGGAAGTACCTGGAGCTGGAAATACTAAAATATGTTTAATACAAATAAATCTATTTTAAAGGTAGACTTGGCTGAAAGAATTACTAAAATGCTCATATTTTCTGTATTAGTCTGTTTTCACATTGCTATGAAGAACTACTTCAGACTGGGTAATTTATAAACAAAAGGGGTTGAATTGACTCACAGTTCCACATGGCTGAAAATGCCTCAGGAAACTTAACAATTATAGCAGAAGGTGAAGGGGAAGCAAGGCATGTCTTAGATGGTGGCAGAAGAGAGTGAGAGTGAAGGAGCATCTGCCAAATACTTTTAAACCATATTTCATGAGAACTCACTATCACAAGAAGTGAAGCATGAGGGAGACTGCCCCCAAGATCCAATCACCTCCCACCAAATCCTTCCCTTGACACATGGGGATTACAATTTGAGATGAAATTCATGTGGGGACACGGAGCCAAACAATATCAATCCACCCTGGCCCCTCCCAAATCTCATGACCTTTTCACATTTCAAAACCAACTATGCATTCCCAATAGTCACTCGAAGTTATAACTCATTCCAGCATTAACTCAAAAGTCCAAATCGAAAGTCTCATCTGAGACAAGCAAGTCCCTTCCACCTATGAGCCTGTAAAATCAAAAACAAGCTAGTTACTTCCAAGATATAATGGAGGTACAGGCATTGAGTAAGTCTTTCAGTTCCAAATGGGATAAATTGGCCAAAACAAGGGGGCCACTGGCCCCATGCAAGTCTGAAACCCAACAGGGCAGTCATTAAATTTTAAAGCTCCAAAATAATCTCCTTTGACTCCATGTCTCACATCTAGGCCACACTGACGCAAGAGGTGGGCTCCCAAGGCCTTTGGCAGGTCTGCCCCTGTGACTCTGCTGGATACAGCCCCATTGGCTGATTTCACAGGCTGGCGTTGAGTGCCTGTGGCTTTTTTTTTTTTTTCTTTTTTTTTTTGACTTGCATGGGGCCAGGTGTATGGTGCAAGCTGTTGGTGGATCTATCACTCTGGGGTCTTGAGGATAGTGTCCTTCTTCTCACAGTTCCACCAGGCAGTGCTCCCCAGTGGGGACTATGTGTGGGGGCTCTAACTCCACATTTTCCCTCTATATTGCACGAGTAGAGGTTCTCCATGAAGGCTCTGCTCCTGCAACAGACTTCTGCCTGGACATCCAGGCATTTTCATACATCCTCTGAAATCTAGGTAGATGCTCCCGAAGCTCAATTCTTGTCTTCTGCACACCTGCAGGCCCAATATCACATGGAAGCCACCAAGGCCTGGAGCTTGCACCCTCTGAAGC
This sequence comes from Colobus angolensis palliatus, assembly GCF_000951035.1. Lineage (NCBI taxonomy): Eukaryota > Metazoa > Chordata > Mammalia > Primates > Cercopithecidae > Colobus > Colobus angolensis. The sequence continues at coordinate 11,280,363 of NW_012121043.1, read as the reverse complement.
AATGGCCTGAGCTGTACCTTGGCCTCTTTTAGCCATGACTGGAGCTGGCGCAGCTGGAACATGGGGCACCAAGTCCTCAGGCTGCACAGAGCAGTGGGGCCCTGGGTCCAGCCAATGAAACCACTTTTCACTCCTAGGCCTCCAGACCTGTGATGGGAAGAACTGCCATGAAGATCTCTGAAATGCCCTGGAGACATTTTCCCCATTGTCTTGGTGATTAACATTTGATTTCTCCTTACTTAAGCAAATTTCTGCAGCTGGTAGCTTGAATTTCTCTCCCAAAGAAAAAAATGGGATTTTCTTTTCTACCACATGGTCATGCTTCAGATTTTCCAAACTTTTACACTCTGCTTCCCTTTTAAACATAAGTTCCAATTTCAGACCATCTCTTTGTGTACACATATAACTGTATGTGTTCAGAAAAAGCCAGGTCACATCTTTAATACTTTGCTGCTTAGAAATGTCTTCTTCCAGGTACCCTAAATCATCTCTCTCAAGTTCAAAGTTTCACAGATTTCTAGGGTAGGGGCAAAATGCCAGCAGTCTCTTTGCTAAAGCATAGCAAGAGTGACCTTTGCTTCAGTTCCCAGTAAGTTCCTCATCTCCATCTGAGAGCACCTGAGCTTGGACTTCATTGTCCATATCACTATCAGCATTTTGGTCAAAACCATTCAACAAGTCTCTAGGAAGTTCGAAACTTTCCCACCTCACCCTGTCTCCTTCTGAGCCCTTCAAAGTGTTCCAACCTCTGCCCATTATTCAGTTCCCAAGTTGCTTTCACATTTTTAGGTATCTTTATTAGCAGTACCCCACTCTTGGCACCAATTTTCTGTATTAGTTCATTTTCACTCTGCTATAAAGAACTACCTCAGACTGGGTAAAAACAAAAGAGGTTTAATTGACTCACAGTTCTGCATGGCTGAGGAGACCTCAGAAAACTTACAATCATAGCGGAAGGAGAAGAGAAAGCAAGGCACATCTTACATGGCAGCAGGAGAGAGAGAAACTGCCAAGCACTTTTAAACCATCAGATGTCATGCAAACTCATGAGAACAGCATTGGGGAAACTGCTCCCATGATCTGATCACCTCCCACCAGGTCCCTCCCTTGACATGTGGGGATAACAGTTGGAGGTGGATTTGGGTGGGAACATATAGCCAAATCATATTATATTTTAAGTAGGTTTTAAAGCTGGGGTAAATTGATTAAAAAATGGAAGACAGTTTACTTATTCTCAGGTTCATAGTTGAGAAAATTTAAACAAACCTTTATTCTTCATTCCATTATTCCAATACAATATGCTGTATTTTCAAATTTTCTCATTTCTAAAAGCAATGGATCCTTCAGATCCTTACTGGTTTATGATCAAAGTGATCATTCTTTTTTTTTTTTTTTTTTTTTTTGAGACGGAGTCTCGCTCTGCCGCCCAGGCTGGAGTGCAGTGGCCAGATCTCAGCTCACTGCAAGCTCCGCCTCCTGGGTTCACGCCATTCTCCTGCCTCAGCCTCCCAAGTAGCTGGGACTATAGGCGCCCGCCACCTCGCCCGGCTAGTTTTTTGTATTTTTTAGTAGAGACGGGGTTTCACCGTGTTAGCCAGGATGGTCTCGATCTCCTGACCTCGTGATCCGCCCGTCTCTGCCTCCCAAAGTGCTGGGATTACAGGCTTGAGCCACCGCGCCCGGCCCAAAGTGATCATTCTTCTTACGCCTGCCTATAACACTTACTGTCTGCCTCACTCACTTTGCAACTAGCATCATATACCCTCTATGTACTGGTATTTGAAATTTTAAAAGGTGAATGTACTGTCTTCCAGAAAGTTTATAAAAGTTTTGGAGGGTCTTTTATTCTTCTTTTTACTAAATGGCACTTCACAGTATTTAGTATTGTGCTTTGATTATAATGTAAATTTATTGATTATTTGCTGGGAGAATTACTTGATGGGATGAATTAGGAAAGTGGTGTAAAATGAAAGGCACAGTCTCAGAACTACACTATATAAGTAGAAATCACATTTTGACTTTCAGTTCATTTTTAGTCATCACTATGAGGTTGATTAATGATAAGGAAAAAAAGAAAGGGGGGATTTCTCCATCTACATTTTCAATTTAAAAAGGGTACCACTAGAGAGGCACTGAAGGTCACCGGTAGCATTCATTCATTCATTCATTCCTTTAGTCTTGAGTTTCTTGAACACATCTAACATGCCAGGTGCTAGAGTCACAAATAAGACATGCTTCTTGTCCTCAGGGAGTTCATCTTACAGTAAGAGAAACACTGATGCAAATAAATAATAGCAGCACAGAGGGTAAGGGCTCTAACAAAAGTCTGTACCAGATTCAATTGGCAGCAAAAAAAAAGGAGGGATCAGTTCTTTGGGATGGCTGTGTGAGGAGGCAGAAAAGCTTCAGAATAGAAGCAATCTTTTAGGTAGAGCTGAGAAGAAAAGTAGGAATTCGACTAGTAGGACAAAAAGACTAGGACATCCCTTCAGAGAAAACAGAAAGTTCACAGAGAGAGGCACAGAGGGGCAACACAGCATCTCATGTCCAGGAAATTGCAAGTTGTCTGAAACTGCTGCCACTAAGAGTCTAAGAAAAACTGATGATTGTAAAGTTGGAGACAGCAGCAATAGCCATGTCAGTGAAGACTTGGTTAGACAACTAGAACAGCAGGCAGTGAGATTTCACAATGTTACCATCACCAGAAATGCGTCCCTACAAAACGGAATTTTATAATTTGGGTTGTATCTGTCACTTTTTTTAAGTGCAAAATTATACAAAATTTGGTTTGATTTCTTTTTGTTTATTATTGTCCTTTGTTTGTTGTGGCTTAAAGATTTGCATCTTGTGATCAAAAGTGGTGTAAATGAGTGTTTTTTTCCTAAAATAAAAGGATGACAGGGATCCTAAATCTCTCTTTTGACCTTTTGCACTAAATGTCTCATAAAAAGAATAAAATCACTTTAAATCTGGCAGAATCAGCTACAGTAAATGTGTGCAATCATGCATCATACCAAGCAGGTTGAAAGGTCTAATTTTACTTGCATAATATATTCACTGTTTTATAGCAGATTTTTCCAGTGAATACATTTTGGCAAAGCAATGCCTTTTTAAACAAGCTTCCAGCTTGTTTTGCTCAGGTTTAAGTATATCATTTGGGTTCTGAAGCCTTGTTCATTGTGGACAGCAGATGGCTCTTGAGAGGACATCACTGGAGCACTGCGTGGCATAACATGACAGAATCTGGATGTACTTGGCTGCAAGTAGAAAGAAGTAACAAATAATTTATATCATCTTCAAATGATATCACAAGCCAGTGGCAAAAGATGATATAAAATAAAAGAGGGCTTATCCAATTGTGGGGTGAGGTCTTTTAAAAGACAATCCAGATTTCTAAGAGCGCTTTCCATTTTTATCTTGAATGTCTCCTGGCTTTTTCTTATTTTAATCTATGCTATTCTTGATCTGTTCTTTTTCTTTTGTTCTCTACTGTCCTGTTTTCTTTCACTCGGTTCTTGCTGCCAAATATTCAGTGTGTGTATAGATTATAAATTCCCTGAGGCAGAGACTTTGTTTGCTTGGTTCTTTGATGTTTTCTCAGTGTTTAGAAATAAGCCCAAGCATAATAGGTGCTCAATTAATATTAGTTAAGTGAATGTTAGAGATGTAGTGTACAATCACAACAGTGCTAGTCATGGAATAGGCGAGACTAAACAATGCTATGAAACGTGAGAGTTGCCATGATAGTGGAGAGTCAGGGAAGCCTTCCAGAGAAAATGAAGACTAGGCTGGAACCTTATAAAAGATGCATAGATTTAGATGAATGAAAGAGGTGTGAGAGAGGAGGGGATGGGAAATGGGGGAAGGAAGACTGGTCCAGGTAGAGAGGAGAACGTAAGATTCAGAGGTACTGAGACAAGTTGAGTTCAATTGGAGAAAAGAGGTGAGATAAAGAAGGGGGAGAGGTGAGGCTAGAGAAGTAAGCAGGGGAGAGATCATGAAGAGCTTCCTCAGGCATTAAAAACAATTGGACCTTGTTTTGTGGAAATGGAACACCATTGAAAGACTTTAAGCGAAGGGATGATAAAATTTTGGTTTTTATTTGGTTTTGTTATTTTTATTTTAGATCACTTTGGCTGCTCTATGGATTGCTGATGGGGGAATAGAAGGAAAATAGAAGAGGAGACAAGAAAACCTTGCCATGTCTAAAAAGTCAGTAACATTACTTCACAGTTCTGTAATATTAACACATGACACCACATTTTTATACATTAAATATTTCTATTTCAGTTATGATTTAGTATTTCCTATATTACCGATAAAAATGGGATGCCATTTACTCTGCTTCCAATAATCTAAATAGAGAGTCAAAGTTAGTCATGTAAAAGTTACAAGGAACATAATAAAAAAACTTGTAAAATTATATTTTTGAAGACCATCACATACTATAGAAGCACCATTTACATTCACTTTAAATTTATGTATTAGGGAAAATACTCTGTATCAGTCAAGTTCTTCAGAGAAAGAGAACAAATAGGATATGGACAAATATATGAGGATATTTATTATGAGAAATGGCTTGCATAATTATGGAGGCTGAGAATTCCCATGATATGCCATTGGCAAGAGGGAAAACCAGGAAAGCTGATGGTATAATTCAGTCAGAGTCTGAAGGCCTGAGAATCAGGAGCTCTGATGTCTGAGGAGGAAAAGATGGATGCCCCAGGTCCAGAAGAGAAAGAGAATTCGCCCTTCCTCTGCCTTTTGTTCTATCCAAGGTCTCAATGGATTGGGTGATACCCACCCATCACCCATGTTGATGAGGGCAGATCTTCTTTGCTGTCTGCTGATTCAAATGCTAATTTCTCCCTGACACATCCTCACAGTTGCACCTAGAAAAAATGTTTTATCAGCTGTTCAGGCATCCCTTAGGCCAGTCAAGTTTACCCATAAAACTAATCATCACATCCTCTAACGACTAGAAAGATTTTCTATAGATATTTAAAATTAATAATGCCATATTTAAAAAACAATCCTTTTTTCCTATTTAATTCATATGTTTTATATAATTTAGTCTGTATTAAAAATTCTAGTGTAAGTAGTTTACCTGAAGGGCAAGAAGGAAACGTATTCAACTTTTGTTTTTGTTTTGTTTTGTTCATTTTGCTTTCTCACATATATATGTGTACTGGGCATGAGAAAGAAAGAAATTTCACTCAGAAAAGTTGTGTCTTAGTGTTGTCAGTTATGAAATTCTATATGACCAATTTTTACTTTTTTTCCCCTGAAAACAAATTTGCTCAGGGCAAAGGACTTCACATGGGCTCAATGTTAAATGGACCCAAGGTCAAGCTGCTGAAGCAATTCAAGGAATCAAAAACAGCAGTTACTGTTACCATGAGCTTCATCCATCACTGAGGCACAAAACAAGATAATATATGTGATTGTGCTTTTGATATGGTGGTTTTCATCTATATACTTCAGCCTGATTTTTGTATTTTGTTTTGTTTTCTAGTTCACTGGTGATTTTACAGCCAATGTTGGCTGGAAAACTTTATATGATGTGTAAGTTGCTATTTATTCAGTTCCGTTTGTCATACTATTGCTCTAAGTAAATAACTTTTACAGCATTAAACTTGTTCTCATACCTTTCTGGTAAACAAAATTGAACTTTAAGCAGAGCCCTGAGAATTCAAGAAGAAAAAAAAAATACCTACTTGTAGAAAAATGCCCGAGATGTTAAATCCAATATGCTGTTTTTAAAAATAACATCCTAATCTGCAGGAAAGCTCCTTTCATTTGAGGATAGCTATACTCATCTTTTTCATTTGAAACATGAGGTTAGTTATTTCCCATTAGTCTTGGGTAGACATTTGCTAGCAGTCCACAACCAGAACCGTTTGGCCCAGTTTTGCATTATCGACAGGCTCTTCCCAAATGGCTTCTTTTAGGAATCTAGAGGAAGTTTCATGTCAGCGCTGTAGTGCATTAGCGTGGCTGTCAGAAATGCTTCCCGAGGGCTGACTGCTTTCTGCCTGAGTTCAGCCAGTGCTGTCAATCTTTCTTTCTCACGAATCCTAAAATGATCTCACCCTCCCTTCCCTGAATATCTCTTAAAAAGAGAATATTAACTTGTATAATTTAAGGAAATAGAGACTTCTTGCATTTAGTACAGTGGGTGTTCATGTTATTGATGATAAAATGGGGGCAATAGTCTAACTCTGTTCAAGTTGGGTTTCTTTATTTATGATTTTTGTTTGTTTTAAGAGAAAGTCCTAGACATTTTAATAGTTCGTTCTGTTAAATGATGGAATTTACAATCTAACCTGTAAAATAAATAAATAAATAAAAGTGATTCAATGAATCCATGGGTTGAAGCCAGAATGAACTACATGCTACCTCCTAAAAGTACCAGTGGTTACACTGGTATGATGATAATAAGAGAAACAGTGGTTGACTTGCAGTACTGTTATATAACAGAAAAATTCAAATATTCACCATCATTAGACATTATAATTAGCACAATTATATTTAAAAAGAATGGGAAAAATGTTTCTCTCTGTGTTACATTTACGTCAGAAGTTTCAGTTTCTGTTTTTGCTGAAGAAGCATCAGGTTTCTAAGAAAATTCAAAGTTCCATATTTTTTATCCCTTTTCTAAATGCTCATCTATTTTGACCAGGTGCTTAGTTTCCAAAAGTATTATGGAATTTAAAGATTGCATCCATCTTTTACATAAAACTTTCTCATTTTGTAAAATGGGAACTTTCAATAAGTAATATAAAGGCTCATTAGTATTTCCCTTATACCAAATCACTTTGGCATCGAAGGAGAAAAAAGTTCTTTATTCTAACACATTGATCTTCACAAAAGTTGAAAGATAATAAAATACCTGATAAAAATGCATAGCTTTGACCCTCAAAATCCATGTAAGTGAAAGGGGAGTGAATATTTCTGAATGCTAAAATTTGTACTACAATCATATTTTCTTGGCAGGCTGATTCAAAGAGCTTTATATGACAGGCAAGTTACACCAGCCTTGACAGTACAACTGGGTGAAAGATTCAGATCTGTTTTTATATTTAATGGGAGTGTAAGGGTCAGACTGTCAGAGCAGGATACTCTTGCCAGTTGTCAGGAAGGGCTACCTTTGAGAACACTTAAATGGAAATGTAGGTACCTGATATTATTTTCAACGTGGCACTCAATTTATAAATTTGAGGAAATGACTTGGAATCACTATACATTATTCCTATCACCTGTGATTTAAGGAATTGATTGCATTATATTTGGGGGGTTATAGAAAGGAAGAAAGAAAGAATTACAGATAAATCCGAATGTCAAATAACAAGTATAAATTATACTACACAGTAGTCAAGAAGGTAGGTATATATAAAAAAAGAAGGTAGGTATATCATTGTCACACAGATGCAAATAGTATTCATATTACAATTTACTATTTAAAATGAAATTATATATATAATATATATGATCCATAATCCATGATGAAGATAAATACATTAGACTATCAAAATATATAACAGATTATAGAATTTTTACTAGTTAATGCAAAATATGTATTAGATATCAGATACAATAAGTGCTTAATACATTTTTTGCTGAAAGGATATAACTGTTAATACACTCCAATTCAGGAAATTTAGTAATTAAATGATCCTTCTGGCCCTTTAATCTGACTCCTTGCGCCCAAAGCCCTCTGATCCTCCCAAGATGGAACATTCAGCCAATATTAAGCTCTTTCTTAAGCTTTGGGACCCCTACTATCTCCACACAGGGAGCCTGTAAAGCTGTAAGACTCAACACTGAATTGCCGTGTGGGTATCCTTCTGTTTATTAGCTCCTGCTTGGTTCTTTCAGATCAATCTCTGTCCAGTTCTCATATATGGAAACTTGTCCTCCTCTATCCGATTTATAGGTTTCATTAGAATAAACTCATACTGGAATCCTTCACACTAAAATCCTTAGACTATGCCTAGTGCAAAAATTGTTTGCATTTCTGAACAACCACTTATTACCCATTGACAGATGCTCCGGATACTATGCTCTTTTCACCAACAGGGAAACTCTTCTCTTCACTCTCTAACACAGCCTACCTGCCTCCTGACCTTTGGTCTGTGTGGAGTTGCCTAATGTTCTCTTCCTTCCTAGTGTCTTTCCCATTCTTTTCCCTGCTGTGTCAGGGTTGGCCTGCACTGGTCTACCAGTGATGGGAACGCTGACTCTGAAAAACCACATCTAATTTGCAGAGAAAATCACATCTCTGTACATCTGTTGATTGTGATTAGATTATAATATGCAAACTGAATATTTTGTGATATCAAAGGAAATTTTATGTAAATGTGTACTATATGTGTGTGTGTGTGGTATATTTCTTTTTCCTCCATATCCCACACCCTAGGTGGTGTTGCACCTTAAAAGAGATAGTTCTTTGTTAGTGGCCTTGACTTTAGATATTCAGTTCAGCTAAGCTAAAGTTGATTTCCTAAAAGTTACACAAATATTAGGGAATAATGGGTCAGTTTCCATTAGCTGTATCTGCTTCTTAGATAATACTTCCACCCCTGAGAGCTGATGGGCATTTGTCTTGGGAGTGTCAGGTTCACCTCTACCCAGCCAGGTCCAGCAGCTCAGAATTTGCGACTTCTACCATTTCTGGACTTCAGTGACACAGCCCTGAAGAATGTGATATCTGGCATCCCATATGATCATCGAAGGTGACACTTCATTCAACTTGGAAGTGTGGTAGAATTAATTCATAATATGGTGAACTTTGGTCACTGGAGAATAGGAGACAGAAAAGAGTTCTACAGCAACATCTTTCTTGCTTCTTTCCATGAATGGCTTTGAAGCATGTTTTCTCCATACATGAATGGTTTTGAAGCATGTTTTCTCCACACAGCCCATTTGGAGAAGTTCTTCATGGTTAGTGAACACATCTCTCAATTGCTGTACTTTTTGTGGTCCACATGAAGAAGTAGCAAACATAGTAATACGTTGTGGTATTGCTTCACATTCTTTCTTGCTAAACTTCCATTTTCCCTCCATCCAGTTGCCCTGGTTTTGTACTTCCAAAATAAAGCACCATCATTTAAATTTTTTTTCTGAAGTTCTGTTTTCCAGGGAACTTGGGCTAAGGCAGTTGCCAGATAATCAATATTTCTGCCATCCCTTGAAAGTTCAGGGAACTTATTCTAGTCATTAGGCAAGTTCAGATAAAGTAGATTTTGTTACATGCTTATATGAACATGTGTTATAGAATGTGGCATAAATAGGGGTTAAAAAGGAGCTAATTTTCATCAGTTTTCTAGATGTTTCTTGGTCATTCTGTGAACATAGCGTATTCGTACAGGCCTTATATTCTTGCTCAGTTTTAAGTTTTAATTCCTGCGTTGGACTTGGGAACTGTTTATCAGATTCCTGTTTTTGTGTCCTGCATTTCTCAGCCCACCACACTGTGCAGTGAAGTGTAGAAGTTAAGAGTTAAGGTGCTTGAGTCACCCTGCTTACACCGGCATCCCAGCTCTGCAGCTTATGGGCTCCGAGGTTTTCAGCAAATTTCCTTACCTCTCAATACTTCCATTTTCTCATCTAGGAAGTGAAGATAATCACAGTATCTTATAGGATTGTTGGGTGGATTAAAGAAGAGAATGCAACCAAAGTGCTTGCAACAGTGTTGTGCTCATGTAAGGCTAATCATTAGTATTATTTCTTTTTCATATTAGTGTCTCTGCTGAACACTATGTAGAATATACTCATGAAAACATTTTTTAACTTCAACATGAGAAACAATGTATTACCCCTGTCCTATATTCTTTATCTCCACCAAGAGGGGCTGCATCATAGTACTTGTTACTAATTATCAGTATCTCCAGGAAGTGAAGAGGAGCAAAGGAGTTATCACAATGGAACATCCTGAAGTATGTGTTTCTGAACTCTGCTTGTCTATATGCATCTGGATATTCTCTTTTACAGTGACTAATGCTTCTGCCTTGCGCTCCACATATGTCAGAATTTCCAGAATTTGATCCTGTTCTCACAAGTGACCATGGCATTTTCCTTACTGGTTGTGTAACACTGGGCCATTTAAACGTCCTAAGCTTCAGTCTGCTAATCTGTAAATGGGAGATAATAATTCTTCACAGACATATTTACCCGTCATGACAAATTTATTGGCAGGCACCGTTTGGCAGGCACCATGCGAGGACTTACGGATACAAAAATAAATAAGGCAGAGATCCTATACTCAGTTTACTCATGGTTAATAAAAAGGTTGTCACCATTTTCAGACAAAGAAAACGAAGGTCAGAAAGAGCAGGAAAATTGTCCAGGGCCACATGCCCAATGAGTGCCATATCCAAGATGCAGGCTTCAGCATTCAAATCAGTACTTTTTCTTTATGTAATACTGCTCTCCTTTGGTCAAAATTTAATAAAATACTGTGAATAAAAATGTTCTATAAATGTACAGAGCTTTACAAATTAACTGTATTGTGTTATCCTGAAATTTATTGTGTCACATTTTTAAGCACTAGAATTTCCTTTTTCAGTCTTCAGAGACAGAAGACAAGCTTAGGGAAACTTCTTTCCCACAAGGAAGAGGAATTTGTAGTTGGCAAAATATGATTTTACCAAAAAAAAAAAAAAAAACCTTTAATTCACAAGAATTAAATAAATAAAAAAAATAATTGTCACTCGGTTGTTTCTTCCAAAGAAAATTTCTATTTCTTTATTAGTAAGTAGATGAAGAAAACAT
>NW_012121043.1:11236261-11269540 GCF_000951035.1 Colobus angolensis palliatus | reverse complement strand
TCCTGAAATTTATTGTGTCACATTTTTAAGCACTAGAATTTCCTTTTTCAGTCTTCAGAGACAGAAGACAAGCTTAGGGAAACTTCTTTCCCACATGGAAGAGGAATTTGTAGTTGACAAAATAAAAAAAAAAAAAAAAAAAAAAAAAAAACCTTTAATTCACAAGAATTAGATTGTGGAGCAGCTTGATTGTCACGCATTTTTTTCTTCCAAAGAAAATGTCTATTTCTTTATTAGTAAGTAGATGAAGAAAACATATATTGACTGCCAGGTATGGTGGCTCCCACCTGTAATCCCAGCACTTTGGGAGGCCAAGGCGGGCAGACCTGAGGTCGGGAGTTCCAGACCAGCCTGACCAACATAGAGAAACCCCATCTTTACTAAAAATACAAAATTAGCTGGGCATGGTGGTGCATGCTTATAATCCCAGCTACTCAGGAGGCTGAGGCAGGAGAATTGCTTGATTCCAGGAGGTAGAGGTTGCGGTAAGTCAAGATCGTGCCACTGCACTTCAGCCTGGGCAACAAGAGTGAAACTCCATCTCAAAAACAAACAAACAAACAAAAAACATACATTGGCTATCTATTTTTAATGCTTTGCTTTTGTCTTTAAAAATCATTAATATTTTACTTCACTTTTCTTAACATGCCAATAAAACTAGGGCCAGGCACTGAGTATAAAACAGGTGTGAATAGTCAACCTATTTTGGGAGTCTTCTTGGGAAGTTGTAGGTGGAAGCAATTTGGGGAGGAAAGTCAGCAGCACCCTAACCTGTGGGGCAGATTGACATAAAATGATTGCTGACACCCACAGTGAGCCGCATCCTGCCGGCTCAGTCGAGTATATTAGATGCTTCAGAAATTGATAACATACCTCCAGGCCAAATGGAACAGTGACAGGTTGATGCCAACTTCATCATGATCTAACCAGTGGATCCCTGGAGGCACTCTAGCACAGGCTGCCCTACTGGAATTGCACACATAAATCAACTGAAGTAAAAACGCCTTTCACGACCCTGAAACATTTCTTGAAGTCTGTGACACTTTCATCTTTTAAGGTTTTCATGACAGACAAAGAGGCATCCCACTTGTTCCTAGAAGCCATACGTTCTCATATCCTTGCCTTTTGGGTTACAGAAAATGTCCTTTATTTTTATTAAAGGATGTTAAAATAGTAGTCTTTCTGTTTCAACTTTGGCTGAGGCTCCAAAAGGCCAAGGAGAGAAAAACTAATAATAAGCAAATATTCTAAATTATAAACCTATCCTACATTATTCCAAGACTTGAAAAGGAAATTTAAAAACAATGAAACTAATACACTGGTTTTGTTACCCATTGCTCCATACCCAGATCACTGTGGTAGAAAAGGCTGGGATACGAATAACTATTTCTGGAGAACACAGTTTGAGTGTTGTGGTGCCCTTCATCTCGAATTCAGTGAGGAGCTGTAATAGGACCCACGGGGAGAAATTTTACTCACTGACGAAGTTTAGGGAAATACAAGGAACTTGTTTTGAATCTACGCCTGGAAAAGCTTAAAGGTGAGGCATTGATTGGCTAGTATCTGTTCTAATGAAGAACAATTATATTTTGCTAGTTTTAAAACTAAACTTAGTATTGAGTGCTAATACTAAATGTCCACTTAGGTATCGTGAAGAGCCTGCACACTGAAGCTGTGGCCAGCAGTGGTTGAGGCTTGGCTTTCCCAACACTTGGTCTTGTCCCAGTGGGCAAATTAGTTTCTCTACGCCTCAGTTTCTTCATCTGTAAAATGAGGATAATAATACTACCCTCCTCTTTTGGGGAAAGTTTAATAAGTTAATACATGTAGCAATGCTTGGACCATAGTACACACTCAGTAAAAGTTAGTTATTATAATTACTATGTTAGGATCCAGCTGTGCTGTGCTTCTGCACCAGAGGAATCTATTTTCTGTGAATCAGATATGGTTCTTGGGAGGGGCGGCCAGCTTAGAGGTTTTCTTCAAAGGGATTTTGTCCAAAAGTATAAGATGCCTATTAGGGTAAGGTGGTGCCAATACAGAAGGGAATAGCTGGAAAACAGAGATTAATGAGGTAATTATAAATCATAAGCTCTAAAAGGTACAGAATGTTAAGACATCTTGAGGAAAGACTTGCATAATTATTGAGAGGAGGTCCCCAAAGAACCTGTGAAAGACTTCCATGACAGAAAAAGTCAGTTTTAATTACTCAGCAAGCTCAGAGGGCATCAATGCCAGATCAAGAGATACCAATGGAGTAAGATCTATCCTCCTCTCTGTTCTCCGCCTCGTAGCCCCTCACACTATGAATGGGTCTGAGACCTTAGCTAGAAAGCAGTGGCAAGACACAGAATTACTAGCTCGTGAGATTGTAATGGAACAAGCAGTGCGGGGAAAAATCAAGTTGTTTTCTATTTGCAATCCATGGTGTCTGGCTATTCTAATTTAAGTTTGGTGTCAGACTTGTGATTTCTGTGATTTTGAATATAGAAAGTTATGTGAAAAATCATCTATTCCAATTGGCAAATATCTTTTCAGTGCCTAATGTGTACAAGGTTCTGTGCAAAAGAAGATGCTGTAACAAAAGTGATCAGCTATCATATCTTGAATAAATTAGTTGTCGCTCAACAACAAAGTTTAGTGATATGTCTGGTTTGGTTCAGTGATTTTGGGCATTAATGCATATCATTATAAAGTGTCACCAGGGCTGGGCATGGTGGCTCATGCCTGTAAGCCCAGCACTTTGGGAGGCCGAGGCAGGTGGATCACTAGGTCAAGAGATTGAGACCATCCTGGCCAACATGGTAAAACCCCATCTCTACTAAAAATACAAAAACTAGCTGGGTGTGGTGGCATGTGCTTGTAGTCCCAGCTACTTGCGAGGCTGAGGTAGGAGAACCTGGGAGGCAGAGGTTGCAGTGAGCTGAGATCGCGCCACTGCATTTGAGCCTGTTGACAGAGCAAGACTCTAAATAAATAAATAAATAAATAAATACAGCGTCACCTGTAGACTGTAGATTTATAGCATAACCAGTGGTCTTACAATAGATAGCTTCTTGAAAGAAGTTATCAGGCTTACAGATAATTAAGTAGAACTAAATCACTGTCAAACGTTTGAATAAAAGACAAGAGTGACTTTTGGTTTATACTTAACTGTACACTCTGTCTAAAGTGATAGTACTTAAATTGACAGTGCTTTTACAACTCCACGTCATGGACTCATCTTTCTTTAACTTGTTTTCAGCTTCAAAGGACATTTTAATATACCACCACACATGAGTTCTGGCACTAGAATATCACTAACCCTATTAAACAAATGAACCTGCTGTGGTTTTCCATGATCATGTCATTTTTTGAGTAATACAAAATCAGATATTCTCTCACTGATGATGTATCTCACCAAATCACTCTCTGAGTGCTGATAACATAATGACAATAACATATTAGCATAATTTATCATCACATGTACCTTTGCTCTGGGGATGTTTTATTGTAATATGTAATACACTGGCTGTCATGCTGATGATGTATTACAGCAAGACTTCCTCCGGAAAAAAACATGTTTTGATGGAACACCACTCATATCAGATGGCACTGCCCAGGGATAAACAGTTAAAAAAAGTTTGACTCTATTTGCTATAGAATTCGCATGAAGGTCAAAGGCACTACAAATAGTAAAATCTAGTTTGAAGACAAGTATCTATGTCTCTGTTGTAGAACAGCTTCTAAAAGTTCAATTTGAGTTCTAAGTAGGTTAAGCCACGTTTTTAATCCTTAGTAAATGTTTGATATCCACAAGACTGACACTATACAATGGACATTTCTGCAGCTTGCAGTACTACACTTAAATGACACCCTTAAACCAGGTGCGGATCTTGCTTGAGGCAGAAGTGAGGTGACTTCCAAGGACAGATTAAAAGTGAATGCAGTATATTATAATGCTTTTTTTCCTGCAATTTTGCCCCTTGAGCTACCCCATAGAATATTAGATATGAAAGGGACTCACGCTGGGTGCGGTGCCTCACGCCTGTAATCCCAGCACTTTAGGAGGCTGAGGTGGGTGAATCACCTGAGGTCCGGAGTTCAAGACCAGCCTGGCCAATATGGTGAAAACCCATCTCTACTACAAATACAAAAATTAGCCGGGCATGGTGGCCGGTGCCTATAATCTCAGCTACTCGGGACGCTGAGGTAGGAGAATTGCTGGAGCCTGGGAGGTAGAGGTTGCAGTGAGCTGAGACCATGCCACTGCACTCCAGCCCAGGCCAACAACAGGGAGACTCCATCTAAAAAAAAAAAAAAAGAAAAGGACTCATAGACATCTATTCTAACTGTGGCCCAGAAATAATAAGACTCACTCTAGGTCACACAATAGTGAGTGGCAGAATAGAAATAGAAGCTAGGTTTTCTGACGACTATTTAAGTGTTTGCTATAAAATAATCAAAGTTAATAGGGGACCATTTGTGATTTAAATAGCTAAAATAAAGGGCAAGTATGGGGACAATATGCTGGATACAAAGGAGTTCTTTATTTCTATTACTTTTAATGAAGAGCTTCATGCAAATCAATGTAAACTTGACCAAGCACAATTATAACCATCAGCTGGAAGAAAACAATAATAATGATGATGATTATAATAATAGCTAACATTTATTGAGTGCTTACTGAAACCTTGCTAAACAATAGTCTTAAATAAATACACACAATCTTATCAACATCATTTCTTCTTCCACACAAAATCCCAACTCAATAGTGAAATATACAAGGTTCATATGTTCTTGATGCAATCACTTTTGCTGATAATTACATTCATGAAACCATCTTAATTATATTCTTCAAATAGTAGAAACAATTGTGCTTCAGAAGAAGATTAAATATGATTTAATTTAATTAATTATTTCGGGCTTTTGATTAGAAAACTGTTTTATTTAAATATATACTGGCTCTGCTTAACCCACACATCTGTATTTCTCTGCGAACAATGTATGTGCCTCTCCCTGTTCAGCTGATGATCCTCAGCGTTTTTCCTGGCTGCCTAATTTAAATGATGAGGTACCCATCCTGCCAGGCCCTCTGCATCTCCTTACGTTCTTTGTCGGGCACAGTACTTCATATGTGCTCAATCTTCTTTACAGATGCCTAGCTTACTGAACAAGATAGCATTTTCCTCATTTACTTTCTTTATTATTATCAGACCATCATGAGGACTTGACAAGGGCCACTTACCAACCACACACGTCCTTCTCTGAGACACCAGCATAGCTTCAATGTAAACATTCCAGCTGACCCTAAGAAATGCTAATAATATTACAGCTTTTAATATCTCAATAGATGCTCATAATGCTCTCCTTAATTCTAAAGGTCAGGTAACCATTGGTAATGGCAGAGTGCACACAGGATAATGATCTATGGGTAATGTTATTTAATGTGTGACTTTGTCAAGAAACTGCCCATATGTATTTTTTAATTTGAAAAACAACAGAGCAGAAAATTGAGGTCACTGATAACTGAGCCACAGTGATCTGAGTATGAATGAAAAACATAATGTTTCAGAAAAGTTTTTCAGCAAGTTTCTACTACTATGAAAATATGTCACTATAAATTAAAAGCAAACAAGTCACACAGAGAGATGTTTCATTGTTTTTATAAGGCACTGTAAATCATATAAATTATTCAGAAAATGGCAGTGAGGTCCAGTAGAACTCCTGAGGTAGCTGAGGATTCAGCACTGAAGGGTCAATTGGTTTAGGACAAGAATGGCCTTTTTGAGATTTATGACATTTCTGGCAACTGTACCATAAAAAGGCCTGAGTCAGAAAAAATAAAAACAAAACCTTGTTTTTCAAATGCCCTCCAAGCATCATCTTTAAAAATTCTGATCAAAGACTGATTATTTGCAAAAGGTTTACTACCTATTCCAGAAGTCCTTCTTAAAAATCTATCATTGAAAAAGACTTACATAAGAATAGGGGAATTAATTATATTCACCCAGACAAAATTCACATACCTATTAAGAACAGGAAAAGAAAAGACAGATGAAAATAACCTGTCTTAACATATTTGCAGTAGGACACAATCTAAATAAAAAACAAATTATGCAATAAAAGAGATACTGAAAATAAATTCCATGTTTTATAGTGTAAATTCTCTAACTTTAAAGATATAAATGTAAGTTTTTTAATTTCTTAGGGCCATGACCACTATGAAAGCTTCTCCATAGCACTTCTGTGCCAAAATAAACTCGGATCCAAAATAAACGCAGATTGGGCAAAGCATGAAAATAAGCAACTACTTCCCGAGTTTTGTGAATCTTTTCATGACTGCTCTTCCCTGGTTTTAGGGGAATGGTTGCTTTTGTTCACAAAATAAGTTTTTGTATTTAAAAGTTCAAGGCAAGAATACTGAAAGAGGTTGAAAGTGAATTTTCTCCTTTTTCTGCTCAGGATGTCATGTGGTTTATGCTCTTGTAAACTTAATCATGTTTACGTCAATGTTAATTTACAACTATTGCTTCAGTGGATATTTTAGTACAATCAGATAAATAAGTTGCCGTATGAATTGGGTGTCAGGGTTATTAGAGTATCAAATTCAAAAATATACTTTTCCTTAAGCAAGAATTTTGTGATAATATCTAAAGCTTGGAGGCTTGGAGATGTTTTAGTATGCGAAAACATGTATATTTATAGAAGTCAATAACCCTTTCCCTAACCACACTCATTCAACTTATGAGATCATTTACTAGGCTATGTATAATTCAGGCAAAAAAAACCAACAGAAAAAAGGGGCTAAAAATAATTGTGCATTTTGATTTAAAAATTAAGCCAAGATACAAGGCGCTCACAACAGCTAAAACAAACTTTAAAAAGAATAAACCTAGTGAGCTCACACTAACAGACTTTAAAACTTGCTACAAAGATACAATAATGAAGACACTGTGGGACAGCATAAGAAAAGACATACAAGTCAATGGAATAGAATTTACAGTCTAAAAATAAATGGATATAAATAAATATTTATGGTCAATTGATTTAGACAATGGGGCCAAGATAATTCAATGGAGGAAATAAAGTCTTTCAACAAATGGTATGGGCCAACTGAATATCCATACACAAAAGAAGAAAATTAGACTCCTAACTTACACCTTATGCAAGAGTTAACTCAAAATGGATCACTGATCTAAACGTAAGAGCTAAAAACCGTAAAAATCTCAGATGAGAACACAATAGTTAATTTTCATGACCTTGGATTAGACAATGATTTCTTAGACACAACATCAAAAGCACAAGTGGTAAAAGAAAAAATAAAATTGACTTTATAATAATTAAAACTGCTGTGTTTCAAATGAAACTGTGAAGAAAACAATAACCAATAGAATGGAAGATAATATTTACAAATCATATACTATTTGATAAGAGACTTGTATCCAGAACATATAAAGAACTCTTACAACTTAAGACAAATAGCTCAATTTTAAAAATGGGCAAGGCTGGGCATGGTGGCTCACACCTGTAATCTCAGCACTTTGGGAAATGGAGGCGGGCGGATCACCTGAGGTCAGAAGTTTGAGACCGGCCTGGTCAACATGGTGAAACCTTGTCTCTACCAAAACTACAAAAATTAGCTAGGCATGGAGGCATGGTGGCATGAGCCTGTAATCCCAGCTACTTGAGAGGCTGAGGCAGGAGAATCGTTTGAACCCAGGAGGTGGAAGTTGTAGTGAGCTGAGATCGTGCCATTGCACTCCAGACTGGGCAACAAGAGTGAAACTCCATCTCAAAAAACAAAACCAAAAAAAAGGCAAAAAGTCTGAGTAGACCTTATTCCAAAGAAGACACATGAATGGCTAATAAGCACACACAATGTTCAACATCATTAGTAATTAGGGAAATGCAAGTCAATATCATAATGAGATACCATTTCACACCCATTAGAAATAGCTATAATAAAAAAGATAGACAATAACAGGAGTTAGCCAGGATGTCCTAAAATGAGAACCCTCATTCCTTACTGGTGGGATGATGAAAATAGTGTAGCCACTTTGGAAAACAATTTAGCAGTTTCTCAAAAAGTTAAACACAGAGTTACCCTGTTTAACTCTACCATGACTCAGCAATTTCACTTCTAGGGATATACCCGAGATAAAACACGTGTCCACACAAACATTTGCAAATGAAGGTCAGTAGCAAAATTATCCATAACAGCCAAAAAAATAGAAACAACCCAAATGTTCATCACTGATGAATGAATAAACAAAATGCAGTATATTCATACAATGGAAGGTTACTGGACAAGAAAGAGGAATGAAGTATTGATACACGCTACAACACAGACAAACTTTGAAAACATTATGCTTAGCGAAAGAAGCCAGTCACAAAAGACCATGTGTTGGGTGATCCCATTTGTCTACCATTAGAAAACACACAGAAAGATTTGTAGTTGCCTAGAGCTGGGAAAGGGTGGGAAGGGGATGGGGAATGACCGCTAATGGGTATGAGATTTTTAGGGGGGTGATGACAATGTTCTAAAATTAGAGTATAGTCATATTTGCACAGCTCTATAAATATGCAAAAGATATCATCAAATGGTAACACTTTAAATGAGTGACATTTCTGGTATGTAAATAATATATTAATCGTCATTAAAAACAGAATGCAGCAATGAGGAAGGTGGGCTCACTCAGCTTCAGGAGCTAGATCCTGGGTTCCCATCCACTCAGCCATAGCAGGGAGTGGAAGCTAGGAAACATTAAAGAGGCTTCACATTCAGGGCCATAGAGAGGCCTGCCTACCCCATTATAGGCAAGCTCACCCCCCAAAAACTTTACCCTTCTAAATAAAATTAATTTTTGTATATCTAGTCAAAATCAAACTTAACATTTTTTTCCAGCACATTATCCATTTTGATGGATTTGAACATACATGTTACTCTTATACTCTATTACACTGGAAGGACAAATTATTGGCAGTACCACATTTCCTGGGACTCATGAATGAGCTGAACATTACAGATGTTTGAATGAACACAAATTATTAGGCTGATCTCTAATATGAACATCGAAGTTTACTTATTATTCTGTGAACTTCCATATGACTTCACAAATTTCCATTGTGTGCAGATGGTATTATTTGGCAAAATGCATTTACTTCACATAATATCTGGTATCTACAATATCTTTACAGCTGATATAATTCCATCAAAATTGACAATGTGCTTGAAATATTACAGCAAATATAAGGCATGACAAAGTTTATAGAAAGGAGAATTTTGAATAAATAAAGGTAAAACTATATTGAACATTTTAAAGACAGGAATAATCTATACATTTGGTTTACTCAATGAATAATAATAAACTTAAAAATATAGAAGATATTTAAAAGGATTGGAGGTATAGCTCTTTTATGAATGAAAGGGGCTTTACTGTTTTAATGAAATAATTCTTTCTTTCCTATATTTGGAAGTAGGCCAAAGCACAAGTTAGTTTTTACAAAAGTGTAATCCCATTTAGAAACAAAGTGGGTAGAAGTACATGTTACCTTCTTTTTTTCTAGTTCTTTTTTTTTTTTTAATTATACTTTAAGTTCTAGGGTACATCTGCAAAACGTGTAGGTTTGTTACATATATATACATGTGCCATGTTGGTGTGCTGCATCCGTTAACTCGTCATTAGGTATATCTCCTAATGCTATCCCTCCCCGCTCTCCTCAACCCACAACAGGCCCCGGTGTCTGATGTTCCCCTTCCTGTGTTGAAGTGTTCTCATTGTTCAGTTCCCACCTATGAGTGAGAACATGTGGTGTTTGGTTTTCTGTCCTTGCAATAGTTTGCTCAGAATGATTGTTTCTAGCTTCATCCATGTCCCTAAAAGGACATGAACAAGTACATGTTACTTTTAACAAAAGTGATAATCTCATTTAGAAAGAATCATAGTACTGGGTAGTTTTATATCAATTCTATTAAACTGGGGTAGAAACACATACTATTCTTTCATCTAGGTTGAAGGCATGAAAGACTAGTAGGAGTAGAAAATTACATACCAAATAACAGAAGAAATACACTTGAAGAACTAAATGTGATTTTCTGGACATACATTGAAAGATACAATCAGAAATTTCCACTGGCAATGATCACATCGGGGAAGACAGAGTCATAATTGATATTATGGTAGGTTGTATTATACACAATAATACACAATAATACTTGTCAGGCCTCTGAGCCCAAGCTAAGCCATCAAATCCCCAGCAACCTGCACGTATACCTCCAGATGGCCTGAAGCAACTGAAGATCCACAGAAGTGAAAATAGCTTCACTGATGACATTCCACCATTGTGATTTGTTTCTGCCCCACCCTAACTGATCAATGTACTTTGTAATCTCCCCCACCCTTAAGAAGGTTCTTTGTAATTCTCCCCACCCTTAAGAATGTACTTTGTGAGATCCACTCCCTTCCCCCAAAACTCCACCGCCTATCCCCAAACCTGTAAGAACTAATGATAATCCCACTACCCTTTGCTGACTCCTTTTTCGGACTCAGCCCACCTGCACCCAGGTGAAATAAACACACAAAGCCTGTTTGGTGATCTCTTCACACGGTCTCGTGAAACAATACTATCTACCTTTCTTCCCTGACTTGGCCATTGCTGCCGGGAATGAAGCATATTTCCCTGCCTCACTGAATTTGAGCTTGTCAGGAGACTTGGTTGGCCAACAGAATGTAAGGGAAGCTACATGTGTCACTTCCAACCAGGGCTGTAATGTGCTTGCATTGTTTGGCTAATCACTCTGGCATTCCTGCCCTGTACCTTGAGAAAGGCATGCTCCAGATACCTGCTGCTCCTGCAACCTGGGTTCCAGGATGAGAAATATGGAGCAAATCTGAATCGAAGTGACATTTTAAGTAGAGCTGCCATAGTGGACCTGCAGACGCACACATGAGAAATAAAGGCTTTATATTTTCAGCCTCTGAGGATTTTGGGAGGTGGCCTTTTATGCAGCATTATTACACCAATAGCTTTAACAAATTATCTGTTTTGTTTACATTAATCATTTCAACAAAATTATATAGCATCTGTTGGAAAAGAAACTATGTGGAAAGTTGTACTTCATGCCCAGAAAGGAAAATACAGTATAAAATAACTTAATTGATCCTTGATCTTTTGTCACAACTCCTCAGTGTCTCATTCTGAAATAGAGGCTATGCTTATTATATTTCATTGCATTACCATCTCTGACAATTTCCAGTGAAAAAAACCACCTTGCTTCCAGTTTGAACTTCTTGCAAAATGCTAGCATTTTTAATATGACATTATAGCCATGATGTTAAAAAATATACAACTACTTGTACTTCTACAGAAAAAACTGAAGACACAGATTGAGATAAAATAGACCCTAGACAGTTGCTGTAACATAGCACAAATGTTATCTTTGATTGTTTTTTTATAGTGAAGGATCTATGGCAGACTAAAATATATAAAGCACTTGAAAAAGATGTAATTGGAAAAGAAACCAAAATAAGACTTCTGACACTGAGAATGAAGATAGGCTATCATGCCAGTAATTAAAGTTTGGAAAAGTAACTTTCATGAGCAGGAAAGATATTGCAGGGGAAAGGACTTTCATTTGTCCTCTTCATGCACCATAAGACACAAAAAGCCTGACACACAAATCATTGCAGGTGAAATGCAAGTAAGACTTTCTACCAGCTGACTGTAAACAACTCTCCGAACTATGAGAGCCAGACACAGAATTTTCCCCATAAAATATGGGAGATAGTTTTTGCTGTGCCACAGGTAAACAATGTATACCCTAAAGCTGGTGAGGGTAGTAAGATATTTACTAACAGATGCCAAAGAACACAGACTCCAAGATTCAGTGTTCCCTGATGGTTAAAAATGCATCTCTTTACAGTAATTCTGAGCGATTTCAGCGAAAACACTTGAAATCTTATCTAGGCATGAAGCTATAGCACCATGTGTCAGTGTAAACAAATGTGGGCACAAAAGCCAGGAAAGATAGTGCATGTCAGCTGTAAACATATCAGTGAATGAAACCAAAAGGTCTTATGCAGTAGAGAAGATGTTAATAAATTCACAGGCCGAGAACTGTAATAAACATATTTTGGCAAATTACAGTCTGGTCCTGTGCTATAAAATCAGGCATATATGTAGAGTTTGAATTTCACAAGGTTTTGAGAGTGTCTCAGTGACTCTTAAACTGCATTTATGCATCTGATTTACTGCTGTGATTGTGAGTTCCCTAGGGACAGATCTTATTTCTGTTTATCTCTCCAATTCTAAATACCTGCCATCTACCAGGAATGCAATAAATTTTTGTGAAAGAGAAGATGGGAAGAAGTATGGGAAGAGGGAGAGAAGGAAGGAAGGAAAGGCAGACTATCGATCATTTGCAGTGAATCATTCTAACTTCTAGAATGACTGAGTCCAATAGGTGACCCTTTAATCTCCAGGTAATTCCTAACTCCAGTTAGTGTTAGAGAGTTCCTTTCTCTTATGTTTCTCCATGAAACTGATATAATAATGCATTACAAATGAATAGTTATATTAATTTATAATTTCTAAATGTGCTTTAGAAGCGTTTGATGAATGAATACAATGAATGAGAGTTTAAGCTATATTGCTCACTAAACTAGAAGATGTACAGATCTCGCTTGAGTTACTCCTCATAATTTCTCATCAAGAATATAATGCTCAGTGTAATGCCATTTGCCATTCCAGGGCTCAGAGATTTACCAAAAAATCTACATCAAAGGAGGTAGAATAATAGCAAGATGTGGACTTGATCCTAGATATGAATCTTAGATTTGCATTTTATTATTGTGTAATCTTTGGCTAGTCACTTGGTTGTCTCCATGGTTCAGTTCTCCTACATACTAACATGTGTTAAATGTACCTGTAGCAATCATCGTTCGCCATTTACAAATATATGTTCTTCTCAGTCTAAGTAAATGGAGGGATTGTTTTTGCCCACTACTTTAAAGTTAGGCATGGCCATGTGACTTGCTTTGGTCAACAAAATAAGTGAAAATGATGGGTGTCACTTCCAGTCAAAGTTTTTAAGAGTCGATGTGCTATTTGTCATTCACTTTCCTCTTGTTATAGTGACTGGAGATATTTCAGATGGAGGAGGCCTCTGTCATACTAAGTTTCTACTTTACATCCATGTATGGCACAATTTCCAGCTACAAGATCTGAAGAACGAGCAAGAAATAGACCTTTACAAATATAGCGACTAAGGTCTGGGAGGTCATATGACACTGTAGTGTAATCTAGCTCATCCTGCTGATACAGTGATGTTGTGATAAATATATTCAAAGAAATAAATAAATGAAAAGTCTTCAGAAAGCATTCAACAGGAATTAGCTCTTATTCTTAACTTAGGCTCTTGCATTGAGACTACATTTTTGGGTGCATACGCTTTGCTCACCTGTTCATTTGACAACAGTTTTACAATATCATTTTCTAAAACAAAATTGTTAGTCAAAATTTGGTTTTATTAATAGTAGTCTAGACAAATTTCTGTTTTATAACTTTTTATGAGCGACATCATTTTTCTTGTGGTTGCTAAATTTGGGAAAACCTATCAAATTTCTTTATCAGCTGTCATAGGCAAACTTACTATAGCAGTATTGCTATAGATTTGTGTCCTACGCCTAGAGGAATTCTGAGAAATTCCATTTCACACAACACCTAGTTTCACGCAACACCCGTTACAGGTGAAAACAAAGGTATGGGGCTTTTAAAATTGTACGTGCTATATTATCACATTACCAAAAATATTTTTCACAGGAGAGATCTTCTGTTTTGACTGGATCTCTATATGAACTGAATCCTCTGCTTACAATTTTACGTGTCTTATGATTGAAAGAATTTTGTAGAGACTGGTTTCTGACTCCCTCCCTTTCAATCTTTCTCTTTCACTATTAACATTCTCCAAGGGCTAGGCACTCTATGGCATGCTCAATCACAACACCTCTGGCTCTGCACCTTTCTTAAAAATCACTTTGCAGTGATTCAGCCTGGAAGGCAGATGGGTGTTTCTGGAAACCCTTCCTATACCAAGTGGTAGCAATAACATTATTAGACGTGGAAGTGACTGAGAAATACACAAAAATGTACCACTGAATTCCAAATAAATGTATCTCTAGCTCAGCTTTCTGATCACTGAATTTCCAAAATGCTCATGGTTACTTCAACACTTATAGAAATATGGTGGAGGGTAAGTCAATCAGCGTAGAGTCAGCAAATCTAGTCAATTGTAGTTAAAATGTCTTATTTTTGTAAAATTTTTAATAGCTTATCGTATGAACACAGTTCTAAAGCTTTTCTTAGGTCTTTCCGAAGGCCTTTAAATCTTTTTTTTTTTGAGGTGGAGTCTCGCTCTGTCGCCCGGACTGGAGTGCAGTGGCCGGATCTCAGCTCACTGCAAGCTCCGCCTCCCGGGTTTACGCCATTCTCCTGCCTCAGCCTCCGGAGTAGCTGGGACTACGGGCGCCCGCCGCCTCGCCCGGCTAGTTTTTGTATTTTTAGTAGAGACGGGGTTTCACCGTGTTAGCCAGGATGGTCTCGATCTCCTGACCTCGTGATCCGCCCGTCTCGGCCTCCCAAAGTGCTGGGATTACAGGCTTGAGCCACCGCGCCCGGCCAAGGCCTTTAAATCTTAAGCTTTGTTAACTTCACTGTGAATTTGCTTTTTTTCTTATGATTAACTATTTATTCTTATATTAATTAATTCATCCATTAATTGAAAAAAAATTGCTAAATATGAAACATGTGCTGAGCAGCAAAAAGAATTAAGCACGTAGAAATGTGTATATAAACTAGCATCCATTCTCAGTGAACATATATTTTCATGGGGAGGTAGACATGCATATAACAAGCAGTACATAAAGGGAGTAGCCGTTACTGTTTAACATCCATCGAATGAACATTCACCTATTATTTCTTCTTTTCAAGCAGAACCTAAGTGTGTTGAGTAATCACCCTATTCCATACAGCCATATTCACAAAATCGTTTGTGGAAATCCCATTCTCTTTGCCGATGATTGATTCAGGAATGGGCTTCAGCTAATGCAGTATGAGAAGTCAGTTGGGGTGCTTCTGGACAGCTTAATGAACAATTCCTCTTCTTCCTCTGGAAATGTTAAGTCTGGGTGAGATGACTAGAAATGCAACAGTCATCCTGCAGTCAGAAAGAGAGCTAAACCAAATACAGAAAGGCAAAGGAGAAATACTGAAAGAAGTACATGGGCCTTGTGTGGGGTTGGTGAGCAGCTGAATTAATCAACCCTCAAGCCACCCTGCTCAAGACTTACCATGCTTCAGGGAATTTAGAATTCAAAAAGAAAACTTTTACTAAGCCAGAAAACTTCAAATTAAACCAAGACAAACTTATTTTTGCCAGCCACTCTCCTCTCTGTAAAATTGCAAAGTTTCATTTTTCATTACTTTAATTCTATTCCAAATATGAAAAGCAATTGAATACCTCAGAGGGTGATTTGATTATCCTTTTTATAGTTACTACATCTGCACTAATGTATTGGGGGTTATTATGCTGTTTATTTTCTGTAATTTTTCCCAATTAACTGCTATTACTAGAAACTATCTTTGTTAAATGAGTGTTACTGCATATATAAGAGGATGTGTAATGATATAAGGCAGACAGCTACAGAAAAGACAACTCGTTTTTAATATAATGGTCAGGAAACTAAAATATCACTGTAATGCAATTAAAATTATACATATTCACAGGAGCATGGCGCCAATGAAGTCTGAGTTATCTGAAATTGAAGAATTTAGCTTAATTAAAAAATATAATTCAAAAGCATTTAAGACCTCTTTTTAATCTTAAAGGAGAAACAAAGTTTTCTAGAGGTTTCTGACTGACAAATGCAGGCACATATGATAAAAATAATATCTAAGAAAGCATTATAAAATTTTCTGTAAATCTTAGAATGCACCCAAAATAGAATGGAAGATTTTTGTTGTAGCTGGTATTTGTTATTAAGATGTAGTCAGGTTACAGCAAATTTCTGACATGTGTTATATTTCAGCTGCAATAAGATGGGTCATCTCTCTGTTTATCAATTCTTAGAGTCCAGTACGGGAGAATGCATTTTGTTTTGAACAACTGAATAGTGACAGACAAGTTGTCCATAGAGTATACAGATGACAGATCAAGAGGAAAATAAACTCTTAGCTAGCTTTTCAGTGCCCTTCCCTGGAAAAATAGCCATGTGACATATATACTGTGCATGGTGGGCTTCTGCGTTAGTGTTCACATTGCTGGAAAAGGTATTGCTTGAACTAAATGCACTGTCTATTGAGCACAAATGATTCAACCACAATGTAATAGGGATATCATTACTTCTGCAAAAGGATTTTCAAGATGAGCAATGAAGGGTCATAGTCTATGGAGGAAATGAGACATGACTTGCTCAGCATTGTAAAATTGTATGGCCTGATAGACATTGGTCTGTTCTTTATGTCAATAAGTAGAAGGGTCAATGATAAAAACAAAACAAAAACAAACAAACAAAAAACAGGAATGTTTCAGGTGGCTTGTCATTACCAACAATTCTAGATATCCTTATTAATCTCTAGGAATTGTTTACTTCATTTAAATCATTTCATTTTTAGCTTCAAAGGGTGATTTGAAAAATGATCTATTGAGGGACCAGAGTTGAGGCATTTTACTGTTATCTCTACTCATTTTCAACCTGTTTAAAGACATGACAGTTTTCATCACATCACTCACTTTCCACCGATGGTCAGAGTTTTACTTGAAGTTTGGGTACCGCCTTATAGCTTCACAGGTGATCCCAGCTACAGACTAGGCAAGAGGGAAAGGACTAGACTTAATGAATTTTAATTACTTAATTAGATGGACTTTCCATTCTTAAGGAACAATTTGCCTGCTTTTAGCTTCTAAAAGTCACTGTGTGATGCTGCTTATATCTCATTAATCAGTTATCAACTTTCAGCCTGGCATATAAATATTAAGCTGAGCAGGCTTATATAATGGCTATAACAAGCTTTCTGGTTACTAGAAGCAGATATATTTCTAAAATTACATATGTAATACATTTTTGCTAACAGATTCAGGTTATACAGAACTAAGTAGAGTAAAACATGTTAGATCCCCTTCATTCCTCTTCCAATCAGCAGCAACTGTTGAGTTTAGTGAGTATCATGCCAGCTTTGTTTCAGCATATGTAACGTTGCATTTTTAAGGTGCCATTTCTTCATTTATAATGAAGTATTTTATTAAAAAAGGATCAATACACCACATATTCTGGTAGCGTAAAGAGCCTTTCTAAGTCACAGATTCGTTTATTCAATAAACATACATAAATTTAACTAAGTGGTATTATTCTCAAATTTTTAATTTCCAATATGCTTTTAATTGCTTTATTACATAATATGTTTGGGAGATCTTTTAAAGTCCACCCATTGAAGCCTGCATTGTCCTTAAAGGCTGCATAGTATCCATGCTATGAATGTATAATAATGAATTTAATATTCCTGATAGGAGGATATTTAATTTCCTTTTGATTTTTCTCTATCATAAACAATGCTTCTATCAATATCTGATACATATGTCTTCATGCTCATGTGAAAGTATTTCTGTAGAAGAGAGTCCTTGTTGGCTAAAAGTTGCAAATTGAAAATTTGAGATACTGCCAGGTGTTCTTCAAAACAGGTTTATCAATTTATATTCTTACCAACAGTGCATGAAAGTGCTTATTTCCATTTATCTCTGCAAGCTCTGGATATTATAAATCTTTTTAATTTCTGCCAGTTTGATGGTTGAAAACACAGTTTTGTTTTAGTTTGCATTTTTCTGATTGCTAGCAGGTTTGAACAGCTTTTCATATATTTATTGTCATTTGTATTTCCTCTTCTGTAAATTCTCTTCCTATTTTTCACTATTCGGCTACTTGCTTTTTTCTTATTGTTCCACAAATCTAATGTCTTATCATTTGTGTCTTTACTTATTTGCATTTTGTTAACCCTGACATTAATTTTGTATATTTTCCTATGCTTGCGTGTGATACAGCAGTTATAAAAAGTGCTTGATAGATTTTCATTACAAAAGTGAACCTCATGGCCGGGTGTGGTGGCTCACGCCTGTAATCCCAGCACTTTGGGAGGCCGAGGCGGGCGGATCATGAGGTCAGGAGATCGAGACCATCCTGGCTGACACGGTGAAACCCCGTCTCCAACAAAAAAAAATACAAAAAATTAGCCGGGCACAGTGGCGGGCGCCTGTAGTCCCAGCTACTCCGGAGGCTGAGGCAGGAGAATGGCCTGAACCCGGGAGGCGGAGCTTGCAGTGAGCCGAGATCGCGCCACCGCACTCCAGCCTGGGTGACAGAGCGAGACTCCGTCTCAAAAAAAAAAAAAAAAAAGTGAAACTCATAAAAGTACAAAGACTTTTTACTTGTTCACTTTTGTAAAAAGTAATTTTAATTTCATGTCCACTTTCATTTAAACACCTTGTGTGCTAAATATTTCAATGGCAAAGAGAGAATTTCCAAGTCCCAACATTCATTTGTTCTTTATTCATTTATTTAAAAAATATTTGTGCCAGAAGCTGGATTTGACACTGGGGATACGATCTCTGCCATTAGTTTGCTCTTAGACAAAGGGACACTGATACGTAAAGAAACCATGACAATATGGTAAAAGTCATGTCTTGCCATTTTTATGTCAAATGCCTAAATCTGAAATTACCGAGAGGTTGGCAAACTCAACTATTTTTCACTTTTCACATTTGTTGAGTGATTCATTCATGTAGTCACACTTGAGTATGTATATTGCAAATAGTAGAGAAACATAGATAAATGTGACATTGGATGTCTCCCTCAAGGAACTGAGAGTCTAATCAGAGAGACAGGCATGTACACACTTGTAGTGAGGTCCAAAAGGACATCAGCCATGGCTGGTGGTACGCTTGTGGGCTGGGCCTGACGTAAGTGTCTTTCCATGTGGGAAGCTCTCAGAGAGAGCACAGTAAGCCATGAGAGAGTGAACATCAGGAGCCTGGCATCCTACCAAATCCTTAGATATCAGAGAAGAGGAGTGATTCTGAGCACATACGCTTGTGGCTCCAATTCCTCAGTCCATTCCCACCACTACCTTATATTTGAGTTGTTTGCAGATTTGAGCAGGAAAGAAGGAAAGGGAAATGAAAGTCAAAATTGACAGAGATTTTCATGAAAACTCTGTAAGACCTCAAAGATATAAGAAGTACTGTGGGAGCCCTGTGATCAAGTGTAACTTTAAAGATGGGAAAGTGATTCCTTTAACTATTTTACAACAGAATACCATGTAGCAGCATTTCCCAAAATACGTTCCACTGGAAATAAATTGCCCATGTAAGGTAAGCAAAAGGTTGCATGGTCAAATCGCTTTGGGTCACAAAGGGTTCAACAGGTTTCTTAATGCTGGATCTTCTGAGAACCTGTAATAAGTTCATGTGCCTTTGTGAATCACCAGGAGTGTAACACTGGACAACGTCAATACAAAACCCTTTCCGGGGTGTCCCAGGAAAGAATTTTCAGGGAAATGTATGTTGGTATATTGAAGTGTCTGATCCTGCTACGTACATGCCACAGGCTTTCCTTTATTCACATTCAGGACAAGATGAAGGCAAAACCCAAAATACCTGAGGTTATTTACTCTTAGGTGTATTTAAAAACAAACGATTGACTAGGGACTGAATTAAACATCTAATTATATTCCAGTTAATGATTCTTGCATTAAGCACGTGCCATATTATAGTACATTAATCAGGCATGAGATACTTAAAGATACTTTTAAATAACTTCCTGCGACCTTGTTTTCATGCCTACCACAGAATGTACTTCACATATTATAAAGAGAGATTTATTGGTTTAGGCACTTTGGGGGAACCCACACACTTCATATGCTACTCATAATGTTCCATGATTATCTTCCAGCTGAGGGAAACCACCTGACTGTGGGTGGGTAAACCCTCTGTGTTCCAAATCCCCACTGAAATGAGGAAAGAGATTGAATAGATTCCAGATTATTTGTTAAAATCTTAGCAATTATGGGGAAAGAGAGGCAAAAGCTGGGCAAATTCCATTCTCAGAGTGGGTAGGGATCAAAAATTCATCTAAAAAGCAATTGGAAGGAAATCATTAGTAGAAAAATTGCAATGTACAACTTAAAAATTACTAATAAATAATAAACAAGCAGAATTATTTTGACTAATATAACAAAACTAGGAACATAAAAACAAGCATTTGGAAAACTAAGATGGCAGAAGTAACACTAACCATATAGTTATCACAATAAATAGAGACGGGTTAAAATCTTTATTAAAAGGTAGACTTTCAGATTGGGTCTCATGCACACACAAAGGTACACAGTGACCTAATTATGTTATTTGTAAGACATATATCTAGAATGACATGACTCATGCAGCATAAATATACAAACATATAAAACTATTTCAGGACAATCAAAAGTGAAATCAGTGCTTGTATTATTCATATAAAAGTAATAATCATAATTTTGTATATCAAATAGCCAATATCAAAATACATAAAGCAAAACTATTAGAGTTCTGACAGAAATTACAAAAACACAATCATACAGAAGACTTTACCTTTCTAGATTTAGATTCAAACCTTCAGGTCAAGAGGCTAATAAAGTTACAATTAAATCACCTTTCTAGGATTCTTTGCTTTCACAGCAGGAGTGAGGAAGGTCTTCAGATACCCCTAATATTCACAGTCTTGCCTCCAACAATATGCTTTAAGAACAGCAGGACCAGTTCTTACTGGTCCTTTATCCCTGCTCTGTCATTCACCACAGGAAGCCCTCGTCTTCTGGGTCCATCCTCATCTTCTACTTCATAGTCTTCAAATCTGAGAGCCTTCCAACTGTGCTCCCGGAACCTCATGGCCCATCATCAATCTTTTCCCTAAAGTTTTGTTCATCTTACTGTTAACCAAAAATGAAGTTTTCTTTGAGAACATATCTTCCTCTGCACAATTTTCACGTCACAGCTGTTTTCTTTAGTCCTATATGCCATATACACTAGGCTGGGAGAGGTATTTCCCACATCCTATCTTAAAGCATCATACTTTGAACTTCAAAGCACCAGACTTTCCAGTCATCACCCTCTCTGTCATAGTCACCTATCAATACTCCAAGTCACCACCCCTCGTTTCTTGAAGACTTTGCTTCTGAATACAGTCCCTCCCTCCAGGAATATAGTCCCTAAGAGTAAATAACCTCAAGTATTTTGGGTTTTGCCTTCATCTTGTCCTGAATGTGAACATTAATATGAATTAATGTCCCCTTAATTCATATTAACATTATAATCCATGTAATAACATTCCTATTTAGTTACAGTTCTTTTAACTCCTCTTCTTTTCTGCCTTATATTAGTCATTCACTTCCATGGTTATACTCTGGACCTTGTCATTCCCAAACTGCATTGCCTCCATAATCTCAATTTCAAGAAGCCCACTCTCCAACAACCACATCTTTTGTTTTTTGAGATGGAGTTTCGTTCTTGTTGCTCAGGCTGGAGTGCAATGGCGCGGTCTTGGCTCACTGCAACCTCCACCTCCCAGATTCATGCAACCCTCTTGCCTCAACCACCCAAATAGCTGGGATTACAGGCACCTACCACCACTCCTGGCTAATTTTTGTATTTTTAGTAGAGGCAACGTTTCACCATGTTGGCTAGTCTGGTCTCGAACTCCTGACCTCAGGTGATCCACCCGCCTTGGCCTCCCAAAATGCTGGGATTGCAGGCTTGAGTCACTATGCCCGGCCTCACATTTTATCTTTATCTTTCATTATAGTAGGGTGTCTCCAATAATCCTTCAACTCCACCAAATTCAGGAATCCATTGATCCTGTCAATTTTCTAGCAAGCACATTAAACACAGAAAAAGGTAAAATTAAAATCAATGTTAACTTAATATAATATATTTAAATATTATTTCAACATATAATGTAAATGTTAATCTGGTGTGTATTTGACACATAAAGCACTTCTCAATTTGGATGCTAAATTTTCATTAAAGATGCTTGATCTGTATTTAGATTTTATAAAATTTGCAATCAAAAAACCAGAGTTACACACTGAAGCTTTTCCAAACATTCCTAAAGTTTTAAAAAAATGACAAATGAGTATCGATTTTAAAATCAAAATTAACTAAACTCAAAAAATCAGCTCCTCAGTTGCTCAAGTCACATTTCCAAGTGTTCATTAGATACATGTGGCTCACGGCTGCCACACTGTATGGCAAAACCCTAGATCACTTATTTTCCCACTCTTCTAGATGACTATTCCATATCTTATCCTTTCTTCTAAACTGCGAACCTCTCCTCCTTCATCCTCAATTTTAGCTGATTACATCTCCAACATGATGGACAAAATGAAAGTGATCTGAAGGGACCTTCAACAAAATGGTACAACCGCTTCTGGACCCAGGGACTCTATTTTCCTTCCAGTACTAGAGATGAACAGTTCATACTCCCATCTAAAGCTAATCATTTCACCTGTGCACTATGCTCCAGTCTCTCTTCTCTACTCAAGGATACAATTCAATTAAGATTGCCTTTCTTTTTCTGTGTCATCTATTTTTCCTTCCCCTGGACACAAGCATTTAAAAAAGTTTTACTGACCTCATTTTGCATTGTGACCAGTGCTCCAACTCTCTGCTTCCTTTTATAACAAACTCTTTGAAAGAGTTATTTATATTTCTTTGTTTCAGGGTATCTACCCTCATTTTTCCATTCCAATTAAACCTTTGTCTCTATTACTTCACCAAATCTATGCCTTCAGAGACATCAATGACCTTTGTGTTGCTAAATCAAAAGGTCAGTTCTCAGTCCCCATTTTCCTCAATAACTCCTTCTCTTTGAAATACTCCCTTCACTTGGATCCCATGACACCATTCATTTCTGGCTCTTTTTCTACCTCTTTAGTAATTCCTTCTCAGTATCCTCCTCCTCATCTTCTCAGTCTCTCAGCTCAGTGTGCCCCAGCACTACTCTCCCCATTCTCTTGGCAATATCATTCAGTCTCATGGCTTTAAATATCACTGATGTGCCAGTAACTCCCAAATTTATATCTTCAATGTGGCCTTTCTGCTCAGCATTCTCACTTGGCACATCAAATGTAACATATCCAAAATATAGCAATTTTTCCTCCTCTGTGACTGCTCTTCCCTGCATTCTTCCATTTTAGATTGCCCAGGAAGCCTTGGAATTTCTGTCATGCCTATTTTCTCTCACATCCAGTGCAATAGGAATGCTGTTAGCTCTACCTTAAGAATATACCAAAAATCATGTCACTTTTAATTCTCCATTTTTAAACTCCTACATACATTTTAGAATTTGCAAAAGGCAATCATTCTTTTACAAGTTAAAAGACTACAGGCTGACATCTAATATAGTCTACTTTTGATGTAAGATTCAATTTATCTGTGTAATTATTTCTGAAGTTAAATTAAAAGATCTGATGGAAAAATTAGTTTTGCTCTTATAAGATGTATAAATATATATTCAAAGTTTATGGGGAACGAGTGTTTCAGATCAAAGGTTATTGCCACATGTATCATATGAGCAATTATAAAGTTATGCTGCTGAAGTTAGGTATTGATATTTTAAGGTCCAAAACAAGAATTATGTTATGTAGATTCTTTGGGATGTCACTTTCTATTTGGTTTTTATTTATTTATTTTTTAAAATTAAGATGGAGTCTCACTCTGTTGCCCAGGCTGGAGTACAGTGGCATGATCTCTGCTCCCTGCAACCTCTGCCTCCCAGGCTCAGGTGATTCTCCTGCCTCAGCCTCCCGAGTAGCTGCGATTACAGGCACCCACCACCACACCTGGCTAATTTTTTGTATTTTGAGTAGAGATGGGGTTTCACCATGTTGGCCAGGCTGGTCTTAAGCCCTGATCTCAAGTGATCTGCCTGCCTCAGCCTCCCAAGTGCTGGAATTACAGGCATGGGCTACTGCACCCAGCACTGTTTGGTTTCTGATGCTCTTTAAATCTTCATTCAAGTTCTGCATGTTTTGTTTAACCATGAAACCAGAAATGATGCAGGTGTCTAATTGCTTTCTACACTTTTTGTTAGGTATAAACAGAATAATAAGGTACTGTTATTTCTTAGTTTGTTTCCTGCAAAGAATTGGTCCCTTAGATGTTATTTTAATCTGTTCGGGAGCAAAAATCTCCCTAAAGCTGTGTGTCTTGATGTATTAGAATCTTGTACTGTTTAAACTGCTCATGTAATCTCACCCCAAATTCAGATGCACACTCCATCTCCTGGCTGAGAATTCCCGATGAAGTAAGTCAAAAATGGATATTTGTGCTACAGCCTCCAAACAGACAGGGAAGGGGAAAGAT
Source organism: Colobus angolensis palliatus (assembly GCF_000951035.1). NCBI lineage: Eukaryota > Metazoa > Chordata > Mammalia > Primates > Cercopithecidae > Colobus > Colobus angolensis. The sequence continues at coordinate 11,245,116 of NW_012121043.1, read as the reverse complement.
GTAGAGCCATTGGCTTACCAAGTTGTGGTTTCAGAGATGTGCTTTAGATGATAGCAGTGAATAACAAGCACAATGCCTGCCTCAGCAAATGGTTTTCCTGTCTCCTTTAATTGAATCAGTCAGTTATTAGGCTCAAATAACCATTTCCTAAAGTGGTTGCAATAAGCAGAAGCCATTGTACTGTACTTTCAAAGACTTGATTCAAACTCAGTAATTGAATAGTCCTGATTCCTCTAAGTCACAGGGCTACAACACTGGCAGAAACCAGCAGAAGCTAGTACTGTCTAGAGAATATTTGTTTTCATCTCCTTTAGTCTGAAAAGGCAGACTATAGGTAAATTAATTAATAAAACAATTAGGTAAATTGTCTTGTTTCCTAAATAGAAAAACTATTTTGTATGGCAAGAAGTACCCGAATATTCTTTTAAAAATGTATGTTCACATGGATAAAACTGAATTGCTGAAAATAAGTACTTTGCAACTGTTCTTGCCTGAGCGTTTTATGACGCCTTAGAAAATGAGCAGGTGTAATCAATGTAGCCTTATTAAAATCCTTAGGTGGGTAGTAGAATTGAGATAATATGTGCACTTGGTTGGAATGTATTAAAATAGTTCCAGGTACTCAGAAAGGAAACACAAATACAGCATCGTTAATATGCTTCCATAACCATTCACATAGATATTATTTCTGGGGCAATGAATCACTACCTAATCATTTAGGTTTTTATCTTTCTTGGTATAGTGTTGTGCTTAGCTTTCAGGTTTCCTTCTGTCATTCCGCACACACATCATTTTAAGTACAGCTCTATCTTACAAAATGCATCTTTTCCCTTTGGAATCCTTTAAAAAGAGTTTTCCGGAAAACCTTTAATGTCATACTACTACAGAAGTTATGTCATCCAAATCAAGGATAAAATATATTCCTGCTAATAGTAGCTACAACTAAAAAAGTATTGCTAAAAGCAAGAGGCCGTCTTTGTTAGGCATTCAGATACATGACAGGCTAAAGCTGGCTAAGAAGGCCTTGGCCTGCCATACTGGGACTTGAGTCCTCCATTCCTCGATGCCCTCAGAAGCGCATCGAATCCTGGACAAACAGGTTCTGACAAAGATGGACGTGGTCAATGGCCCAGTTTATAGTGGTCCTTGGAATAAGGTTTACCCTGACAGTGAGGGTTTCTTTTGGGGAAAGCTTGTTGGCTGTACTCAAATTACAGTAAATCTGCTCTTACATAGGACTCAGAGTAGAGTTAATAGCCTCACCTTACCCTTTTGGGCCTCTTCTACCACATTAGGTTAGGCTACTGGCAGAAAACCTGAACCTTTGGCTGGATAATCATAAAGGAGGTTCATATTCTAATAACGGTGAATTCACCTCATCTTCCACAAGTGAAAAGTGAATGGGGATATATCCATCCAAAGCAATTATTTTATTTCCTCTTCTCATCTGTATTATGTCAGATATTTGCTGGAATGTTCAGGCCAACCCCTTCCTGAGTAACACCAGTTGCCTCTGCTTCTTCCTTTTTTAGTCTACCCTTTCCCATTTCTATGCTTCCCTTCTTTAAGCTCTTTCACACAGAAGTTATCAAAATAATATCTCAGAATTGAACTTCTGCAAACCAAACACATTCAACTCTGACTTCAAGGAAAGGAAACAGAAACTGCTGGTGGGAAAGTAATGTGAGGATAATTATTCTTTAAAGAGGTTTCTTCATTTAAAAAGAGAATTCTCTACAGAGTTCTATTAATAGGCAGCCCTCTCAGAGACTTTATGGCCAGATATACGGGCATTTGGCTTTAAAGAGGCTCAGTTCTACACACTTCTACTATGAGGTATGGAGAAGTTTTACCTGGTGAAGTTTCCATTTCCTTCTCTGTACTGGAGATCATTTTCACTTTGGAGTGCTAATATATCAAAACTGAGATTTCAATATGAAAAACCTATTTCAGTAGAGTCAATTTTAAGAAAAAGTACCTAGCTCAACCTTTTAGAGCAAGGAATAAATTTCTGTTTTCACATGATCTTGTGAGTAGTTACTTATGCAAAATGGTAACAATAAAATCCATCTCACCAGTGTTTAAAAAGAACTCATTCCAATATGTTCGAAGGGATTTTTTCCTCTCTTTCCCTCTATTCTTCCCTCTCCCTTCTCTCTTTTTTTCTTTCCTTCTCTCTCTGTTCTTCCTTTTTGCCTTTCTTTTAGAACTAAAGAACAGTAGGGTAGAAATACAGCAGGATACTTCTACTCTTCGTCATACATTTGGCTATTTTGACTTCACATGATCTTCACTGTTGTTCATTAATAGTGCAATTCTCCTTTTCACCTAAAGTTCCCCTCATTCCCTTCCCCACCTTCACTGCCTCCCACCCCCACCAACAAGTAAAAATAAACTCTTGGTCTTAAAAGTCAACAAAGCCACTCAAATTTCAGAACTAATAATAGTTTGGAAAAAGGACTGGTCATAACAAAAAACTGTTCAAAGAGAAGACAAAAGAAAGATAAGCATGGGATTATGATGAAGGCAAGAAATATGCAGTAGAAAGCAGCCTTCTTTAGAGTTGGAAGCTGGAATATTATTTGGTAACCCTGTAAAAGCACTCCGGGTGATTTAATAGGTAAGAACAAGATCTTGAAATTGGAATTGAAAAAGACTTATTATATAATTTAGTCCCTTTGGGCAGGAAAGGAACAATACAATTTTGGATCTAAATTTAATTGGGATTTAACTAGATTCTTTGAAACTTTTTCACTTTTTTATCTGGAAAGCACAAAGTACTCATCCTTTCAGGAACAGTGATGGACTGCGCAATCCAGGAATGTATAGTGTATCCTCAATCAGGTTCTCAGCAGCCACAGTGGGGCAGTCAAAGGAATCAGACTGAAATGAGAATCTAAACAGCTTTGCAGTGTACATAGAGAAGTAGGTTAAACCTTTGGGCTAGAAAATGATCAGAATCCTGGCTTCTATTTCTGCTTTTTGTTTTCTTTTTGACATTGAAAATCTATACTGGAATTTCATCTTTTGCTCCAAAACTTCTGCAGCTGTTTCTTAACAGGTCTTGCTTATATAGAACACTTAAAAACAAACAAACAAACAAACAAAGAGCATTAAATTATTTTGGCCTGAGTCTATCCAAAGCCAAAGGTTTTTAAAAGTACTATTTTCCATTCAAACAATAGCAGGATTATAGCAAGGAGACTTGATATTAAAGAATAATAAGGCAATATGTGAATTACGCATATTATATTTGACTTCTATCAAGGACTATGCTATTTTGCATAATCTAATTGAATATGCTCTCAAAACCCATATTTTCCAACACACAGCTCTCATATGCTACTCTGCAGTCAAACAAAAGACCCAACCAGGCTTGATTAAAAAGTATTACAGCGATGGGATAAGAATTTATCTCAATTGCTACTTCCTTATGATCAGATTATAGAAGTCTTATGTCTTGTCATCTGTCATTATTCCCTTTCCCTATCCCTCACCCTTCATGAACTTGCTCCAGTCTTCCTGGGAATACAGAATTAAGGGAGAGAGGAGCAGGAGATGATTGGATAAAGTGAGTGATTGTGAACTTGTCATTATATCTCCAATCTCATGGTCTGAACCAATGTTCTTTATGCTCACAGGGAGTTATTTGTGATACAGACTGGCCAAGTTTAGCATGAACCTCACCAGTGAGATGAAGCTTACAGTTACATTTTTACCAAAGGGATAATGGAGACTCTAGGAGATACACTGAAATACATGTGGTCAGTGACTGACTTGACACCACATAGAAGCCACCAAGGATCCTGACAAAAGCTAATCTAGATTCTCTAGAAGATCCTCAGTGATATTTTACAAATGATTGTTCGTGGAGGTCCTTAGCCATTCCACAGCTCCCAGATCTGATGAGTGAAATTCTCCTCTGTGAGGACTTAGTATCCTGTACAGATAAATAGCAGCAGTCTAGTGCAAAAAGTATAAAAGCCAGCACAATATGTGTTTCAAAGAAAGAAATACAAATGGAAGTGTATGTGACGGTGGTGATTTACAAAGGACCTATATGGATAGTGAACAGACTAGAGTGGAGTGCTATTCTGCCTGCAGAAAATTCATTAAAATATCTGACATCTTTCAAATCAGATTTTTTTTTTTTTTTTTTTTTTCCTGTTTGAAGCCATTATAAATCCCGTGCTTTGTCCGTAATTACTTGACAGTGAGTGATCTGGGCTCTATATGTTGCATAATCAGACAGTTGCAGCTACACAAGAGTCTTCCATTAAGTAAGAATAGTCCTAAAACAGTAGTTCTATTGCATAAATTCAACAGGTTAGCCTGGATTTGACAATAATATCCTAGGAGACCTGAGAAAACTCTATGGAAAGAAAGATGTCAGAAGACATAAAAAAAAGTGGCAAAGTCCTTTTTGACCTGAGTACTAGAGATGGGCAAATATTATGTTTTCTACAACTGGGAAGAAAGGACTGCTTTTGTCTATTTTTGTCAAATTTCTTCCCAATTTTGACTAAGGACACCAGTCAATGATATTTTCAAACTCTGTGGGAAACCATTTTTTATCCTGTGTTTAATCATTCCATAATCTAGATGTATTTACGGTGTTTTATGTGGACATTTAGAAGCATGCCTTGTAAATTAAAAAGTTACAATTTTGAGGTCTTTTATTTCCCAGCAAATGGGTCAGGTCAGTCTTTTCTGCCCTTGTTTGGTTAGTGGATATTATAGCTAACTCTTCATTATCTACAGAAGAAATGATTCTTTGAGGTGGGGTATTTATTGAAGAGAAAATCCTCCAACCACATTTCAACATGCCTAGAACCTGGACCTTTCATCAGACTTGCAAATAAGTTGCAAAAGATAAGTGATTTGTCCTCCAGAGAAATAGGCAAATGCGTTAAGGAGAAAGCAGAAGAAGCTGAGGGTCTGGATTATCCATCAGCTGTTAATTCATACCTGAATAATTGAGAATTTTCTTTACAGTTGCTGAATATTTATGAAGGTTTCACAATCTGCTGAAAAGCAGATGTAACAAGTAAAAATACTAATACAACCAACCTGCACAGTTTATGTTTAATAGGGTTCTTACTACTAGACTGGAACAAGCAAAATATAATCTGGTTTCAAACTTAAATGTGTATAAAAATCATGGGGTGGGAGGTGTCTGTAAAAAACTGCAGATTTCTAGATCAATCTCAACCTCAGAAGTTTTTCTTTTTTTGGATAGGATATCACTATGTTGACCAGGCTGGACCTGAACCTCTGATCTCAAGCAATCCTCCCATCTCAGCCTAAGCTAGGACTACAGGTGAGTGCCACCATACCTGGCCACGGTCTACATTTTTAACAATTTACTGTAGATTTTTCCAAATAGTTGGTCTAGAGACTACTCCTGGAGAAAATATGACTCTAGATCATGACAAGAAAAAAGCTTATTTCCTGGGAGATGCAAGATAATTAGTGATACACTCACCTACACAATTAAAAAAGAAGCCAAAAGAGAATGCAAAGTAACATAAGTAACATAAAGGATAACATGGGTAAATATGTGTGTGTGTATATATATAGATATAGAGATATATATATCCAAAAAGAAAAAGAGGAAGTCAACAATAGAATAAGGGACACGTATGAAAGATCTTAGTATTTTAGAGATTTGCTATAATGCTATGATGTCTGTAATTTACCGAAAGTTACTTCAGAGCCTACAGTTAGTGTACCTTTGGGATCTCACAACTCAGGGATGACTCACTAACATCCTAAAAGCAAGCCCAGACCTTAGAAGGAACTGATACAACTGAGTTGGCTATTTATACTGGATCAATACCAGAAGCTTTAATAATTAGCATAACGAATGTCAGAATGTAAGAAAAGGATTTTCATTGACTGACTTAGTGGATATCTTTTTTTTTTTTTCTTTTTGAGACAGTCTCACTCTGTCACACAGGCTGGAGTGCAGTGGCACCATCTCAGCTCACTGCAACCTCTACCTCTTGGGTTCAAGTATTTCTCCTGCCTCAGCCTCCCAAGAGCTGGGACTACAGGCACCTGCCACCATGCCCGGCTAATTTTTGTATTTTTAGTAGAGACAGGGTTTTGCCATGTTGCCCAGACTGGTCTCAAACTCCTGACCTCAAGTGATCTGCCCACCTCAGCCTCCCAAAGTGCTGGGATTACAGGTGTTAGCCACCATGCCCAGCCAATTAGTGGATACTTAATCAGCATAATGGGTGTTAGAAGTGGGCCTTCATTGGTGGAATTAGTGGTATTCAAGACAATTGGCTAAAATATTTTAGAGATACTTCTTCCTCCTGCATAATCAGGGAATGGAAATCCAGAAAGGTCTATGGTTAGCTGGTCATCTGAAGGAGGGATCCTGATCCCCAAATAATAACCAATGATTCAAGCAGTGAATCTGAGGATTTCTGACATCTTGGACAGTAAGTATAAAGAATCTTGGCCCCGGGATGTTGTTTTGGCTTCTTTGATACTTTTTCAGGCAAGATATTTGAGGATACCCTATGAAAAGAATCTGGGAGTCATTGATTTTATAGAACAAATTGTATGAAGGTTTTGTACTTGTTTGTTAATATTCATTCATTTGTTATTATTTGTTTAATACATGTCGATACATGAGGCAGAATAGGTCTGATTTACTCTTATTGTACTTTGAAGCAAGATTATGAGGGCAGTTGCTAACTCTCAAGCCATCTCAAGTATTTTGGTGGCTATAGTTACCTACCACAAAGACTTTTTGTGAGTTGTCATAGACCAATTCCAAAAGCAAGCGGAAAAAAAATATAAAATAATGCAAATTGAGGGAGAAATTTGGTGACCATTCTCTTGGTGATCTTTCTCTTGTGAGAAAAATTAATAAAGCAACTGACAGTTTCTTTAGCGCTCTCTCTGTAAGACAAGGGTATTTACTGTCTTGCTCTTTTAGTTCCAAGAAGATCTGAATGAGTCAACAGAGACTTGAACGGAAGTAGCTTCCAAAGGCAGGATGCTTCTGCTCGGTAACTCACTAGTGTAATTTGCTCCATGAAAAAGAGCAAATATGAGAAATGGGGATAGAATTTTGATCTGTCAGGCACTGGTCTGCTGCTTTTTCCAATGGGCCATGCTTTCCAGGTTATTTAAGAGTTTGCCTAGGATGTTCTCTACAAAGTATACTTTTTCTTATTTACATACAGGCACTTAGATATAAAAATGTTTAAATGTATTGCATGATAATTTATTTTTCTACAGTTTAAATTGTAAATGGAAAAATAGAAATGTATCTATGTATTTTTAGCAACCTCTTTTCTGAGGCGATATCGTATAACATCAATTCATAACGTGAAACCAAACACCCTTCCATGCTGACTGGTGAAAATATCTGTGAAGTCATTTCAAAATATTAAAGAATCAAATGATAGAACAGCAGATTAATTAAAACCATAGACGTTGTAAATGCTTAAGAATCTTACTCTAAAATGTCACATTTTCAATAAAAGTAAGAGATTTAGTCTGGGTATTCAGTCACTTTTACAGTTAATGTGATTTATTAGACAATGTTAAGATGCAGAGAGAAAGTGGGAGATATCTATAAATAACTTTGTATATGTTTGTCACAACTTGCCAGCTAATCATCATCTTGAGATATGATGGTTCTGATTAATAAACCAAAAGGGAAACTCAATATGAATGCATGCAATCAAACTTCATATACAAGCCAAAATAAACCTGGCATTTGTAAGTCAAAAGAACCCATTAGGGAAACTAATATGGTAGTGTCCCAAGGCTACATAGTGTAAAAAATAATGCTCTCCAGTTTCATAAAAAGAGGTAGGTGAGAAAATACTTAAAACACAAACTACTTAGAATATAGCATATGACAACAGTACACTAACGGAAATAAAGGGCTCAAGTCCAAAGAGAAATGGCAGTGTCCTCAATTCTTCAGCTGGATTGAAGAAATATTTATTGCATAAAAAACTAAAGCCTCTTTTCCAGAGGGCTGTGTTTAGATGGAGGAAAGACAACCTCTCATTGGTTTTGATCTCAGACATAGGGAGTTGTGATGGGTGGAATTTTGTCCTCCCAAATTCTTATATTAAAGTCCTTAACTCTTAGTGCCTCTGAATATGATTTGATTTAGAAATGGGGTCATTGTAGAAGTCATTCACTACAATGAGGTCATACTGAAGCAAGGTGGGTTTCTAATCCAATATCCCTGGTGTCCTTATGAAATGGGAAAATTTGGACAAAGAGACACACAGGAGAATGCCATATAAAGGCATGCCCACATAAAGGCAGTGATAGAGGTGATGCTTCTACTAGCCGACTCGCCAAGGAACATCAAGGATTGCCAACAAACCACCAGAAACTAGGAGAGAGACAGACAGCCGATCACCTCTCACAACTCTCAGAAGAATCCAAGCCTGTAGAGGCCTTGATCTCAGACTTCTAGCCCGAAACCTGTGAGACAATAAATTCTATTGATTAAGCCACTCAGTTTGTGGTGTTTTATTATGGCAGCCTTAGCAAACTAACACAGTGATAGAAATAACAATAAAAGCACAATCTCTCTCCTCAAAGTGCTTACAAACTGTAGTTCTATTGTACAAGTTTGTAGATAATTCAAATTTGTAGAGTTTTGTTACATAAACAGCAACATTCAGGAGTCTGGAAATAGAATAGGAAACAAGGGGAACATGTGTTATCTAGGGCTGAATTTGGACAAAATTCAAGGCAAGGGGTCAGATGATTCAAGGCATTAATGAGTATTCTTTTTTTTTTTTTTTTTTTTGAGATGCCTGCCGCACTAAGTGATACCATGTTGGTAATTGCCTTCTCTTTTT
>NW_012121043.1:11234733-11236062 GCF_000951035.1 Colobus angolensis palliatus | reverse complement strand
GTTGGCCAGACTGGTCTCAAACCCCTGACCTCATGATCCGCCCGCCTCAACCTCCCAAAGTGCTGGGATTACAGGTGTGAGCCACTGCGCCTGGCCAATGTGTATACTTTAAATTGTGGACCATGTGACCCAGGCTGGGAAGACAGGTGAAGAAAGACATAAGGAAGGTGTGTGTATTGATGAGCTAGATCAAGAGCAGGAAAAGTGAGATCAGTGGGAGAAGTGGAAGAATTGGTAGTTATGGAATTCTGTTTTAAGGACTTCTTTTCTTTTGGCTCTAAATTTGGATACATGACCCTTCTATAAAGGACAATTGTGATGAGGTTGGATCTTTTTAAAAAATTTTTAATAGGCTGATTACATGTCTGAACTTTTAGTGAAAAGCATGTTGTTGTTGCCTTATCCATCTTTCTAAAAATGTATTTAAAAAATATTATAAACTATTGCAAACATACAAAAGTCACATAAACACTAATCTGATAATAAACTATGTATCCAACTCTTGGCTTTAAAAATATATATATTTCTAACATAGCTGAAGCCCCAGGGGTTCCTTCTCCAGATCTCATTCCTTCCCCATGATACTTTCTACACTGAACTTAGCTTTTTCATTCTCTTGTATTTCTTTTCGTATTTCCCCTCAGAGTTGTTCAGAGGCAAAAGGGCTGAAGTCTGTGTACCTCATATCCTTAGTAGTTATTGGTCAAAGACTGACCCTGGTGGGATGTAACTTCCAAGTTGCTTCCCACATCTTGTTGCCTGCAGGGAAAGTGGGTTCCAGCAGCTTTTAGGGCGGCCTCTGACAAGGCCCTGGGTATGCAGTACATGCATATTAGAATCCTGTGTACACAGAAATGGTAAAGGGATATGAAGAACCCCAGGCAGCATACTGCCAGTGCCTGCTACATAGCTCATCACTTGGATACAGCACACTTTATTTATCTATTTTCTTGTTGGTGGACATTTAGTTCAAGTAAATATTTGTTCCACTTGTTAACAGTGGATGCTAGGGGTATGCCATAAAAATAGGCATCTTTAAATATTCCCTAAAGATTATTTTATTTTGTGATTAAAGAAATAGTTCACGTCACCCACAAAATTCTTCTCTAAGGGAAATGAGCTGAAGGAGGAGGGGAGATTATTTATTGCAGATTCTCAGAGATGAGTTGAGCTGGGAGATGAGCCAGGACGCATGCTCTCAGAGGATGGCTTGTTTTGTCGCCTTCAGTCTGAACGCTCCAGGTGAGAGGTCCTTACTGCATTTTGGGACGGGGTCTGTGACGAGGCCTAAGATATTTTCACTAAAGAAGAATCCTTTTTTTTTTTTTT
>NW_012121043.1:11217973-11229043 GCF_000951035.1 Colobus angolensis palliatus | reverse complement strand
TAGGGCAGCTCCAAGCCCTTTTTAATCTTCCAGTTTATACCTTGCTTAATCCTTAGTTATTTTGCATATTGTTTTAAAAAGTGTTTCATCTTTATCTCATTTGAAAATGCAGAAATCACCGGTCTTCTGTGTCGCTCGCGCTGGGAGTTGGAGACTGGAGCTGTTCCTATTCGGCCATCTTGCTCCGCCAGCCAGAAGAATCCTTTTCTTAGGGCAGCTCCAAGCCCTTTTTAATCTTCCAGTTTATACCTTGCTTAATCCTTAGTTATTTTGCATATTGTTTTAAAAAGTGTTTCATCTTTATTGTCTTTTTCATGTGTTAAATTAATATTTACTAAAAAATTTAAAAGTGGGAATCAGGAGATATTTGCACGAAGGAACAGGCTGATGGCCTAAGCCTAAAGCAAAGGAGGCTTGGTATTTATTCCTCCTTCTTCTTCCACCTTTTCTCTCTTTTCCTTCAGCTCTTAGTTTTGACGTACTGCTAAAAAGATCTCAATCTCTTATTTGAGCTACAAAGGGTCACCAGGATCTATAAGGAAGCCCTATCAGATAGTTTGGTGGCCTGAATCATATATAAACAATGCTTCTGACATTTCAGTATACACTGGGGGAAGAGGGATACTTTTTCACCAAGAGAGCGAAGCACGGTTTGCAAATTTGCTGAGAAGCAGTCTCAGAGCTGTGCTGATTTTGTACATGCCGATCATTCACTTTGTATACAAGGACTACCAGGACATCCATGAGAGGAAATCCAAAGGTATAACCCTCAAGCTTGTATACATTTGTGGAAGCCCCAAAGAGATATTCAGAAAGTTCTGACTGGGAAGGAATGCTTAAGGAATACTGCTGAAATGAAAATAAACCTCACTACAACTTTAATTTCAGGATTCCTTTACTGAAGTAGGATTTTCCTTTTAATGATCTGTTTTAAGAATAACTAACTAAGATGCAGTAATTACCATTGAAAGTAGAAACTGGTTTCACTTCAACGCAGAATTTTACAATTCTCCCAGTTTTGTGTTCTTAAAAAGTTGCCTAGGTTAATGTAATCTACTAGGATTTTTAGTCTGAATGTCTGCAAACCCTGATTATTTTACTTAAAAATAGAAGAATTTGCATCTCGAAAACCATGATGTTTTATGAATTATAAGATGTCTCAGTAATAGTGCCCCGCCCACATACACGCTAATGTTCTATAAAATTTCTGCAGTGTTCAAAGCCAGTGGAGGGGCTGTCGAACTACATTAAGTTCTTTCTTAAGATAAACACAGGGACTTGAGACACCTCCAAGGATGCTGACCAGCATTAGGGAGTACAACCTTAGCTACAATTCTTTTTGCTCTGAAATTGTCTTGATAATGTAATACCAAAAATCTCTCTCGTTATTTTCCATTTATATGAAAAGTACAGTGTATACTATGAGGACTCAGAAAGATACTGGAGGTGCTAGAGCACCACACAAAGAGATGTTATTTCTGGATGTACGAAAAGAGCAGGGAACTAATATTTTCCACTTTATTATAGGAACTAATTCACCTTAGAAATTCAGTGGAAGATACTGTTCCTGAAGTGTACTTTGAGAAAATGTATTCATAAAAATGACAAGCTAGAGAAAAGAGACATTGAAAACTGGAAGAAGAATTCAGATTAGAGCAAAGCAAGACAACTGTCTTAGATACTTTTTTACTAATTTTTACTTAGAAGAAATTGTGATTTAATATTAGGATGTCATATCTTTTGTATGTTGAGTAGGCCTGTGGTTAATTTAACACATGGAAAAATTTTATTTCATTTTATTTTCATAACATAGGCTTAGGCTATTTTGAGTAATCCCTTTGTCATCACAATGAATCCAGAATTGAGAAATACTCTCCAGATATTGTCACCTGTCAAATGGTGGGCCCTCTCTGGCTATGGCAGCTAAGATTCTGGGCACAATACAGGCAAATCAAACGAGCTCACAGAATGATGCTTTAATGAGGCATATTTCTGTCAGAATGTGCCACATTTGTATTCCATTCTTGTTTGTCTCTTGTAAATTGTGCCCCGCCTCACTTATCCTCTCTTTTATCTTGAATTGTTCCAGGCAAGCTAAATTCAAGCTACATACACTGAGGGACAGGAACTTTGCAATCTGGTCTCAACACCTTTCAAATTACACGTTCAGATTCCTCTGCACTTCATTTCTTTCCAACGTGAATGGCAGGATGGCTACAATCTAGGGAGTAGCAAGACATGATGAGTTTTTAAAAACTTTTATTAGAAACTATATTGATGAAAATGTGACCTAGATTAATCTCACAAATTGAAAGCTAGATAGCTAGTGAAAATGAATATACAACGATATTAAAAAATCAAGAGAACAGTGCAAAATACTGAAGGAGCTTAATGAATGCTATTATATATGATTGTTATTACAATCCTCTTTCTGTCAATGTTTTATAGGGTTTCAAGAGTAGAAATTTAAAAAAAAAAGAAAACACATAAGAATATGTAGCCAGAAACAGAATTTAAATGATCACAGAAAGGTAATGTTCTGCTCTTCAGATTTCCTTATATTTCTCTAATTCAGAATAAGAACAATAGCCATCCACAAATAGTTTCCTGTATGATACTAGTAGGTGCTAAAATGCCTTATATTTTCTGTGCCATTTCTAGTACTTACATAAATTGTAATGGTGGTGATAGAATGGGAGGCTCTTACTTGAACAAATGTGTTCTAAACTCTATGATAATATATATTAAAGCATAATCTGTGGTAGTGCAGTAAAATAATTTATAATCATTTTATTCAAAATTCATGAACATATAAGCATAAAAAGAACCACTTATTTTTCAAAGTAGTGCCTGCAATTGCTATTATAACCTCTGGTAACTTTTCCAGTACAATAGAAAATCACTGTGGTACCTCATATTTTCATATTCTCTTCAGGCTTAACCTTTTACAGTTTTTCTCTTCCTTAATTAGAGTTCAGTCAGGTTGTTGGGTTTGTATCTCTCTGTTTTTTCCCCCAGGTGTATCAATTAGATTATGAAGTATGGGACATTTGATATACTGAGCCAATATGTAGAAACTCTCACTGCCTCATACCTTGCTCTGAAATCAGAGTTGCCCTCTTGCCCTGTGGGACATTTTCATCATCTCTTCAGTGTTCTCAAAAGCATAAATTTCATTCATAAGCAAGATAACTTAGCATTGGCATTTAAAAATGTCACCGAAAAGTCTGCATGTTTTATTCTCTTTTCCATGTACGTTTCTCTCTACTCCTTTCTTTCTTCTACCTGATTTGTTCTAAACACAAACTTTTTTCACTTTAATAATTCCTTTTTCTAATTTTACATTTGATCTTTTTACTGGGATTTTGTTTCTAATTGTATCTTAAATTTTATAGATGGAAACACTGACTAAATCAGTGTAAAGTCCATTACTGGAATCCCAATTTAAGTCTGGGAAACTTCGCAGTTAAATACTAGCAGACAATTTCATTTGCTCCTTCCTCTCTGGGTAAATAGTTCAGGGTTATTAAGCTTTTGATAAATACACATTTTAAGAAAAATCCTGGTTTATCATGGCTTCTGAATATGCACATTTTCTATCTCAGACAGTATTAAACTAAGAAAGAAAAACAAAAATCAAAATTGCTCTTCCCTGATTTTCAGAACCCTTTCCACATGTCATGGGTTCCGTTCATTCACCACAAGAGGGCACACGTATACAAATGTATCATGACCCTTTGGTAGCATGGTTTCATGATGATTTTACAAAGGTGTTGTTTTATCATGCTTTTATGTCTTTTTCCCCCCTCTGCATGTGCAGTTTTAATAAAGTGATCTGGAGACTACCGTAGTTTCTAACGGTGAATGTGGAATATGAATTTCACCTTCGAACAAGGGGGCTATTCCAGGTCAAAACTCTTGAAACTGCAACTCCCACACTTGCTTCTATTTCCCATAAGGTATATTGGAGTTCAAGCAAAACCTAACCATTTCCAAGTGCCTTAAAACACCATTGACTTTAGAGATATTAAAGTTTCGATGGTATAATCTGAAATAATACATAATTGTTTTAAGACTCTGAGATAAAATTAAGCACCTGACGCAACTGAATGACATTACTGTCTAAGAAAAGTTGTTTATGTTCTGGCCATTGGTTACAGTTATATCATAGTTTAAAGGTATTTTCACAAAATTTTAAGGTCTTCAGTAAGTGCCATGGAAGGGACATACATTTTTACATTAGTCTATATTGGAGAAAAATAATTGTCATAGATATATTAAAAAGAAGAAAATGCAAGAAAAAGGTAGCAAAAGGGAAAATACTAAATTCAGCAAAAAGAACAGCAAAGAAATAAATCAGGGCTCATAATCTCACTCTTCATTATAAAGCATGTTTTACATGAAAAACTATCTTATGTTAGAAACTAAAAGTGTGTGGGTGAGATAGAATAGCTTCATGCTAAGAATAATGTCAGGGGAATTATTAATTTATGTTGTGTAGTATGCTTAGTGTAACCAGAACAGCTCTAACTGCCCATTGTTTACTCCCTTTCCTTCCTATTTCCTCCCCTTTTCCACTGTATTGACAATTCTTTTACCTGCTTGTGACTTCTGTCCTATCTAATGATGTGTAAGGCTGGAGGAGGAAATAATTGGATATGTGTCTAGATTGCAGCAGGGCAGTTAATCAAGATGGAACCCTTAGATAACCTGTTTCACAATCACCTGGGTGTTTATTAAAAATCTGAATTTCCAGATTGCAAATTCTTGCTATTCTTCCCTCAGACATACTGAATATAAATGAATTTCAGGGGCTGAAACTGGAAATCTGTATTTTTCATTAAGTGTCTCCGGTGACTCCTATGCTGTTAGTCCCCATAGTGGCTAATGATCTACGATTTAGCTTATTTATTATCCTGTTGGTTCTTATAACATTCTGTAAAATAGAGTGGTCAGTTTTATTAATTCTGTTCAAGATGTGGAAACTGAGGTTCAAGGATTTCAAATTAATGATCCATGTCTGGTCACTGAATTATGGCCAAGCTGAGATTAAAGTCACAGCTCCAAGTTTATAACCTACTGTTTTCTCTACCATACTATATCTGCAATATTTCCATTTCTTAATGACTCCATATCCATATTGGGTACTGAAATGCCTTGACTATGGAACCTATAGAGGGTAAGGTGGAGATGAGGGTATAATAGTTTATTCCTTGACTTCTTTGTTAGTTTTTACTTTATATAAGAAAACAACTTGATTCTATCAAATTTATGCTTTTCCTTTAGTGGCAATTATTTTTAAAAGTAAACATAGTTTCATCTTAACTAAGAGACACAGCCTGAAAATTTTCCTAAAAAAAAAAAAAAGCCTTTAGAAAAATACATGCTATAAACACAAATTTAAAATGTTGACTTCTCTTAAAAAGTTTACTTTTATAGCATACATGAAAAACAAACATTTGGACTACTAAAAGAAAAAGGTAATGATTCAGCTTCCATAAAAAGAAAATTAAGGACCAAGACCTGAATTATGCAATATATACAGGCAGGAGTAATCTAGAAAGCATTACCTTTATGTATAATTCATTTAGCAGCTGCCTTTTTGTGACACATATTATACACTGATTAAGAGGATGGTTAAACAACTGAGTAATGTGTATGCTTCGTATGATAATACCCTGTTCTTATTGCAAGTTTAAAGAAGCAAAACTAGGTACAGCGAAACTTTGTGTGTTTATGTTAATGGAAACAGGGAATGATGTGAATATGTGAAAATACTGATGGATCATAGATGCATTCAGAGCTGTTCCTTGAAGAGACAGAGAGGCCCAAGGGAGAGTTTGAGGAAAGCTCTGTGCAGTCATCTTTTCAGTGGCTTTCTTTTGCTTTCCTGCAATAAATCATGACTGCAAAGGTTTGACCTATATAAGCCTGATCAGTAAATAGCTAGCACAAACCAACCAACAGATAGCCAGGTGGGAAAATACAGTAAATGAAAAAAAAAAAAAAGGCATTTATTTCTTAATAAGGATATGGATACATTTTTATATTTAAAATTTTTTATCTTTAAAAAACACTCTTGAAGATTCTGTAGCATTTTCTCTAGCTTCAGATCTCCTAATCATTATTTATAGGCTTGGAAAAGTTGATGATTCTGGGGCTTATGGTAGGCCCTATGGTGACATTGAGGAGTAGGTATTAGATTTGAAACTCTGGGGAAGAATCTGAGGTTTCCTGGTATATTGCCCAGAATTCCATTAAAAAAATCAGTAGTAGTAATATTCATTTCCTTAATCTCTTTATCTTTCATTGAAAAATAAATGTTGCCTAGTGAAGTGACCTCCAGCCATCCTTTTGATTAAAGAAGTAGCATTAAAGCAAACGAACATGTTATTTAGTGACTAATATCAGAGAGAAGACATTTTAAATATACCAAACAGAAGGCTATCTTGGAACTCTGCCAGGAGCTCTTTCTTTCTATAGTTTTATAACATATACTGTTTTCTTTCCTTTACCATAAAAGTACAATATTCACTGTAGAATAATTTGAAAAGGTTGGTAAGAAAAATAAAAAAAAAAAAACCATTTTGAGATATGTTTGCATTTGTAACACCTATCACCAAAGACTAAGAGATCTTTCTCTTTTTTCCCCAGCCTTCAAAGACTTTCAACTGCTGATATCCATTGCTTTCTCCAAGAGTCTCAGAGGTGAGACAGTGAAGGGAGTTTGCATATGACAGAAGAGAATTTGTGGTGGAAACTACTGGGGAAGAAGGATTTGATTGTGCGACAGGCACTTTCCCCAAACATTGTTACTGCAATGGCTAACTGACATAGTCTCCCATGGAATAACTGTGTGACTTATGTAAATCATTTCTTTGGGCTTCAATTTCCTCATCTAGAAAAACAAACGAACAAAAAAACTCAAAATGTACACACACACAAAATATATATATATATGTATATTCCCCAAGCAGATCTATTGCCACGGGATATCTCAAGTATCTTCACCACTCTTCATTTTTTTCTTTACCAGCATATACCAAGGCACCATCATTTCCTGTCTAGGGTTGTGCAAATAGATCTCTTTGCTATCTCTCTCCCCTCCCCTCTGTAAATGATTCTCAACGTACAGCCAGAGTGAGCTCTTTAGAACACAAATCATATGTCACCCTCTGCTTAAAATTTTCCAGCGGCTTCATTTTGTAGATAGAACATAATTTCTACTCCTTTCCACAACCTTTGAGTTCCTACAGCATCTGGCTCTTCTGTCCTTGTTTCCTTAACATTCTCCCCTACCTCTCAGAGTGTCAACCATCCTGGCTTTATTCCTAGTTTTAAAATATGCCAAGCTTGTTCCCATCTTAGGAGCTGTATTTGTTTTTTTCTCATCTTTGAACATTCTGACTTCAAATCTTTTCCTGGCTGGTACCCTTACAATTTTCAGGTCTTATTTCAAAGGTGACAACCTTATTAAAGAAATATTTCCTGGCCATGTTTTTCAAGGTAGCTACTCACTTTTATCTTTTGTTATATATCCAATATTTATCACATCTGAGATTATCTTTTTAAAAAACTTTTAAAAAGTATTTTTTATTTCTGCCATCCTCAAGACTGTAAACTGCATAAAGAAAGCTTATTTATTGGAATATGTCCAGTGACCAGAACAGTACCTACCAAAACAGTAGGTATTCACATTTGTTGTATAGAATCTCAGATTATAATTACATACACAATAGCATGATTATTTAAAGTTTTCTCCCCAGCACTTTTTTCAGCTTTAATGAATATAATTGACAAAAATTATATATATATGGTATAAAATTTGATGTTTTTAATATACATTGTGAAATCATAACCACAATCAAGCTAGGTAACATATTTATCACCTCACAGCACTTTTATCCCCACTGCCTAACTTATTAAGAATATATGAATATAGTGACTAATAATATTAAGAATATATGTAAAATGAATAAATTGTGATTATTGGACCCCCAGACTAACTATGTTTATAGTATCCTTATACCTAGCTAGTTTGTGTGATTGTTGGGATACATTACTTAAACTCCTCATTTAATTATTTTTCTATTTCTGTTATCTATTAATACGGAAGTTTTCATAGTTGTTGATTACTATTATCAGGTAGAATGTCTTCAGATACAAGTCATAGAGTCATAATACCCAACACTCAGGGACTTAAGCAAATAAAACATTTAATTAAATTACAAATAAAAAACAAGAGTAAGTTGTTTGTTTTGATGCAGAAATTCAGCAATTTCATCTGAGATTCAGGCTCTTTAGATCTTCCTACTTGGCCATCCTCAGCATCGGGTTTAACTCCTTAGGCTTGTTGCCTCATGTCTGCAAGAGAGCTGTCACAGCTCCAAGCATTATGTCCTCCCAAAACCATATTCAAAGCAATAAAGAAAGTGAAAGGGCCAGTACTAGAAAGCTCCCCACTCAAACGTATTTTTGATAGATTTCAACTAGAAATTTTCCCAGAAATTCCTCATCTCACTTCTATTATATTTAAGTGACTGGTCAAAGTGTAAAACTTAAGTGTCTAAGGATAGTGGTATAACTATAACTGACATTAAATCCTGATTTATTTCTTGGATCTGAGCACATTGCAAACATCCAAATGTCAAGATTTCATTAGCCAGGAAGAAATAACCAGAGAGGTTGAATGGGCAGCCAACAGGGTCTGTTGCAAACAGCATAAATAACCGGTAATGTTTTCACTTTATTTGCCATTGATGTGAAGTTTTTTACTCTGGGAATAAGTAAACTTTCCCATAAAGATTTCATGTGGTTTTTCTGGTATTTATCACGTTTTTCTTCTTAGCTATTTATTGTTGAAGGAAAAAAGCATTCTTTCTACATCAGAGATGAAACTAGCAATTAAGCATCAGTTATAACTATTTCCTCTGTTGGTACCTTTGAAACTCTAGGTTTAACGTCAGCAGGTATGTTCTTTTAAGTGGGAGCAAAACATTGAGTATGCATGGACATAAAGAAAGGAAGAATAGACACTAGGGACTACTAGATGGGGGTGAGGTGAGGGTTGAAAACTACCTATCGGGTTCTATGCTTACTATCTGGGTGATGGGATCATTCATACACCAAACTTTAGTGACACACAGTTTACCCATGTAACAAACCTGCACATGTACCCTCTGAACCTAAAAAAAAAGTTACAAAAAAAAGAAATAATAATAATAAAGTCGGCATGTTTGTATACAGTTTTACTTTGTCTTTTTTTCTGTACAAGCAAGATGGGGCAATGACATTGTACTCTGCTTGCTGGACATGTGCTGATTGATCTTTCTCAGTAAATCAATTTAGTCTGGGTTTGTTCTAGAATCATGGGAACAGGGAGAGTTACTCAATTAGACAATGCTGAATGTTGCTAACACATGAGCAAACAGCACTTGGCATTTCATAAGATTCTTATTCATCAAACTGTACAGAAAATATCTTGAGAATTGTGACTGGCATTTGATTATTCCTCACTGATTAGCATTTAGGTTAGAAGGACTAGATGTATTGCAGATATTTATAAGTATTAAAATATTATGTATTCTATGATTTTATAAATCATTTTTCTTGGATCTTATCAAGGCTACAGATATCCTTTTGTGTTAAATATGCTTTTAGAGACTTTTCCCCTCTGCTTGTGAATTTTCTTGTCTGCTTGTGAATGTCCTAACGCATCATTGTAAGTGCTTTAACATTTGCTACATTTACTTCTTTCTATGGCAGATTTTTCATTTCTTTTGCGATATGTTAAAGATTGTTTTAGGTTTACAGATTGGTGGGTTGTGATTTATAAGGATATCAGAGAAAAAATGAATGTAATTGTACTAAAGACAATGTTCTTATAATTTCAATCACTTTCTTTCTATTTCTTATTGGTTTTATTATCAGCAATTAATAAAGAAGGCATTAAGTAGTATATTACTGTAGGTGTTGAGAAGCTTTAAAAAATGTAATAGATAAAAATCTCTTGCTCATCACAAATCTATAGGAAATGTTATCTTAGGACAAAATCAAAACAAAACAACCCCTTGTAAGTGACACACCAAATCTTGAGTGCTGAAAAGAAAGTTGGAGTTTCTCAGTGTGCTCTTGTGTTAAATAATGACTTCCCAAGTCTATGTCTTAGAGTCTGCTCCTTTTTTTTTGAGATGGAGTCTCTTTCTGTTGCCCAGGCTGGAATGCAGTGACACGAATTCGGCTCACTGCAATCTCTGCTTCCCAGGTTCAGGCAATTCTCCTGCCTCAGCCTCCCGAGTAGAGTCCTCTCTTTGAAACACACATTGAAGAGACAAAAGGCTTATTACATGTAAGAAGGACTTCTTGTTTTTGATTTTTAGGGTTTTTTTGTATGTGCTTTGCACAAATAAAATACAGAGGTTTTCTCAAAGCCTGACTTGCCCTCTCAATAGTATATATGACTGAGCCAGATGGATCTGTCCATTTTCAAAATTTTTGATGAAGCTCCCATTTTATCAGTCATTTTTTCCTTTGTGTATGATAATCTCAAAATCTTTCATTTGTTTTTACTAAAAATCACTCTGTAATGATCACCAACTGTTGTTTCCTAAGCTTCATAGATGAGGGCTTTTCAGGAAGTAATTCTTTATGCAGTAATTTCCTTTGGTATTGTATTAATTCCCATTTTCCATCATATGCTTAACATCTACCACTGTCAGTTCACCTAAGAAGTGTATCTCATAAAAGTTCCGTGTCCTTCTGAAACTATCATCTCAGACAAGTACCATTAAGATTTTGGGTCTCTATGCCTATGATCCAAGCTGATGTTTATGGTGTTCACATCTCAAACAGTTATCGAATACTTTTACCATGCATTTAGCACGTATTCTGTCTTGTTTGTTACGTATGTTTCTCTTTCATCTCCATTGTGATGAATCTGCTTTCTGACAAAGGGGCTCAAGATGTGGAGACTACTAATTTTTAAGAATATATCTTTTTAGGGGCGGAGCAAGATGGCCGAATAGGAACAGCTCCAGTCTCCAACTCCCAGCGCGAGCGACACAGAAGACC
>NW_012121043.1:11159283-11211679 GCF_000951035.1 Colobus angolensis palliatus | reverse complement strand
AGAAAACCAAACACCGCATGTTCTCACTCATAGGTGGGAACTGAACAATGAGATCACTTGGACTCGGGAAGGGGAACATCACACATCGGGGCCTATCATGGGGAGGGGTGGGGGGGGATTGCACTGGGAGGTATACCTGATATAAATGACGAATTGATGGGTGCTGACGAGTTGATGGGTGCAGCGCACCAACATGGCACAAGTATACATATGTAACAAACCTGCACATTATGCACATGTACCCTAGAACTTAAAGTATAATAATAATAAAAAAGAATATATCTTTTGTATTAGATAATTAGAATATCCTTTACAAAATGTTTATATTGAAAAAGTGTATAAAAACTGTCAGATTTTCTCTTCATGAATTAATCTTTCAAACATTTGCTGGATTAAGAGCACTGTTTTCCTGTGAGTTTAGGAAACCTAGTATTGGCACATCGATTTCTTCCTCATCAGTGAATTATAATGGTGAATACGCTTGACTGGTTTTGATTCACTACTAGCATAGTATCTATCATAGAACTACTTTTTTTGTGTGTGAATAGTTATTTTGTTGTTTTTCCCAAGTGGCATAGCTCCTTTCTTAATAAATGAATTTGGTTTATCTAGCCTGGATTTTAATGTTTTTCACTTTTCCAAGGTTTATTTCCTTACCACCTCTTTTACTGAACAATAAGTTATTTAAATCTTCACATCATAGCATTCTGATAATGCTGCTATTTTTCTCACTTTTCTTTATTCTTATGTGGCTGAATTTAGGTTTGTCTAAAAAAAAGGGCCATTTCCTTTCTTTGAACTTCCCAGTGAATTCTCTGAAGGAACTTGTTCTTATATTCTATTTATGCTGCTATATGTAGCTTATGCTATGTTAGTAGGTTATTTGGTTTTGCTGTGTCCCCACTCAAATCTCACCTTGAGTTGTAATAATCCTCATGTGTCAAGGGCAGGGCCAGATGGAGATTACTGAATCATGGGGTGGTTTCCCCCATACTGTTGTCGTGGTAGTGACCATCACGAGATCTGATGATTTTATGAATGGGAGTTCCCCTACAAATGTTCTCTCTTGCCTGTCACCATGTAAGACGTGACTTTGTTTCTCCTTCACTTCTGCCATGTTAGTGAGGCCTCACCAGCCATATGGAACTGTGAGTCAATTAAACCTCTGTTCTTTATAAATCACCCAGTCTCAGATACATCTTTATTAGCAGCATGAAAAAAGACTAACACATTTGGTTTCATGATTTTCTACCTAAGTGCCTGTTTTGTGCCTAAAGCAGTCAACTCCCCCATTTTTAGCTTGGTCAAGCCTTAAAGAAAAATTGGGTACAAGTAATTTTTCAGCTTAGACCCAGTTGAACTAGGGTAGAGTTAGTGTAAAATGCATTTTACCACATACTGCATCTTCACACAGTGTCAGCCCTACTACCAGTGACTTGATGACAGAGAATCCTGTGGTAGAATTTCAATGGATAAAGTTTTATTCTTTAGAATCCAAGAAATCAGTAACATTTTTTTCAGTGTGAGTCCTTTTATTCAGTGCATTGGTTATTATATAATTGTAATTGAAACCTTTCATTTTTTTTTCTTGCTGCAAATTTTTTACACCAACCCTTTAAGAGACAAAGTGAGTGAAAGTTCTGAGTATGTTTTACTAAAAGGTTAAGCATGATCTCCAGACAAATCTCATTTACCCGTGTTAATGAAAGTACTTAAAGGCAGATCTCACTTGTGTTAAAATATTTATTCTTAAAGTTGGACATGTTCAAGGCTTAAAAATTAACTTCAAAAAGTCAAGCCAATTCACAAACACCTAACTCAGGTGAAGGTGAATCTCTCCCTACTTTAAAACACACATTAAATACCTTCCCCTCATGCTGCTTCATTAATTTTTATAATTATCTCCATGTTAGGTATAGGCTATGTCTTCTTAGATGGATGGAAAATTTGACTTTTCTCAGAATTTATGTGGAATAGCAGAGGTTAAGCGTTAGAGCTTGGAAGAGGTCCTATGAATGCAAAGTAAACAGAATTAAGATGCTAACAGAACTGTAATTATGCAGATTATATATTGTCAATAATGAGGCTCTGTATTTCAACAAAGAAAGTACTTCCACTGAATTGCTGCTGTCAAAGAAACAAAACCAAAATTTGCCATGGATAACACAAAATCGATGCAATTGAAAGTTAAAATCAAGGACTCATAAAATTTTTAACAAGTATTGCAATAAAGGATTCTTCCATTTTACTTTGATCTTCAAAATATAATTAAAGAAGTTTACTCATGAGAATTATTTTTTAAAAATCTGAACATTAACTGCCATTATATTTTAAATGAAACTTATCTCTTAAAATGGATGAATGTGCACCATAATATATCTTTTAATGTTCTTTTTAGGTAAACAGGACCTCATTTCCATAATTGAGAGCAAAGAGGCTTAGCATTTTCAATGTAAGTTTAAGACTGGGTTGCCTAGCAATATTCAAATGAGAGAGTCCCTCCTCTGGAACCGGTTATAAAACAGTTGTCCATGTGAATGTGTGTCAAACTCATAAAAGGCAGCGATTTCTTAGCACCTAAATTATAATCAGACAGGAGACCATATAATCAGATGGAGAAACAATGTGAACTATCAGTAACTTTTATGCAAATTAATTTAACCACATAACACTAATTATATATCTATTGTTAGGTATGGACCCTAATCATTCACTAATCTCTCCTAAGTGCTTTGTAATCTCATCATAGAATTGGCATGTAAAAACAAGGCCTCAGTTCACATCTAAATCCGATTTTTGCGCATTTATTTCCTTCTATCATGGCCCGCAACACACATTTCTTGGTTTCCATGCCATTATCAGATTTTAAAGTTCCTTATAAAAGACTTGATACCTGATGTATTTTAATTCAGGGCTTACATGCTATATCAGAAAAATCTTCTGCTAAACTCTTGTTGCCTTTTATGCTGCACTGTCCACTCTTGGACAATATATGAGTTTCATTACATGCCTTATTTGGTTACTCTTGGTCTTATTCTTGTGTAGCCATTTATCTGTTCTCAATAATACCTTTATTTTGGTTAGTGGTGCAGTAGAGTTCTTTGAGTGGTCTTGGACCAACCCAGCTCTCTGTGCTTTCTTGCTTGTGAAGAATAACAGTAGAATGTGCTGGGAATGCAATATCCTCAGATAGGGAGGAACAGCCTGAAACCTGTCCGTCTTAGGAAATTGAATAGCTTGAGTTAGGAAAGAACTGCATGGGACAGCCTGAGTTTTGTTCCTCTCTTCCCTGGGAGCAGGATGTCCTTTACAGCTTTGCCCAGTATGTCATGTGGCCCCTGAGGTATATAATCCAAGATGGGCTGCCTTTCAGGGTCCCTCAGCTGTGAAAGTGGGGCATTTGCATCAAGACTACATCTTTCCTGTTCAGCTTTCTTCAGCCTTGGGGGACCCACACACAATGGATCCAAGACTTCTGTCCCTTGTTAATTATCTTTAAGAAAGAAACCCATTTCACATAACTTGTGAACATTTTTTCTTTCACTGGATTTAGGCAAATAGGTAACCAGTGCACAGTGGACCTACATAGTAGCCCAGGATGCAATGGGCATACGTATATATGGACTCCCATTTCTGGTGGTTGGCATAGTGATGATCTTTGCTATTTTCCTCATGCAATGGGAGTCCTTTTTTGGGACTGATAATTAGCGAAGTTGTTTCACAATTGGCCCTCCAACGAATAGTGCCTGAAATACGGTAGCTCCACAATAAACAGTGTAAAGTACACAGTGAATGAATATGTCTTAGACCTACAGCATGGCAGGCAGAACACTCAAGTCGAAGAAGAAAATATTAGAATTTCTACTTATATTTAGGTGTAAATCTCATTCTTTATTTACTTCAGTGTATTTTGAAATGTGGCTAATACTGTCTTACATATTACATGTATACGATTTTTAAATGGGGCTCTGAAAGACTCACTGTTGGAGGGTAATCTCTCTTGTCACATTGCTTTCTGGTCTGGCCACTCTGGATCCCATGGTCCTTCTGCTTCTCTTCCACATGAGGACCAGTGCAGTACCATAATCAGAGCTAGGCTCGCGCTGCTCACCCAATCCTCCCTGACTGTCTTCTTTAACCAGTTCTGATGGCTCTTTGTTGTGATTTGTGGGTCTCTAAATTGGCAGTCATTTTAATGGCAAATGTCTATTCTGCCCCTATTTGGATTAGAAAAGGATAGCTTCCATGTAGCATACTGTTCTAAAGATATTTTTTTCTTGAAGATTACAAACCTCACCCCGACAACGGCCCCACAAAACCTAACCTTTATCTATCATGTCTTCCTGTTTTTAAGCCCTCCTAGGCTCTCTTTCCTCCAAATCCTTCCTGACACAGATAATAAAAGCATTTACGGAGGCTGAGACGGGCGGATCACGAGGTCAGGGGATCGAGACCATCCTGGTTAACACGGTGAAATCCCGTCTCTACTAAAAAAAATACAAAAAAACTAGCCAGGTGAGGTGGCGGGTGCCTGTAGTCCCAGCTACTCGGGAGGCTGAGGTAGGAGAATGGCGTGAACCCAGGAGGCCGAGCTTGCAGTGAGCCGAGACTGCGCCACTCACTCCAGCCTGGGCGACAGAGCGAGACTCTGTCTCAAAAAAAAAAAAAAAAAAAAAAGTTTACACATAGTGAGCAAATAACAATTATAGTTAAGCAGCAAGAGAAAAAAGTCAAAATCATCTAAGGTAAAATAAATGTTCAAAAAAAGTTATATATAGATACAACTTTAAAAACCTGAATTATACATAAAAAGCATATATATCAAGGGAGTTTTCGCTTTAAAATTATTTTCATGCAGATGTTTTTATAAAACAAAGAATCCTTTTCATATAAATGACCATTCTTCCTCTGTGTTTGGGGACTAAGTACATTCATAGAAAGCTCTAAAATTTATAAACAAAGTTTTGACAGAATGCCAATGATCATTTGACATTATCTCGCCTTTGAGACAGAATATCTGTCTATCATAATTTTTGTTATAATAGAATATCTTTTGTTATACTCTTGCTTTGTAATCTAATGCCATTAGCCAGGTCATCTCTAATAGGGATTCTCTGTCTTGATTAACAGCATCTCCATTTAACCAGTTGTTCAATCTGGAAATGTTAGTGCCATCTTTAAATCCTCCTTCTTCCTTACAATTCATATCCAATTTAGTTATTGAATCATAATGAACATATAATGTACAACATACGTTAATTTATGTTATTTCTCTTCCCTCCTCTATATTCCAACTGTCACTGCCTTAATTAAAGCCATATGATCATTCTGGTTTATTGCAGTAATGCCTAACTCGTCTGTCTGCTGCTAGTTCTCCTGTCCTTCAAACTCTCCTTCCTTTCTTCACACTGTTGTGAATAATATCTTTTTTTTTTTTGACATGGAGTTTCACTCTTGTTGCCCAGGCTGTAGTTCAATGGCATGATCTCGGTTCACTGCAACCTCTGCCTCCCGAGTTCAAGTGATTCTCCTGCCTCAGCCTCCCAAGCAGCTGGGATTACAGGCGTGCGTCACCACACCTGGCTAATTTTATTTTATTTTTTGTATTTTTAGTAGAGATGGGGTTTCTCCATATTGGTCAGGCTGGTCTCTAGCTTCTGATCTCAGGTGATCTGCCCACCTCAGCTTCCCAAAGTGCTGGGATAACAGGTGTGAGCCACCACACCCGGCCCCAATAATATCTTGTAAGACATGCATTTATTTTTGTTATTTCCTGTTTAAATAAATCAGTGTCTGTCTCCTAGTTGCTATACAAAAGCCTTCAAATTTCTTGGAGTGCCACTCAGGTACCTTTACAATTATTCCAGGAAAATTGGCCCCTCTATTGCCCTTGGCCCCAAATTTTCATCGATATGCCCATTCACTTTTTTGCATTTCCATGTCTTTTCTCTTTCTTCTTCCTCCATCTGGACTACCTTTCCTCCACTTGTCAGCCTAATAAATTCTCCTAAGATTTGGTTCAAATTTTGACCTTTTGGGAAGCCTTCTTCAAACTCTGCTTTTTGGTACTTCTATACTTCTTTTTAAGTCCCCCATGACAACACTTACTGTATTGAATTGCAAGGCAGCATGAGCCTTCTACCCTATCAAAGTATAAAGTCTTTAAAGGCAAGAGCTTTATTATTTTAAGTGCTGAATGCCCATGTTCATTATAAAGTCAAACCTCTGAACAGTAAGTAGTTCTGAGACTTAAAAAAAAACTTGATTATATTATTTGCCAGTTAATTGATACCTTCTAAATTCAGAGACTTATTTCTTAATCAAGACATAATCTACAACTTTTCAAAGGCAGTTTTTAGAGTGTTAATATTCTGGTTACCAAATCTGCTATTTAAGTCTGGGGTCCAATCTAAATTTTAAACAGCACTGTCCTAGGCCTCTTAGTCTTTATAATCACATAAGACGGAGTCTTAGATTTGATGTAACAAAACTTACATATGCATAAAAATTTCAGTAATCTGCATTTCATCAGTATCTTACATTTAGTTATAAGCTTACCATTTAAAAAGCACTTAAAATATTATTTTATTAAATTTCAAGTCTATCTATATAGGCTTACTGCCACAAAGAGTCTAGTAATTTCCCATGATATTTTATTTTTTAGTAGATTGTATTTGTTGCAATTTTTATAAATATTACATTTTGAATATTTATATAATACTTCTAAACATTATTCTTCAGCATTGGAAATAATGTGCTTAATGGAAAAATTTTATATTCATTGTTCTATAACTTCAAAAGTTGTTTTAAGTTAAAATTTGTAAAGATAAATGAAAATAAAGACCTTGACAGAAGTGAAAATAATTATGGTATTTTCCAATTTATAAATGGAGTTGAAAATACTGCTTTTGCTAAAGTGAACAAAATGTTTTCAGAACTGATAGACTTATTTTTATGAAGCTTTTTGGTCAAATTAAAAGATCAATAGATATTGCTACATGGCTACTTTATATATCAGACAATGAGAAATTAATTTATTTTCCTTAGAACTGTATTTCTTTGTTGAAGAAACTGAAAAATGTCATTGGTAAATTAATAGAGAACATTTCTACAAAGCAAATATAGTAATGCATAAAATATTCCATTCACAATATTAAAGTTGCATTTTATTCTGGAGTAACTGAATACAGCAAAGTTTCAAAACAACTCATAGAGCATGAAATAAAAAGGAACTCAATAATGAAGTTGCATCTTTTAAAATAATGTATAAAGTGAGAAAATGAGAATATAATAAAAATATTTTGAGTAGCTTTAATGACTTCTTTTTCATTGAAACTGACTGCCAAATGAGTTAATGGTGAAGATTTATTTAAAAAAATAACAGAATATAACTTTACAAATTAGTAGCTTGAAGATAGCACAACAGAGACTTTGAGACCAAATTCCTCAAAACAATAACCAACAAGATCGATGAAATGAATTGATTTAGGGCAGTCAGAAATATTTACACTATTCATAGGACAAATTGAAGTGATACAATTTGTGTATGACAGTTTGGTTCTAAAGTTTTAAACTTGCATTTCTGCTCACGTTTTCTCCAAGCATCATTTAGGAAAAGGTTTAGAGTGTACTTATATATCTCCAAAGAAACCCATATTGTTCATTCTAAGTATGAGCAGATCATTCAAAAACATTTGGAAAAAAGTCATTTCATAGTCACTGGTTCCTCACTATTACTGAGTTAGTAATTAATTATACCATTTAGATACGCAAAACTCTATTTAAAGAAAATTATTAAATCATCGAAGATACTTCAGCCCATGTTATAACATCCAGTCACGACATGGCTGTTAAGCATGATGTTAAAGTCCCAGTACAACGAAAGACAGAAAACAGTCAATTATGAAAAGTCTTTGTTTTCTTTGTTGTTGTTGTTGTTATAACCTAGACATCCAAAGCAAATACTTCTCAATTAAATAACGATGTCAAATTAGCAAAGTAATAAATACAAGCAGAAAATTAGGGAGGCAGAAACAGAATTACTCTAATAACATTAACAACAATAAAAGTAAACAAACTATATGAAGAAAGGGCATATAAACTTACAGTTGTCGTATAAGCAGCTTCTGGCTCATCTTCCAGCACTCTGGAGAGACCAAAATCAGAAACTTTGCATACTAAGTTGCTATTGACCAATATATTCCGAGCTGCTAGGTCTCGATGAACATAACCCATATCAGAAAGATACTTCATGCCGGACGCAATGCCTCGGAGCATTCCGACCAACTGGATGACTGTGAAGTGGCCATCATGCTTCTGCAAGAGAATCACAATTGTTTAAATTGATTTAATGCAATGTGTGCGTGTGTGTATTAAATAAGATCCTTACATTTATTTTATTGGATCAAATGAAGATAAGCATCAAGTTTGCTGATCATTGACTATGTTCACAAGGAAAAGTAAGAATTTGTTTGACATTTAAAGAAATGGGAAAATCTCACTGGAAGTAACGAAGGACAACTAAACAAAGGCCAGAAGGAAATCAACCAAATTAACTCTCAGAACAAAATGATTTCAAAAACGTAGGTAATAGGAGAGAACTAAAGTAAAATAAAGTAAGAGCAAAGGCTGCCAAAAAAAGGCTACCAAACAAATAGAATCCACTTTCCACAGTTGTGAGCTTTGAACCAGCTGTACAGCTGGGTAGAAGGGCAGCTGTATTTATCTAGGACTGGATAAAACCCGTGTGATAACTGGAGATACTGTGAAAAATAGTAGTCAGGCCAGGTGACTCAGGAAAAAAAAGTGATGGTATCAACAAGAAACAAGTATAGGAAAGCAGCAGAAGAATGAAAAAAGCACAAGCAAACAGAAAATAAATAGATTTTTCCATTTTTTTCATTATATAGGGAAGATAGAAACATTGTTGGCAATTGACAGAAAAACGAGGCTATTTTAGCTCCTGGTTGGAAGGATTAGATTAAATAATGTGGAGAATGAGTCAGGAATGGTATTAGTATCAATCCCATCAAAGTAATCGATCCCATCTTATTCCCTCAGCCTTGATTTTTAAAAAATGTTTCTATATTAAAGAGTTAAAAAATATCCAGTTGTTATCTGAGCAAAATGCATGCACCAACAAGACCAGATACAAATAATATACATAGTACCCTTGAAATTAGAGGAAATAAAAACAAAAATATTTTAAGTTTTAAAAATAATGCATATTATTCAACTTAGTTATTTGGAGATTGTTGTTTTTAATGGAGTTATAGAGAAACATGAAAAATTATTTTTTTATACATCAGGCAACATTTATTTATGAATGATATTAAAATGAATATCTAGCAGGAGATTGTAGGGCTATATTATTTATGCTATACATTAGAAGCACAAATAAGAGAAACTTAATAACTTTAAAAGTTAAAGCAGTTTTTATGAATACATATCTAATTTCAAACCATAGTGCAGCTTCAGGACAGAGACGATCTGACCCTAGCTGTCATGGTGACATAGTCTCCTATACAATGATGATTCATTGTTCAGGTAAATGAATAAGCTTATACTACAAATGAAATAAACTTTGTCTTGCTGTATCAACTTACCTGTCTGATAGCTCTCTGATAATATCTCCCAACCCAAGTGCAGAGTAAGAGGAAAAAGCCCTCTCTTAAAAAAACACTCTTACAGCAAGAATATCCATTTAAGCAGGCGCTTCTGTATAATTAATGTATAAAGGATGACCTAGCAAAGAAAATCTTTGGTGTTATTAGCTCTTTATGTTTCAAATCCATCTTCTTAGACAGTACACTATTAGATGAAATCTGCCTCTTCTATCATGTACACTACCTACCACTCTTCTATTAGGAATCTTGAAACCTTTGAGTGGAATCGAAAGTATAAGTTCTTTTGGCCTAGAATGAAGTACACTGAAGTTTAAAAGTTGGCTCTTTTACCTATTCAAAAATGGAGTTACCTCCTATCATAATTCTTGTCAAGTAGAATTTTAAAGTAGTAAGGAATGTTAATGGGGCACCTGAAAACTCGAGAGTCTGTTTCCTTATCTACACGATGGGAACAGAGTTATCTAACTCAGAATTGCAGGGAGAATCACATACAAAGCAGACAGCACAGCTCCTCGCTTAATTTAATAATAGTTACTATTTAATACGTCCTTGTTATTACTGTTATAACGTGTTTTTTTTTCAATTTTAATGAGTCAGAAAATTCCCTTCTCACTTTCCTGAAAAATCACTTCTCAATATATGCTCCTACAAATACGAAGAGAAATAGTTACTTAAGACTGGGCTGAAATTTAATGTTCTATCTATGTTGAGTGTGTCACAAAGCACCAATTAGCTTTTTAAAACTTTTATTGAAGTATAATTAATGTACCATACAATGTATCGTTTAAGGTATAAAATTCAGTTTTTATCTTATTCATGGAGTTGTACAGCTATCACCAAAATCAATTCTAGAACTTTTTCATCATCCCCTCTGAAAAGTCCCATCCTTACCAGCAATAAGTCCTCACTTCCCCTAACTCCTCCCACCACCCTGGGCAACCAGTAATCTACTTTCTAGCTCTATCTATTTGCCTGTTCTGGGTATCTCTTGAATGGAATAACACAATATGTGGTCTTTTGTGACTGTCTTCTTTTACCTAGTATGTTTTCAAGGTTCATCCACCCATAGCGTGTTTCAATAATTTATTCATTTTATTGCTGGATGATTTCTATTCCTTTTGTATATTCATCAGTTGATGGAGTTACTTCTACTTTTTGGCTATTATGCAAGTTATTTTTAAAATTAATCTTAAAATATTTTTGTCACTAACATTTGAAGATTTAGATTAACTGCTTTCATGTCAATCATCATGTAATAATGGTTCTAATAATGGTAAGTGGTATCATTTAAAAAACAAGATTTTGGTGTATTAAAAGAATCTAAACTACTTTCTTCAAGTTCTTTTATAGGACTATAAATGTAGGATATTTACTTCTAATCCATTGGCCAAGACATTCTCAGGGGTCCATGAGGTTAAAATTATTTTCATAATAGCACTAAGTACATGTTTTGGCATTTTTTCATTAGGTTGATATTTGCACAAATGGTACAAAACTCTGATGGGTAAAACTGCAGGAGCCTCATCAGGAATAAAGTCAGTAGCACCAAACCAAACTATACTAGTATTCTCATATTCTTCTCTGACACAGGCACTCACAGAAAGATGGAAAGCTAGTTTTTCTTAAGAATGTCCTTGGTGAAGCAGTAAATCTTATGAGTTTCATTAAATCATGATCTTTGATTACACACTCTCAGCATCAATACCTCTGAGGAAGAGAAGAAAGCAGGATTGGGCAGCAGCAGGTTACACTTCAGTGCCTTCACCCAAAGGCCTTTGTCTATTTTATGGGATGTTCTGGATAACTCCTCAGAGTTGGCTCAAACTGAGGGAAAAAAAGACTGGACCCCTGTCCTCCTACATCAATCACTGGATCCAGGCTGCTCGTGTAAAGGGGTCATGGCCTTGGGTGAGGTAGCTTTCTTTAGCCAAGGGCATTCCCTAGAGAGGGATTTGGTTAAGTAAGGGCTACCAGCTCCCCAAACTCTGGAAGCTGTAGGAATAAGGAAGCTGATCCTGTGACCCTCCCAACAAAGTTCCCGCATGCACATCTTTTCATAACCCTTCCCAGGGAACGCAACCTGTGTTATTTTATCTCTCTATCGCTACAATCATCTGTTTATCCACGATCCACCCATCTATCCACTGGTCTATCTACTGTTCATTAATGTTGGCTTGATGAAAAAAAAAAAGCTCTAAAAATAGTTCCATATGCTTTTGGGAATGCATACCTTAATTTCTTCCACATTACTATAGAAGAAAAATAGCTCACATTCACTGAACACTATAAGCCAGTCCCAGACTAAGGTTTTTACAGGTATTATTTTATTTCATTCTCTCAATATTGACGTGATGTAAATGTAGTGATTATCTTCATCTTGTAGATGGTGAAACTGAAGGACAAAAAGATCTAATAACCTAATAAGTGGTGGAGTCCGGATTTAAATCCAAGCAATGACAGAGCCTGTATTCTTATCTATTGGAGTTTTTGGAAAAACAACTGAACCAAATTTTACATAATCCTGGGCTAGTTTGGGCAGCATAATTTGGCAAAATAAAGCAATGTATAAAGACCTCTAAGATCATTTAACCAAAAGCAAACAAACAAAAACACTCCAGATAAATCAACAAACGAGGATCTATTCACCTCTGTCTGGCTGAGAGGAATAGCCTCATTTATTCATACATGAGGTATAGCACAAATCTATTTCCCTACAAATGACACAACTCTCTTATTCAAACAAAATCTATATTCCTTTTTCTGGTCTTCCTCAACATAGCCTTCTCAAGTTTGGTTTAGGACATACTGGTTTCCTTGAATATGGCAGATGGTTAATAAATGGTGACAGAATTAAATAACTTTTGATCCTATCTTGTGCTGCAATGGTTGTTATTGCTATATTGTTCCTATTGTCTCATATAAAACAGACTGTTTTCTTAAAGTAGGACACGGGTATTATCCCTTTTATGTAGCAGTTCTCTTACAGCATCCACTACATTGCCATGCATTGTGTTAGCACTCGATAAATATTAATTCCAATTGAATTGAATTGTTTATGAGGGGAGGAGAAAAATGTGAGAGCACTGAGATTTAATACTTTTGGGCTTCCTACTGAAGATTAATCTAAAAGAAACTATGAATTTTTTTATGACATATGGTCTCTTCCCAGGAAGGCAGATTCAAATGAAAGCGAGTGAATATGGCATATTTATATACTGCATCTCAGAGATTAGTAGCTAGAATTCAGTTTGTCTTCATCCTCTTTTTTTTGCTCTCTCAACCTGACTGCTGAGAAACATGGAGTTTATCCTCTAACTGACAGAAAGGGTGAGCCTGATTGGAAGGGGTTTCTGAAAACTATACATAACAATGCCTGCTGTTTCTAAAAGCTGCAGAGCTCCATCAGACTGTCTCAGACCCCAGAGCACAGCATCCCCCAGATCTGACGGTAAATGACATGTCGCATTGTCTATGCAGTAACCCAAGCTCTTCACGATGGTTGTCATGGACTGTATCTACATACACTTCAAGCCTCCCAGTGTCCATTCATCTTAGGCTGAGCTCAGGTACTTAGACTGAGGTTAGGACAAATATAGGATCTGAGTGCCAGGCTGTCCCGAAGGCATCACATTACTGTCCAACAAGGTTTTCTGTGAAAACACAAATCTTACCCTTTGACTTGCTTTAAACACTTCAGTGATTTTCAATGACAGAATAAAGTGCAGTGTTTTAGTCATGAATACAAAGACCTGACCCTTGCTCGTATTTTACTTGCATACCCTTATTCTGCTTTATTTTATTTTATTTTATTTTTGCATGTGCTCTATTCACCCCTACAACATGTTGTTTTATATCTAACGTGCTTTGCTTATACAGTTCCCTCTTCCAGGAAGGTCATTCTAGTCTTTGTCACCTGAGTTTTTCTGTGACATGTATTATCTCTTCCAGGAGGTCCTTGCTGAATCCTCAAGTTTATTCCTTCTAACAACACTCCCTGAGTATCCTATGGGCCAGTTACTATAGTTCTAGGTGCTAGGAGTCAATGTGGGAAGCAAAACAGGGTGATTTGAGAGCGATAGAGAGAGAAACTTAGTTCAACTTGGCTCTGTCTCTAAAATAGATCTCAAACCTCGGCTAAAACCAAATATGTATGTGTTCATCTCTCCCACTGGATTGAACATGATTTTGAGGACAATGAGCATACCTTGTCTTGTTCACCCTTGTAATCCCAGGGCCTAGCACCTTGCCTGGCACACAGTGGATATTTACTAGATATTCACTAAATTGAACTAAACTGAATTCATTTATTTTTCTCTTAAAGGAGTGAAGCTTTTCAAACTTTCAGTATGTGGTAAGATATTTTCTAGAAGTATTGTTAATGGAAAGTCATACTTACTGTAGGGCATTCTCTGCAAAGATCATGAATGAACAAGAAGTACTGAAGTGTTGACTACACTTGCAGCCATCTCCATTTTTGAGGGCAAGACTCTGATTATGACTACTACCAAATTTTTATCTTTTTGCTGAAGAGTGAGGAAAAGGGAACTAAATATCTTATATAGATATCTGCTATATTTCTTTCTAGATCTTCAATGGAGAATCACTGATGTCAAGTCCACCAACCAAATAGCTTAGAAACTGTCAAAGATCTATGGACCATAATATAAATCACTGCCCTCAAACTTTCTTGATGAAAAATGTGCATTATTAAAGCAGATAACTCTGGTGATTCAGTGTCCTAAAAAGGTTAAATATGACGGTAGGTGACACTATAACTGGTAGATGATAAGCTGCTATTCTTGAGGAGAATTAACAAAAATTGCATGTCACTGATTCTACAAACATTCAGAGGATACACTTCACACTGTGGTGTCATGGGCACCTACAGTAAACAAATTTCACAGATTCCTCACATATCTGGTTCAATAAACACTATTGGATAATGACAATTTAAGCTAAAAAAATAAAGTAATGGAAATTTGGGCCACATGTATATCAAAAGCCTTTTTGGCTCACTAACTATGAATTATAAGAAATGACACTAGCCTTTCAAAACAAAATGACAAAAATAGGAGGCTAAGCGGAAGCCTTGTAAAATTATTAATTCCAAACCTTTGAGTTGAGTTATAAAATGGCTACGCAGGACATTTACCTTACTAGATGGTTTATAAAAGACCAAGGTATGCAAAAACTGGACACTTTAAGCCTGTTGTTCTGGTTTTTGTGTTGCTAGAGGTCATTCTCAAAAAAACTGGATGTCAGAAATGCCCGGGGCTCATGAGAGACAAAAGATGGGCATCTCTGAAGAGCCAGAACAACACAGAGGATCTGACTTCTGGGGTTCTGATTGTCCTTTGGCACAAAAATATCCTCACCCATGTTATCTGCATGTTCCCACTTACTTTTGTTTTGCTCTCTGAAATTCCTCTAGTAAAATATTTGTGGAGTTTACAAATGCAGGAAAAGATGAAAAATCATCTGGAGAAATTAGAATAGTAGTTGTGAGTCACATACTCGCATAAGTCAATCTAACCTTATATCCAGCTAAGATTTGTGCCAATGAGAAAATGGAAACTGAGATTAAGATGGGATGAGACTCCAGGTTACAGGTGATTTTATAAGGTGGAAATAGACCTACACTCAGGCAAGAGGGGATGAAGAACTGCTACCACATGTGAATTCTTACAATAAAAGTTTTATCTTTGAGGACGTGGAAGGAAGCACATGAAGAAATAGGTAGATGACATAGAAAAATTGCCTTAAAAATTTTGCCCAGGGCAAGTCACGTGGAGGGAAGGAAAACACACTTTCCACATTTTGAAGGAGACTTCTAGGCCTCTTTCTATTGGACGTTTTGTCTTTTAGCTGTAGTCTGTGTTAAAGAGGCTTCTATAAGTCTGCCTAGGGACTTTAGCAATGTCTTTAAAAGAAATATTTATGGAAAAATGCATTTTGAGTTCTGAACAATTGATTTATAAATGACTTTGCAGAAAACAGTCCTTGGAGGATTACTCCTATAACTTAAATTTAAAGTTAAATTCCAGTTTTTATATGTTTCTAAATCAAAAAGGTGACTATACTATGACTTTTTAAAATGATGTTGAATTTGAAAAAGAAATGTTTGGGATTATTTATAGATTTGAAGACACGAAATCACTCTTGTTTTTAAAATAACCACCAAATAAATAAGTAACTATCTCCTTTTTATTGAAAATTGTCTTGGTTCTTGTGGTCTCCCCAGTTGAAAATCTTATTAGAATTTAACTTAATAAATTCTTCAAAGCTCTTTCTCTTGTAGTCATCATATATTTTGAATTTACGCTAGGCACAGTTATATTTTTAGTTGTAGTTGAGAGAGGCCACAAAGAGTGAAATCAGTAATTTCAATAATAAGAAAACTAAAAATGTCACCTCTAATACACTAAAAACCTAGGAAGAACATAAGTAGATATGGATTTGTGAAACATCGTGGTTGGATTTCAAAATTACATGTTAAGAGCTAAAAATGAATCTGAATGTAATCTAGCTTTAGCTTACAAAGGTTACTACTGAATTGGCTTTGTTAAAAATAACTTCTGCTTAGGTTTACATGAAAGTAATATATACTAGCTACTGTATGCTACATTTATACAAACTCTAAATTTAAAGTTATTATTTGGGGCAGGGTGTCACAGAGTGCCATCATCTTGATGAAGCATCATTAGAGTATATCAGAATAATCCAGGGAAGTTTTTGCAGAATATATATGTGTATGTCTGCATATATATATGGTAAAGTCTCTTGAAGATGGTGATTCTGGTTATTGGGCATGGTTGAGAATTATAAATTTAGGGTTTAATATTCAGTTCTGTAAATCCAATATCTCATAAATGGTCCAAACACAAAGATAGGAGTGACCATAGAGGAGTTCAGGAAAAATACATAGAATATCTTTATATATAAGTATAATTTTAAATTATGTACAATCAAAAGATCAATGACAAGTTTCATATGCAAAAGAAGAATTAGTGAGAATTATAAATTATAATTTCATGGTATCAGTTAATACAATGTTTAAAGAGGTATATTCATGCTATTGAATATTGCTGCTCAAACTCCTAATTTACAAAAAAAAAAAGTTCTCTCATCCATACCATAGGCTTGGTTCTAAGCACACCACACTCTCATATATGTGCATGTCTAATGTCACATTATTTTTAGAATAGTATTTAGCATTTGGCTCAGGTGTAGTAAATAACATTCTACTGTATGAAGTTTAACCTATTTTTCTCTTAAAAATGTAATTAAGGCATGTTTCAACTATAATTTTTATGGCTTAAAAACAGCTCGTCAGGCATGTTGGCTCACATCTCTAATCCCAGCATTTTGGGAGGCTGAAACAGGAGGATCATTTGAGACCAGGAGATTGAGACGAGCCTGGGCAACACAGTAAGACCCTATCCCTACAAAAATAAAAAATTAACTGGCATGGTGGTGCATGTCTGTAGTCCAGCTATTCAAGAAGCTGAGTTGGGAGAATCTCGAGCTCAGGAGTTTGAGGTCACGGTGAACTATGATCACGTCACTACACTCCAGCTTGGGCGACAAAGTTTCCAAATAAACAAATAAATAAACAAACAAACAGTTATTGGTGGGTAAGTGCAATTTTCTTATTTTCCACTGCCGAATATAAAATGGGTGTTATTTAGATTAATTTCACTCTTCTACCTTAGCACAAATATAATCACGTGCACACAATTTACATGAAAAGTGTGCTAATAAAATACAGCTCTCATTATTAATAAATAACTAGTATAAGGTAAAATGCTATCTTTACTAGATTTATAATTTGAGTACATAAATATTTTAAAAATCTCTTTAAATTTTAAATTAATATTTGCTTTGCATTTGCTTAAGGAAACTCTTCAAATGTCTCACATTGCTTTTGAAATGCTGACATGCACTTATATATGTTATTTCAATACTCATATTCCTGAGATATATCTACAGTTTTTAATGATGAAAATTGAAACTATTTTTAGCCACCTGAAAAAACAGATCAGGAAATTACAGACAATTTTATGACTTTTAGTGCTATCTTCTGAAATATAATATAATAATAGATGTCATTATGAATACCTGATTATGTGGTAGACACTGTTCTAGGAGTTTTATGTCTATTAGCCATTTAATAGTATAGTGCAATAACCTTAGGAAACAGTTATTGCCTATCATTGAACTTATTTTGTAGGTAAAAGTTGTCCTTGATTTTCTGTTTCTTTTATACACTCTATCCAATCCATTAGCAAATCCTATTGGCTCTACTTTCTTTTTTTTCTTTTTGTCTTTTTCTTTTTTGTTTATTTTATTTTATTTTTTATTTTTTTGTTTTTTTTTGAGACGGAGTCTGGCTCTGTCGCCCAGGCTTGGAGTGAAGTGGCCGAATCTCAGCTCACTGCAAGCTCCGCCTCCCGGGTTTACACCATTCTCCTGCCTCAGCCTCCTGAGTAGCTGGGACTACAGGCGCCTGCCACCTCGCCCGGCTAGTTTTTTGTATTTTTTAGTAGAGACGGGGTTTCACCGTGTTAGCCAGGATGGTTGATCCGCCCGTCTGGGCCTCCCAAAGTGCTGGGATTACAGGCTTGAGCCACTGCACCCGGCCTGGCTCTACTTTCAACATACATCATAGACTTCGACCATTTCCCTTAAACTCCACTGCAATGATCCTAGTTTAAAGCATCATTATCTCTTACCTGGATTATGGCAAAAGCCTCCTAATCTCCCTGCATCTATTTGTGCCTCACTGTAGTCTCTTCTCAATACAGCAATAATGAGTGATCCTTATAAAATATAGTAATTAGGTCATCATGCTATGCCTCTATTCCAAAGACTACAATGGCTTCCCATATTACTCAAAGGCAAAGTCATTATAATGGCCTACTATGCCTGATTCCATTAGTTTTCCAACTTGGCTGCATATTGGACTCAACTGGGGGAACTTTTGACAAATATTGATGCATATGGCCCATCCCAAGAGATTTTGATTTCGTTGGTCTGGGGTAAAGCCTGGAACTTGAGAACTTTAAAAGGTCTTTAAATTTAAATTATTATAATATATAGCCAAATTAAGAATCATTTTTCTCCAAGAGATGTTTCCCTTTTTGTCTCCATCTGCTCTGACTTTATCTTTTACCATCCTTCTCCTTACGTACTCCTCTCAAGCCATAATGATAGGGTGACTATACATTTTATTGTTCTAACTGCAGAGTAAAAGGCTCATGCTAGTAATTATAAAGGGACAACATGCATAATTTGGCACTGTTTTAGGAAAAACAGGCATATGTTCATCAAGCAT
Source organism: Colobus angolensis palliatus (assembly GCF_000951035.1). NCBI lineage: Eukaryota > Metazoa > Chordata > Mammalia > Primates > Cercopithecidae > Colobus > Colobus angolensis. Next base: position 11,192,719 of record NW_012121043.1, on the reverse strand, counting down.
AAATACTTATTTGCAGTTCTATAGAAATAAAATTCTCCTACTCCAGAGAATTGGCACTTGCTATTACTATTCCCTGGAATATTTTCCCTCAGGTATCCACTTTATTTTCTCCCTTACCATCTTCTAATCTTTACTCAAATGCCATGTTTCAGTAAGACCTTCTCTTCCACTCAATTTAATCCTGAAACCCACTCTCAATTCCGCTTGCCTTTTCCCTGCTTTATTTTTCTCCACAGCAATAACATGATCTGATGTGCCATATATTTTGCTGAATTCTTATTTCCCTACCCACTCAAATTTTTATTTCTCTTTTGCTTACTTCTGTTTTCCAGGATCCAGCAAAGTACCTGGCCTACCGTAGTCTGTCAATGCATATTTGCATAACAAATGAATAAATGATTTATCAGCTGTTTGACATTGGGCAAGTCACCTAACTTGCTTTGCCTCAGTTTGGTCATTGGTAAAATGAGGATAGTGGTGATATCTACTTCACAGTGCTGCTGTGAGCAATAAGTGAGCTAATGCATGGGACTGGAATAATGCCTGACTCATAGAAAGCACATGTAAATGTTAGTTACATTAGCTTATTAAGTATATTAATCTCATCTTTACTTCAGCCACAGACTCCCAAATGGACATCTAGAAGTTGTCATTTCTGAAACTGTCTCACTTCAGAAATCTTAAACATCAACCTAGTGTTATATTGGTAAACCTGCTCTCTAGAGAAAAATAAGACAGAAAGCCCTGATTTGTAGCATTTGCCAATTCTTGTGGTGTAAATACTCCCATCATAGCAAATTTTAAGCTACTAACAGTTTATCAGCCAGTTCTTGCAAACTGATAAGATCTGGCTCTAGCACACTACTGCCAGTACCCTACTTTCTGGCCACATTCTTCTTTCCCTTCCTCTCTTACCCTCATACAAAACTATACTTTCTCATCTCTGCAATAAAGACTTCTAGCCCATATAATTTTGATTATTCCTAGTCTATTAGACTCTTCGTTTCCTTCTTCATCTAGCATGGACTCACTCTCTGTTACCTGAATAATCCCTTCACTACCATCCTCAGTTGCCTTTTGGCATCCTTGCTTTTCTTTTGTACATGCTCTACAAACCATAGTTTCTGTTATCTTCACCCTTACATTTGGGGAGTTGAGTGTTCACGTAGAAAATCACATAAGCATGCACATCACTGTCATAACACATTTATGTTCTTCAGCATCATCTGAATGTTCAGCATGATTAGTTAATTGTTTTTCTCCAGGACCAAGATGAGGACTGGCAAGTTTGGGGAAAAATGTATACAACTAGCACATATAATCGGGCCAACAGGCCAAAAGAACATCTCTCCTGGATACTTACACTGCATACTATTAATAACTTTGATAAAGATTTTTGGTTCGTTGCACCTGCTGGGTCTTGAAAAAACAGTCTCTGGAGTAGAACTTGCTCTTCATGGTCCAGCACTTCCATAATCTGCTACTTTTGTTTTTAATTTCAATAATGATTCCAAACATTCACCTTAAAGGAAAGTTTGTCCTCAAATTCCCATAAAAACTCTTCTACTACTTTGTGTAGAAATGAAATAGAATCAGGCATCATTTCCTTCAATTTATGCATGTTCCTCATAAAGCTATCTAGATCTACAACACTCCAGTCTTGGGAGATGCGGAGGCTTCTGCTCTCCAAAGTCAATCCTCCACCAGGTTCCTTGATTTTATACCTTTTCATCTCCTGAAATCTTTTGTCTTATCAATTTTTTAAATCCCCCCTCCTTCTTTTTCAGTGTATGCATACTCCAAATTGTCATCTATTTTAAAAATACCCTTGATTTTAAGATACAACAATTACAAACATTAACGTAACTAACAACAGACCATCAAAATATATGCAACAAAAATTGACAGAATTGATAGAATTGAAGGGAGAAACAGATAGACAAACATTTCAAAATCCCACTCTGAAAAATGGACAGAACAACCAGAGAGAAGATAAGAATATGAAGGACTTGAATGACACAATAAACCAACTAGATCTAACATAAGTAAACACTATACCCAAGAAAAATAGAACAAAATTTCATATGGAATGTCTTCTTTGATAAGCCATATGTTAGACAATAAATTTAAATATCAAGAGATTTCAAATAGTAGATTTCATACAAAGTATGTTCTCTGACTACAACAGATAAAGTAAGAAGTAAATAATAGAAGAAAAATGTAAAAGTCCATAAATTTGTGTACAGACAATAAATTTTCAAACAACCAATGGATCAAGGAAGAAATCACAAAGAAAATAAGAAAATACTTAGTGACTACTGAAAATGAAAGTGTCTCATACTACAATTTGTAGGACACACATCCAAAGCAGAGATAAGGAGGAAATTTGTAGCTATAAATGTCTGTATTAAAAGAAAGAGGAATATCTCAAAACAACAACCTACCTTAACAACGTAAGGAACAAGAGAAGAACAAACTAAACCCAAGGGTAACAAAAATAAGGAAATAAAAATAAGAACAAAGATAAATAAAATAGATGATAGAAAAACAATATGGAAAATCCACAAAACCAAAAGTTGGTTCTTCCAAAAGAACAATAAAAGTAACAAACTTTTGTCTAGATTGACCAAGAAAATAAAGAGAAGACAGAAATTACTAAAACCAGAATGAAGGTGGGATATTACTACCAATTCTACAGAAATAAAAAGGATTATAACAGTACTATAAATGATTGTATGTGAATAATTAGATAACCTGGATAAAATGGAAAAATTCCTAGGAACACAAAACCTATCAAGACTAGATGATGAAGAAGTAAAAAACCTGAATAGACCTATAACTATTAAGAAGATTAAATTAGTAATAAAAAAACTCTTGATGAAGAAAATCCCTGGACCTGATGATGATGGCTTTCTTGGTGAGGTCTACCAAACATTTAGAGAATGAATACCAATCCTCCTCAAACTTCATCCAAAAAAACTGAGGAGTAGAGAGACATTTTGATTCACTCCACAAACATTGCCTTGATACTAAAGCCAGACAAAGACACTACAAAAAACCCCTACGTTACTACAGACCAATATCCCTTAACCATTCATGAAAAAATCCTCAACAAAATACTAGCAAATGAAATTCAGCAGCATATTAAAAGCATTATACACATGGCCAAATGGAATTAATTCATTGAATGTAAGGATGGTTCAAATATGAAACTCAGTCAATGTAACACACCATATTAACTGAAAGAAGGGGGGAAAGCCCCACAATGATCTAAATTGGTGAAGAAGAAAACATTTGACAAAATTCATCACCGTTTCATGATAAAAACACTCAACAAGCTAGGAATAAAAGAAAATTAGTTTGACATAATAAAAGCTATGTGTATGTGTATATAACCCACAGTAAACATCATACTTGACAGTTACAAATTGCAAGTTTTTCCTCTAAGATAATGAACAGGGCTAGGATGGCACTTTCACCACTTTGGTTCGACATAACTATCAGAATTACAATAACATTTTTTTGGCAGAAACACAGAAGCCCGCCCTAGAATTCACATTCACATTATATTTCAAGGGACCTTAAATAACCAATAAAGAGGAGCAAAGCTGGAGGATTCACATTTCTTGATTACAAAACTTAGTATAAAGCTACAATAATCAAAATATTTTGGTATTTGCATAAAGACACACATATTGACCAATGGAATAGAGCCCGGAAATAAACCTTTTCATGTATGATTGCTATGGCTTGAATGTATGTGTCCTTTCCAAATTCATATGCTGGAATCTAATACCTAATGTGACAGTATTAAGAGTGGGGCTTTTGGTAAATTATTAAGTCATGAACACTCAGTCCTCATGAATGGGATTAGTGCTATTGTAAAAGAGGTTGAAAGGAGCATCCTAGTCCCTTTTTGCCCTTTTTGCTCTTCTGCTCTTCCACCATGTGAGGATACAGCTTTTGTCCCTTCTGTCATGTGAAAATACAGCAAGAAAATGTCATCTTGGAAGCAGAGAGTAAGCCATTACCCTTGGTCTTGGACTTCTCAGCTTCCAGAACTGTGAGAAATAAATTTCTATTATTTATTACATATCCAATCTGTGTTATATTGTTATACAAGCAGGAATGGACTAATAACAATGGTCAAATAATTTCTGATAAGGGTGCCAAGATTATTAAGTTGGGAAAGTACAGTCTTTTCAATAAATGGTGCTAGGAAAGCTGAATATCAACATGCAAAATAATGAAGTTAAATCTTTACCTAAAACGTATGCAAAAATTAACTCAAAATGCATCAAAGACCTAAATGTAAGACCTCAAATTATAAAACTCTTAGAACAAAACATAGTGCAAAAGCTTCATGACATTAAATTTGGCAATGATTTCTTAGATATGATACCAAAGCCACAGGCAACAAAAGGAAAAACTGACAAACTGGGCCACATGAAACTTAAAAACCTTTGTGCATCAAAAAACACTCTCTGCAGAGTACAAAGCTAACTCACACAATGGGAGAAAATGCTTGTAAATCATATATCTCCTAAGGGAATAATATCCAGCCTATATAGAGAACTCCTAAAATTCAACAACAAAAAAATCAAGCAACCTGATTCAAAAATGGAAAACGGACTTGAATAGATACTTCTACAAAGTAGATATACAAATAGCCAATAACATTGAAAAGATCCTGAAAATCACAAATCATTACAGAAATTAAAACTTCATTGAGACACCACTTCACATCCATCAGGATGGCCATTATAACAATAAACATAAAACAAACAAAAACGTCAGAAAATAACATGTGTTAGTGAGAATACCGAGAAATTGAAACCCTTGTACTCCGTGGGTAGGAATGTAAAATGACATGGCCAGTACAGAAAACAGTATGGCGGTTCCCCTAAAAGTTAAAATTAGAATTAAAATATTATCCAGTAATCCCACTTATGGATGTATACTCAAATGAATGGAAAGTAGGGTGTCAAAGTGCATCTATTCTCATAATAGCATTCTTCGCAATAGCTAAAATATGAAAGCAACCCAAGTATCCATCAAGAGATGAATGGATAAGCAAAATGTGGCATGTACATACAATGGAATATCATTTATCCTTAAAAAGGAAGGAGATTCTGACATACACTTCAACATGACTGAACTTTGAGGACATTACGCTAAGTGAAATAAGCCAATCACAAAAGACAAATACTATATGATTTCACTTAAATGAGATACTAAGAGTAGCCAAACTCATAGAGACAGGCAGTGGAATGTTGTTTGCCAGGAGCTGGGGGAACGGAGAAGGGGGGAATTTAATGATTTTAAAGAAGTGGGAAAGTTTAATTACTTAATGAGTGCAGCATTTCAGTTTTGCCAGATAAATAGAGTTCTGCAGACGGATACTGGTGATATTTGCAACAATGATATGAATGTACTAAATACCACTGAATTGTGCACTTAAGAATGGTTAAGATGGTAAATAAATTTTATGTTATGTGTATTCTATCAAAATTAAAAAATTGAAAAGAAATCCTTGATTTTTCTTACATTTTGGTCTACTAGCATACTAGCATTCGATTTATTACTTGCCTTGACATCTCACCCACCTGTTCCCAAAGGAATCATCTTCACCTACAAATTCCTGTTAGTTGTTCATTCTCATTTTTGCTCTCTGCAATCTGGCTTCTGCCTGAGACCAAGCCATTGAAAATGCTCTTCTTGAGATCACTAAGTCCCTCTTATGTGCTAAATCCTATAGATGTTTCTTTGTTTCTGTCTTTCAGAATTTCTCTCCTGAATTTTTCACAATTGGTTATGTGCTCGTGACTTAAAAACTGTATTCCTTTGGGTTTGGGGACTTTATGTTTTTCTGTCTCCCTCCTTGTTCCTCTTTGCCCACTCTTGCCTAGTTACCTTTGGGAATTCCCCCCATGCAGCCTCTCAGATTGGTATGGCACAAAGTTCCACCCTGGTTCAATGTTCTTCTTAGGAAATATCATGGTTTGCATTTAGTAACTACCTTTATGCTACCAAGTCCCAGATGTTCAATTTTAGCCAATATTTTTCCACTGAGCATAAGATTTGTATTTTAAATTGCGGTCTAGACATCTCCTTTTTTAAAAAAAATTTCAAAACTTTTATTTTAAGTTCAGGGGTATGTGTGCAGGATGTGCAGGTTTCTTAAATGGTTGTGTCATGGGGGTTTGTTGTACAGATTTCACCCTTCAGGTATTAAGTCTAGCATCCATTAGTTACTTTTCCTGATCCTCTCCCTCCTCCCACCTTCCACTCTCTGAGAGGCTCCAGTGTGTGTTGTTCCCTTCTATGTGTTGTCCATGTGTTCTCATTATTTAGTTCTCACTCATAAATGAGAACATGCAGTGCTTGGTTTCTGTTCCTGTGTTAGTTTGCTAAGGATAACGTCCTCTAGTTCCACCCACGTGCCTGCAAAGGACATGATTTCATTATTTTTCATGACTGTATAGTATTCCACAGTGTATATGTACCATATTTTCTTTATCCAGTCTATCATTGATGGGCATTTGGGTTGATTCGATGTCTTTGCAATTTTGAATAGTGCTGCAATGAATATATGTGTCCTTGTGTGTTTATAATAGAACAATTTCTATTCCTTTGGGTGTATACTCAGTAATGGGATTGTTGGGTCGAATGTTATTTCTGTCTTTAGGTCTCTGTGGAATAGCCACAGTGTCTTTTACAATGGTTGAACTAATTTACACTGCTACCAACAGTGTATAGCCGTTCATTTTTCTCCACAACCTTGCCAGCATCTATTATTTTTTGACTTTTTAGTAATAGCCATCTGACTGGTGTGAGATGGTAACTCATTGTGGTTTTGATTTGCATTTCTCTAATGATCAGTGATGCTGAGTTTTTTTCATATATTTCTTGGCCACATGTATGTCTCCTTTTACATGTCTGTCTGTTCATGTCCTTTGTCCAGTTTTTAATGGGGTTGTTTGCTTTTTCCTAGTAAATTTGTTTAAGTTCCTTATATATGCTGGATATTAGACCTCTGTCAGATGCACAGTTTGCAGAAGTTTTCTCCCATTCTGTAGGTTGTCTATTTACTCTGTTAATAGTTTCTTTTGCTATGTAGAAGCTCTTTAGTTTGATTAGATTCTATTTGTCAATTTTTGCTTTTGTTGCAATTATTTTGGTGACTTCATCATAAAATTTTTGGCTGTGCCTATCTCCTGAAAGGAATTACCTAGGATGTCTTCCAAGGTTTTTGTAGCTTTAGGTTTTACACTTAACTCTTTAATCCATCTTAAGTTAATTTCTGTGTATGGTGTAAGAAAAGGGTCCAGTTTCAATTTTCTGCATATGGCTACCCAGTTATACCAGTACCCTTTATTGAATAAAGAATATTTTCCTTATTGCTTGTTTTTGTCAGGTTTGTCAAAGATTAGATAGCTGTAGGTGTGTAGTCTTATTTGTGGATTTTCTCTTCTGTTCCACTGGTCTATATGTCTGTTCTTGTACCAGTACCATGCTGTTTTGCTTACTGTAGTCCTGTAGTATAGTTTGAAGTTGAACAGCATGATGCCTCCAACTTTGTTCTTTTTGCTTAGGATTGCCTTGACTACTTGGGTTCTTTGTTGGTTCCATATGAATGTTAAAATAGTTCTTTCTGGTTCGTGAAGAATGCCAATGGCAGTTTTATGGAAATAGCTTTGAATCTATAACTTGCTTTGGTCAGTATGGCCATTTTAACAATAGTGATTTTTCCTTTTTATCAGCATGGATAGTTTTTCCATTTGTTTATGTCATCTCTGATTTCTTTAAGTAGTGGTTTATAGTTTTCCTTTTAGAGATCTTTCACTTCCCTTGTTAGATGTATTCCTAGGTGTTTTATTCTTTTTGTGGCAATTGTGAATTTGGTTATTTTGTGATTTGGCTATTGGCCTGACTGTTGTTGGTGTATAGGAATGCTCCCATTTTTTTCCACATTGATTTTGTATCCTGAGAGTTTGCTGAAGTTGCTTATCAGCTTAAGAAGCTTTTGGGCTCAGACAATGGGCTTTTGTAGATATAGGATCATGTAATCTACAAACAGGGGTAAGTTTGACTTCCTTTCTTTGTATTTGGATCCTCCCCTCCCCCCTTTTTTTTCTATTGTCTGATTGCTCTGGACAGAATTTCCCATACTATGTTGAATAGGAGTGGTGAGATAGGGCACCCTTGTCTTGTACCCTTTTTTCAAGGGGAATGTTTCCAGCTTTTGCCCATTCAGTATGATGTTTGCTGTCAGTTTGCCATAAACGGCTCTTATTATTTTGAGGCATATTGCTTCAATACCTAGTTTATTGAGAGTTTTTAACATGAAGGGATGTTGAGATAATCATGTGGGTTTTGTTTTTAGTTTTGTTTATGTTATGTTATGTTTAGTTTTGTTTATGTTTGTTTATGTTATGAATCACATTTATTGATTTACATATGTTAAACCAACTTGCACCCTAGGGATGATCACCACTACTTGATCATGGTGGATCAGCTCTTTGATGTGCTGCTGGATTCAGTTTGCCAGTATTTTGTTGAGGATTTTTGCATTGATGTTTAGCAAGGATATTGGCCTGAAGTTTTCTTTTCTGTTGTATCTCTGCCAGGTTTTGGTATCAGGAAGATGTTGCCCTCATAGAATGAGTTATGGCAGAGTCCTTCCTTTTCAATTTTTTAGAATAGTTTCAGTAGGAATGGTACCAACTTTTCTTAGTACATCTGGTAGAATTCAGCTGTGAATCCATCTGGTCCTGGGCTTTTGTGGTTGGAAAGCTATTTATTATTGCCTCAATTTCAGAACGTGTTATTGGTCTGTTAAGGGATTCAATTTCTTCCTGGTTCAGTCTTGGGTGGATGTATGTGTCAGGAATTTATCAATTTCTTCTAGGTTTTCTAATTTATGTGAATAGAGATATTTGTAGTATTCTCTGATCATTGTTTGTATTTCTGTGGGGTAATATCTCCCTTATCATTTCTGATTGTGTTATTTGAATCTTCTCTCCTTTCTTCTTTATTAGGCTAGCTAGAAGTCTATCTATTTTATCAATTTTTAAATAAACCAGCACCAGGATTTGTTGAGTTTTTCAATGGCTTTTCATTTCTCTCTAGCTCAGCTCAGATCTTAGTTATTTCTCATCCTCTGATAGCTTTGGGATTTGTTTGGTCTTGGTTCTCTCATTCTTTTAGTTTTGATGTTAGGTTGATGACTTGAGTTCTTTCCAGATATTTGAGGTGGGCATTTAGTGCTAAATATTTCCCTCTTAACCTTGCCTTAGCTGTGTCCTAGAGATTCTGGCACATTGTACATTTATTCTCATTAGTTTCAAGGAACTTCTTGATTTCTGCCTTAACTTCATTATTTACCCAAGTCATTCAGGAGCAGGTTATTCAATTTCCATGTAATTGTATGGTTTTGAGTCTATTTCTTAGCCTTGAGTTCTAATTTGATTGTGTTGTGGTCTGAGAGAATGTTATATGATATCAGTTCTTTTGCATTTGCTGAGGAGTGTTTTACTTCCAATTATGTGATCAATTTTAGAGTAAGTGCCATGTGGTCATGAGAAAAATGTATATTCTGTTGCACTGGAGTTGAGAGGTCTTCAGATATCTATCAAGTCCATTCAATCCAGACCTGAGTTGAAGTCCTGAATATCTTTGTGAATTTTCTATCTTGATTATCTTGATGATCTGTCTAATATTGACAGTGGGGTTTTAAAGTCTTCCACTATTATTGTGTGGGAGTCTAAGTCTCTTTCAAGGTCTCTAACAACTTGCTTTATGAATCTGAGTGCTCTTGTGTTGGGTGCATATATACTTAGGATAGTCAGCTCATCTTGTTGAAATGAATCCTTTACCATTATGTAATACCATTCTTTGTCTTTTTTGATTTTTGTTGGTTTAAAGTCTGTTTTGTCAAAAACTGGGGATGGCAACCCTGGTTTTTTCTGTTGTCCATTTGCTTGGTAAATTTTCCTGCATCCCTTTATTTTGAGCCTACATGCGTTACTGCATGTGAGATGGATCTCTTGAAGACAGCATATTGATAGGTCTTAGTTCTTTATCCAGCTTGCCATTCTGTATCTTTTAATTGAGGCACTTAGCCCATTTACATTTCAGGTTAGTATTATTATATGTGGATTTGATCCTGACGTTGTGATGCTAGCTAATTATTTTGCAGACTTGTTTATGTGGTTAATTTATAGTGCCACTGGTCTGTGTACTTCATTGTATTTTTATTGTGGCTGGTAATAGTTTTTCCTTTCCACATTTAGTGCTTCCTTCAGGAGCTCCTATAAGGCAGGTCTGGTGGTGATGAATTCCCTCAGCATTTACTTGTCTGAAAAGGACCTTATTTCCCTTTTCTTATGAAGCTTAGTTTGAATGGATATGAAATTATGGGTTGGAATCTCTTTCCTTTAATAATGTTGAATATTGGCGCTCAATGTCTTGTGGCTTATAAGGTTTCTGCTAAAAGGTTCTCTGTTAGCCTGATGGGCTTCCCTTTGTAGGTGATCTGGCCCTTCTCTCTGACTACCATTAACATTTTTTCTTGTATTTTGACCTTGGAGAATCTGACAATTATGTGTCCTGAGGAGAACCTTCTCATCAAGTATTTTACTGGGGTTCTCTGCATTTCCTGAATTTGAATGTTGGCCTGTCTAGCTTGGTTGGGTAAGTTCTCATGGATGATATTCTGAAATATGTTTTCTACATTGGTTGCATTCTCCCCATCTCTTTCAGGTACATTAGTCAGTCACAGATTTGGTCTTTTTATATAATCCCATATTTCTTGGAGTTTTGTTTATTCATTTTCATTCTTTTTTCTCTATTCTGGTCTGCCAGTGTTATTTCAGAAACCCAATCTTTAAGTTCTGAGATTCTTCCCTCTACTTGGTCTGTTCTGCTATTAATACTTGTGATTACATTATGAAATTCTTGCATTGTGTTTTTCAGCTCTATCAATCAGGTCAGTTATGTTCTCTATATTGGCTATTTTGACTGTCAGCTCCTGCAACATTTTATCATGATTTTTAGCTTCCTTGCATTGAGTTAGAACGTGTTCCTTTAGCTCAGTGAAGATTTTTTTTAGACACATTTGGAAACCTAGTTCTGTCATCTCAGCCATCTCAGTCTCAGTCCAGTTCTGAACCCTTGCTGGAGAGGCGATGTGGTCATCTGGAGGAAAGAGGACGCTCTGGATTTTTGAGATTTCAGTGTTCTTGTACTGATTCTTTCTCCTCATTGTGGGCTTCTCCATTTTCAATCTCTGAGGTTGCTGACCTTTGGATTTATTTATTTTTTCCTTTTAATGGTCTGGCCACTTTTTCATAGGGCTGCTGTAATTTTCTGGGGGTCTGCTCCAGTGCCTGGTTGCCTTGGATTTTCCAGTACCTGAAGGTATCACCAGTGAAGGCTGTGAAACAGAAAAGATGGCCCTTCCTCTGTGAGCTCTGTTCCAGGGAGGTATGGACCTGTTGCTAGTTCCAACACACTTGTAGGAGGTGGTTGGAGACCCTGCTTGGGAGATCTCACCCAGTCAGGAGGATTGGGATTAGGTACACTCTTAAAGAAGCAGTCTAGTCACTCTTTTGTACAGTAGCTGTGTCCTACTGGGGTACTCCTTCTGTCCCTGGTTGGCTTGTGCTCTCTGAAGCCTGGAAGCTGGAACCACTAAGTTGCTGAACAGCAAAGATGGCAGCCCACCCATTTCTGGCCTCTGCATACCAGGGAGAATTCAAATCTCTGTTGGGCCGGAGAACACAGAAGGGGGTGGCTTGAGGACCCCGTTGGGATGCGCTGCCAGTGAGGAGGAATAGACTGGTTAAAGAAGCAATCTGGACATGTTTTGGTAGAGCAAATGAGATGTGTTGGGGGATCCCTTCTATCCCTGGTCAATTTGGGCTCCCAAAGCCTAGAGACTGGAATGGCTAAGTTGTCCAAACAACAAAGATGGTGGCCTGCCCCTCCCCCGAGGAAACTCTATTCTGTCCCAGGTAGGAGCAACAATGTTGCCAGGGGCTGGCTGGAATTCCAAGTCAGTAGGTCTTATCCTGTAGGGTACCCTGGAAGTGGGGCCTGCAGACTGATAGTGCTCTGCCCCTGGATTCAGCTCCCTTTTCAGGGGTATGTATGGAGGTCCAACTTGTTACCTTGCTTGAGTTGCTGTCACAGCAGCAACTCCAGGGACCCCAGAGCCAGCATATATAAAGCTTCCAGGACTCTGTGCATCTGAGTAGCTTCTCTGCCACGACTTCACACAGTTCTGTGTGTCAGACTGAAGACCCTGGTGGAGTGGGTTCATAAGAGTATCTCCTGACCCAAGCGTTGCAAAGATCCATGGGAGAAGTGTGGTTTCCTGGGGTCACACATTTACTAAGCGCTTCCCTGGGTGGGGGAGGTTCCTGTTGCTCTGCGTTGCTCCCGGGTGGGTCACTGACCTCCTTTTCTCCATTCTCTGTAGGTCCAATTGTTTCCCTGATCAGTCCCAATGTAAGTACCTGGATGTTTCAGTTGAAGGTTCTGTATTATTCACCCCTTTATTCCTCTCTGTAAGAGTCACACACAGTAGTTGCTTCTAGTCAGCCTTCTTGGTCCCCACCCACTGAACATTTTCATTGGATGTTCCACAGACAACTCAAATGCAACATGACCAAAATTAAACTTACCATTTCCTTCCAACTACCAGTCCATCCTGTTCCTCCTCTGTATTCTTTACTTCAATTGATAGCAGCACCTTCTACTCACTTTTCTTGCTCCCAGCCATCCTTCCCTGAGCATATTCTGAGCTGATTTCCTTACTTAATTAAATCCTTCTTGCTTTCTTTTATTAACTTCTCCTACATTTTTGGTTTATAGGTGACCCCCTTTCTTATTTTCCTAAGTGATTTGCATTGTAAAAAATGTAAGTATAGACCAGGCACAGTGGCTCACGACTGTAATCCCAGCACTTTGGAAGACCAAGGCAGGCGGATCACGAGGTAAGGAAATAGAGATCATCCTGGCCAACGTGGTGAAACCCCGACTCTAAAAAAAAAAGAAAATTAGCTGGGTGTGGTGGTGCACATCTGTAATTCCAGCTACTTGGGAGGCTGAGGCAGGGGAATCACTTGAACCTGGGAGGTGGAGGTTGCAGTGAGCTGAGATCGTGCCACTGCACTCAAGCCTGGTGACAGACCAAGATTCTGTCAAACAAACAAACAAACAAACAAACAAAACAGTAAGTGTTCCTTTTCTCTCACGACAAAGGATTTGAGGTGTGAGCAAAAGGCTGCAGTATGAACACACCCTCTTGCACTGAAACTAGTTGTATATTTAGTATTATATTTTGGTATAACTGAATTTTGCGATATAAATTAGCACTCAACAAATGTTATAAAACCAAAAAATTTTGTGGTTGACATGTGGCATTTCAAAGTTATTCTATAGCTATACTTAGTTTAGATTGCTAGTTAATATTGTTATAAAAATGGGAAGTTCTAAGTGGAATGTTCTAAAATGGGAATTTCTAAAATTTAGAGACAGGTGGTTTGCAGGTAAGTGCCACAAAAAGTATTTGCTAAATCCAAATGTATAGCTGGAAAAAGCCTGTATGGGGATAATGGTCAAGGTTATACTTAATTCGCACCAGTAAATTTTAGTGAAATTAGAGAAAATACACTACTGTGAATTAAGTGTAACCTTGACCACTATCCCCAAATGGGCTTAGAAAAGTTAAAAAATCCAAACATTGGTGAGGTTGTGCCTTCTGGGCAGCCAGGCTGCTGCTGAGTTGCTTGCTAAGTCAGAATGTATTCAATTTTAAAATTAAAAATACACACGGTCACACACACATCCCTTCTCTACACACACGTATATGTTCGCACACAAGCCCACACACACGCTTGACTACACTGTCCCTCTGCTGATATATATCTGGAAGAATGTCCACAAGGATCCCAAACAGTATGAGATTCATGAATCCAGTGCCATATGAAAGCCAGCCAGCCACCAGCACTGACACTAAGATGTAATCTTGTAGTTAGTAGTGCTGCCACTCCTTCATAATAAAATAGCAAATCGAAGCAGTTTTCAAATAGTGTGGGAGACCAAAGGGAAATCATTTCTGCTTCCAGTAAGCACAGAAGGCTATTAATGAGCCACGGATGGCTCCCCTACTACACAGCGCACTTAGTCACTTCCTCCTTCCTGTGCTCACATAAGCTGTGATTATGTTCTAAAGCTGTAGTTTGAAAAATGACTTTGCTTTTGAAAATTTATGGGCTATATATATTTATATGTTTTATTTCTGCTTGTCATGGGGAGTTGAGTATCTGTTATTGACATAAAGTTTATAAAGCACTTTGAGTTTGTAAGAAGAGAGATGATTACAAAGAAGGGCAAGAACATTAAAGAAGAGTAAGATGGAAGTATTGACCCTATTTTTCCATTCATTTGATTTTTTTTTGCATTATAATGATGTGACTTTTAGAAACTCTATGTGCAAAGGGGACACAGACCACATGAGGAGATGGTAGTGGACTTAGAAGGAAAGTAGTAAGCATTTTAATAAAATGAATTCATAATGCATGAGAGTATGGCTTTTTGAGTCACAGAGACTTGAGTTTGAATCCTTGCTCTGCCACCTGCAATGTGTCACACACTATTCTATAAGCTTTACAACAATCAATTAATCTTTATAATAACTGTATGAAGTGGATGAGTAAACAGAGGTACAGATAATTTTATAATGAGTAAACAGAGATACAGACACTTTGATACCATGCCCAAGGTCACACAGTCCATAAGTAGAGCCAAAATTAACTGAGATAGGTATTCAGGTGCTTTTCCCCTAGAATCTCTGATAATGTCTTACATACATAGTACATAATAAGAGCTGGAAAATATTAGGTTTTAAAATTTAAAGCATAAAATACACTAGTTCTAAACATGTAGTAGGATGTTTAGAAGTAAATCTTTTATTTATAACATATTATTGTTTCTTTATAACATTTAATTGATTCATTATTCTGCAGAGTAAAATATATAAATTAGGAGAGAAGCTACTATTTCCCACCTTATTTGCTTGTGGTACTCATTCGATCCATTTTTAGCAGCAAGTTAGATTGAATATCTGCTATATTGTCTGCCATTATATTCTGCTTTAGAATACAGCTGATGCAAAAATAAAAAGAAGAAAATAAAAAGAAAACCAACCTAACCCTAGCATCATTAGATAATGAGTCATTTTGATATGTATCTGATAAAAACGAGTTTTTGAAGAAACATAATGGAAGGACATTAAGTATACATGCATTTCAAGTACCATAGGTGGTCCTGATAAATTATTCTAAAATAATTTAGAACAGGTGAAATGAATATAAGCTATAAAATAACACACTTTTAGAATGGCTACAGAGAAGAACAAACAGTTCATGTCCCCAAACACCTGTGAATTTCGTTTTACCTTACAGAGCACACTTGGTTGAGAGTATACACTGCACGAGCAGTATTGCTCTATAATAACTTGATGATTTTGCTGAATTCAGCTTCTAGGATTGAATCTGGACATCAAGCCCAGTCAGAGTATAAATATATCATCACTGCTAGCATTCAGAGCAGTTGGAAGAAGAGGACCCAGAATGAAGAAAAATAAATGAAAATGAGATCAAGAGAGAAAGATGAGATGCAAACAGAACTTATTCACATAACATGGGGCAAAGAATGAAGTGAAGTGAATGTTTTATTTTCACATGAAAGTAAAGAAGAAAAATAATGTAACATTCCAAGTGGCAAGGTCCAACCATTTTGAAAGTGAGAAAAATAGTTATATCTCTGTAGATAGACAGATAGATAGATGATAGATAGATAGACAGATAGATAGATATTAAAAATGCAGTGACATGCAAATACATGACCTTTGCTGGGGATGAAAAATATTTACTATAGCAGTTATTTTCTGTATTTCATTTTTTCACTACCAATGAATATTTTCATAGCACATGATGGTTTTTCAAATCTTAAATGTATTATAAATATACCTTGAAATATAACTTCCTGGTGCCTTCTCAGTTTGTGTTTGTATCACTATCTATAATAAATTACTTTTTGTACATACTATACTTTTAAGGATAAATCACTTTAAAAATAATGTTTTTGTAAAAGAAATCTCTGCTAAAGAAGTTTTATTCCTCCTCCTTTTATTTTCTGAATAGTCAGTCAAATGAACTGAAGGACAAAGTTGATAGAACATTTTCTGAAATGAACTTGAGTCACTGTTGGTAAATACAGATCAGTTAAGGAGTTCAGCATTATAGATAATGCATACAGTATCATACTACATAGTTAAATGTGATAAAGCAAAATTAATGACTGTGAGGCAACTGAGTTTCATTTCATCTTTCTTCATGATAATATTATTTGGTATACACACACACACACATATAGCAAGTGAATTTATAGGAGAAATCAATTACGTTATTGAGTGTACATCCTCCCCCCTTAGTAACACTCTAATGTATCACAGTATCAGGGAAATGCACCCTAGAGAAAACACTGCTATTCTTCACAGAAAATCCATGAATAACATTATGCAAAAATTAATTTATGATAAATGATTTAAATATAGAACTGAGAACAGCTTATTTAAATGCCATCAGAAAAGAACGCCTCACCCGCAAAAAGGAGTCTAGGGATCCATTCTCCATATATTCCACCACAATCATTACTGGTCTGCCTGCAAAAGAGCAAGAGAACACACATGGATTAGAGCAATTACAAAAATATGTGCTGCAGTTAAGAGATACCCAGCTGTGGTAACTAAATTATTTGTATTTTATTAATAGGAATTTCATTTCCCAACCTGCTTCTATAAAAGTGTTCATATTATACATAGGCATCTCTATCTTTCTTTATAGCATTATTTCCTTTTGAGTTCATAAAAAGGACATGAATTACAATATAAATTACAAACGAATTAGGTACTTCTTTTCCTAAAGCCCTGCAATCACTTTCTAGATTATGTTCTTTTTGTCCTCTAGTTTTTCCTTAGAAAACAATCAACAAGCTGAAGTAGGATTTAAGCAGTTATTATAGCTGCTTTTTCAGTTATGGTACAACTTCTAAGGCAGTGCAGCAATTTTGGCTGACTTATATTAGAGTGGGCATTTCTGAAATATTCCTAAGGCAAAGCAGAAAGGAGAAACTCATAAATTCTCTTTAAGAAATTATAAACCATCGGTCATAGTCTGATTTTAAGGGCCTTTAAGCAGAAAAATTTTAGATTGATGAATACTACAAAGCTTGTGGGATTTGTAATAGCTCCTGATTATGTTTTCATTGGACATAGATTTGATCAACAGAGCAACGATGGCAGTACATGAAAAATAAGTAACTCTGATTTTGTAGTCTGGTACAGAAGATAAGATCAGAAACTGAACATAATTTCTTTCCTTTTTTATCATATCAATTGTTACACTGTTACAGTTCCCAATACACCTCTATTAGGTAGAATATTTGACATAAATAACTGATTTATTTCAAAGAAGTGAATGCATTTGTTCTGCCCAATTGCCCAAGTTTAAAAGATAAACTCATTTCAGATGCAGGGGAAATAGTATTCACCTGAAATAAGCATGTATGACATATTTAGTTTTTGCTTCTGTGTTTCTCACCTCTTGTTGGAATTTTTAACTTTTCAATCTGCCCTGTGCACAGTTTTTCCTTATAAACACGAAGGAGATCTTGAAAGAACTGATGTGTACCATTGATGGAAATATTAGATCTCATTGTAATTCATGTTCATTTTATGAACTCAAAGCCTTGTGGGTTAGAAAGGGTGACTATTATGAATTAGTACAATGTATGCAAATGCTAGATTTTACATTTGAATCTATATTTTAAATAAAGATGTGCTAAAGGTTAAATCTATTAATAAAGCCCCCAATTTATCATGCATAAAATTACAACCCAAGGAAGTTTTCCATTTGTAGTGAATATTAACCTATATTCTATAATGTTCCTCGAAGTAATTAATTTTACCCAAATATGAATAAAGAACTTTATTGGCAATTATCGAGGTCAAATGAACTGTCAGCACTCTTGTGGGCAGGGATCTAGAAGATTCAGGTTTTAAACCTTAAAGTTCATCATGAAATCTTTTATTTGGATATACTTTCAGGGAGCTTGGAGGTAGGACATAGAAACACTGAGGCAGCAAGGTGGGGAAAACAAAAGGTCATTTTTGTACTTAAATATAAAAATTCTGAGTCCAATATTCCATTTTGAATGACAATGGATTCTGAATATTAATGGGAATAGTTGGGTTATTACAATGACTGCCTGATGTCTTCTTCCCCTGCCTGCAGAGTCACAAATTTTTAATCTGTCTTGACCATTGCTGTCAGAGGAACACTTTTAGTTTTTATTGTCTTTAACAAACATTTATCCTTCCCTTAAAAATGCCAGTCTTATTAGAATAAAAAGAGCTTGCAAGCATTTCACTTGTATTGGTACATGCCATAATTATGTTTCTTGTGCAGATACGGAAATTGAGGGATAGAAAATTAAAGTACTTGTCCAAAGTCAAATAGCTGGTAAGTGGCAGTATCAAGTAGTCTGTCTCAGAGTTCGAGGTCTTAACCGTTATGCTATAGGTGCCTTTCAGAAAGCATTTATAAATAAAAGCTCCAAGTCTCACCCTGTTAGTCAATTCTTTCCAGTGATGCACCTCATCTTTCCTAACTAGCCTTTGTATCCACGGCTCTACCAGTTGTTATTAGTTCTTCTATTTATTTAATCCTGTCTCCTTCTTCCTTTACTTGTGTAGTCACCTGCCAGGATAATCTCCCAATTTGCTTCTCTCTCTAATCTCACCATCTCTCCCCACTCCCTTAGAATTTATATAACACATCCCTAAAAGTCTCTCACAGTGATAGTTCTTATAGTTTCACGTCCATCACATCTGTTGTGTACACTATGACATGTTGTGCATGTTTTTATATTAAGTTGTTTTTCTTATTTTCCCATAATGCTTTGTATCCTCATTCACTGGGTTTCTCAAGGTCATTTGTCATGGACCTAATCATAGTAGGTGCTTCATGAAAACAAGTTAACTTTTCTTGATTTTATAATTCCTAAGAAACTAACTCTGGAGTATTTCAGCAGGATCTGATTTATGTGAATACACAGGACTTCGAAATTAGTTCTATCTATAACTCTTTGGGAGATACTTTAGGCAATCTTAAAATTCATCAGTGATAAGTTCTATCTTCTCATTAAGAATAATAAAGAATCAAATGAAGACTTCCCTGGTTTCCTGTGAATTAGAAGTTTCACATTTGAACTCTTAATCTTTTATATTTTGTGTAGTAGCATCAACTGAGAACAGCTGTTAATTGAACTAAGGTTTTTTTTTTTTTTTTTTAGCTACTGCTCCATCTAGCCTGTAATTTGCTTTGGTTTTCAACAGGGAGGAACCTAGTCAGACTGTGAAGATTATAAGCAACTTTACAATCCATTATTACATTTTATTATCTAGAAAATAGATAAGTACAAGGGAAATTATGGAAATTAGGATGTTAATCTTTAAATCTGTTTTAGGTGACAGAAGTCTATTGGCAACAGTGTTTTTCGGTCTTTTCCAATTTGTAAAAATTATATATTGCATTATTGTTCTTGGAAGATATATTTGGAAGTAATTTATTATCTCTTTCTAAATTTTTAAAATGTTACACCTTATTTCCTTTTGTACAATTTTAGCCAGTCACCCCTTGTGCCTCATGTCACAGAATCATCTTAGTATTTGCATCATACTAAAGTCAGCGGACAAACCAGGCTTTCTTGAATTAGTCAATTCTTGAAATCCCCAGATCACTTCAAGTCTCATGTATTTGATTTAAGAGACTTTCAAAGATACTTTACAAGTCACCAAAATGAATTTCTTAGGTTTTCCTTCATAAATATCCCAGAAATGGTTATATATTTTAAATGACATTTGAATGAAGATACTCTAAGAAATCAGTTACTGATATTCTGGAGACAATGGATTGCAAAAAACCCTTATCATCCTTTTCTGTTATAGACAAGAAAAATTATTTTCTTACATTAAGACTTTAAGGGAGTATTGACCAATACATATTTTTCAAATGTTTCCTAATACTTCTGATGATTTTGATAAAGGGTGGTGTGGATAAACTATATAATCATAAGACTACACTTTTCTCATGCTGTTGTTAAAGAAAACAAAATAATTCTTTAAATGTTCCATAGATACCCTGTTTAAAGTATTTTGTCAGTGAAATCCTTTTTTTTTTTTGCCTCAGGGAATATTTGTGAAAAAAGAGGATAACAGAGATTTAACATTTTCATATAAGTAATGAGTTTGTGCTGGATGTAGTATGCTCTATCAGTCTGGCAATTTCTAATGTGCAGTCGGTAAAATGAAGACTCAAAACAAATCTCAACAACCTCAAAACTCTATTACAGTTTAGATCATTCAGTTATTTAACATTCTATCAAGTTTATATTTTGTCTACCAGTTAATAAAATTTGTGGTGATAACTTAGATTGACAGTTAGAGCGCCTGTATTTTTTCCCCCCAGTTGCAATTCAGGACTCTTTGGACCAGTTATTTAATCTATTTCTACCTTCCACGTTTCTGTTGTAGAGATAGTGAATTACAATTATAATCTCAAATGGGTTTGATAATAAATGAAATCTTCTTATGCCTCCAAGGCACTCAGAAGATATGGATTATGCCATTTGAACACAGTTATATTATATTAAATCATTGTTTTTATTCACATAAGTACTCAAATTAAAGAACTATTTTCCTCTTATAGTGTTACCTGATGATTATCAGATCACATTCAAAATACATCTCATCCTCATTCAGTTCAAATCCAAACTTTTAACATTTCCCTTGAACTTTCTTTTCCTCTAATAATCCCGTGTTCCTGAAACATCACCATCCATCTAATTATCCAGGTTTGAAACTCTTTTGTGACATTGGACTTCTCACTTTATTAAACCCTTTCTAGTTCATAAGTTATGAGTTCTGTTGATTTTACATAAAATCTATTGCCACTGCCCATATTCTGCCTTTGCTTTCTCTTGCTCAATAATATTTTACTGGTTTCTTTGCTCCTATCTGGTACCCCATTGTAAGCTAACTCTTGCAAAATCATTGTTTTTGAACATTCAGTGATACAAAAAATTTTTTTAAATGCCTACTAGGTAGCAAGTACTCTTCTGGGTTCTGGAGACACATCATCAATCAATGTTAAGATCTCTGCTCTCATAGAGTGTATAGTAGGAAGGGCACTAGAAATAATTAAACAGCCAGTTAGTAAAAAGGGCTAATGCCTCATTCCCCTATTTTAAGACTGCATTGTTTATTGCGGAATTAAAGTCTAAATTGCTTGGTAATTAAGTTCCTTTACAATCTCTTCTCTACCTTCATTTCTAGTTTCACCTTTTACTTCACCCTATTCCCATATCTCCTGTTTTTCAACTAATCAAGGAAGTGAAAGATGTCTACAAACAGAACTACAAAACACTACTGAAATAAATCAGAAATGAAATGAATAAATGGAGAAACATTCCAAGCTCACAAACTGGAAGACTGATATCATTTAAATGGCCATACTGCCCAAAGTAATTTACAGACTCAATGATATTCCCACCAAATTACCAACCTCATTTTTCACAGAATTAGAAATAAACTATTCTAAAATTCATATGGAACCATAAAGAACCCAGATAGCCAAAGCAAGTGCAAGCAAAAAGAACAAAGCTGTAGGTATCACATTATCCAACTTCAAACTGTACTATGAAACAACAGTAACCAAAAGAGCAGGGTACTGGTACAAAAACAGGAAAATAGACCAATGGAAAATAATAGAGAATTCAGAAACAGCCACACACCCTAACCATCTGATCTCTGACAAAACTGACAAAACAAGCAATAGTGAAAGGACTCCCTATTCAACAAATGGTGCTGGGATAACTGGCTAGCCATATGCAGAAGAATGAAACTGGACTCCTACTTTTCACCATACACAAAAAATTAACCCAAGATGCATTAACGATTTACATGTAAGAACTCAAACTATAAAAATCATAGAAGAAAACCTAGGAAATACCCTTCTTGACTTTAGCCTGGGCAAAGAATTTATGGCTCTTTTTCAATTTCTCTTGGTGACTCATAATTTCCTGAATATTACTTTACTTGTACCTTCCTCTCTTCTTTGGAAGACTGCCTTCTCATTACCTCTACTTGACAAAAATCATATACTTTTAAAAAAAAAGCAGCTTAAATATCATCTCCATTGTAAATTCTCCTATGAATTTCTCTCTGTTTTAGGAAGTCTTGATTGTTTACTTTCTCCTCCCTTTATATCTCAATCAATTTTAGAACAGTTATGGTACAGTATTAATGTTAACAATATAGGTGTCTGTCTTCCATTCTAAAGTGGCCTTGAACTCAGGACTTAATGCCCAATTCTTCTCTGTAAGGTCACTATCTAAGCACAGAGCTAGGCATAGAGTAGGTATTCAATTTTATATTTTCTGAATTGAATGTCAGAAGGAACACACACATATGAATGATCTCTAAGAATAATTCCAGACCTACAAAAGATTTACTGAAATAACAGAATGGCAAATCAATAATTTTTAATCATAAATTACTTACATTATCAAAACTATTGTTGTGAAGACAGCAAAATTCAAATTTCAGCTCCACTACCTAGTAGTTGCATGATCTTAGGGAAGTTATTTTAGCTCTTTCAGTTTTGGCATATATAAAATGAGAATAATATCATGTACTACATAAAATTTTTGAAATAATCAGATGAGAAAATATATAATTAGCATAATGTTTGTCACTAAAATATTGATGTCCATCTACTTTCCTTTCCTTTTGTGCATAGGTATCTGCTTCTGTATTGTTATGTTTGCACACTATGTCACAAAAAGTTCTAAAAAATAGAAAATTTTTGTACTTTATCGCAGATTGGTATTGACATGAAAATTACTTTATCATCTTTGACTAAGTAAAGTAAAATTATTGCTAGTTACATGTTTCATATGATGCAGTAAACTTCCAGTTTTAGCACTAAAATTCTCGTGTCCCAGGCAAACTGGGATGATTGCTTACTCTATATTTTGCCTGCCCAGCACAGCACAGTTGAAGTTGTAAGATTAGAGTCCCATAGCCTGATATTGGAGATGTTTTCCCCTTTGGACAAGTAACCTTTTATAACTCACTTTTCAACTCACTGTCTCTGTTTCCTCATTTGAATATTATATATTTCTCATTGGCACATTTTAATTTCCTCATTTGGTTATTATTATTGATTTTACTATATATAGGCATATTATTATAACCTCCTCCTTAGGGTGGTGAGATGAAAAGGATAATGTGCTTAAAACAGAGAATAGAACCCAATGCTGAACACTGAATCACCCAATAACTGCTAATTAAATGAATGGCTATCTGTTGAGTATTATATGTCACCTTACTGACTAGATGTTGAATCCTAAGCTAAGAAGTGGCTTGCAGAGCTAATAAGGTTCATTAATAGAATGACTAGTGTTAGTAAATTTAGGAGCTCTCTGGATGGTCTCAAAGGTCCATTTAAATCATATATGCCTGAAATTGACAGGTTTGAAATTGCTTTAATGAACAAGATGGTTTCTCAGGTAAAGTAAAATACTTTAAAGAGTATTTTCCTATTTTAAATAACATAATATACAGTTTCTTAACAATAAAATCTGCTAAAAGTAGGTTCTTATTCTCATTAACAATCTGTGTTGTGTCTTCTGCACTCTGTTTACAGATTTTTGCCTGTAACATACTTTATGGTTAATATAGAATTGATGGTTTTAATCTTAGAGCTATTTGAAAACCCTCAGTTTATATAGTCAGATGATTTGATTCCATTTTTCCCCCTTAATTTAGGTCATTTGCTTTTTAAAATTAAGTGGTAAGCCAAATACCCTTGGAAAAATACTGAAAAAAAAAATACTTTAGTGATAAAAGAGCTGAGCAAAAATTAGGAGAGGTGATCTGCATTTATGAAAATAGTAACATTTCTTCATCTAGATTTGTTAGAGTAAATGAAAGGTGTGAGGCTAGAGAAACAAAACATGATTTTCCTGCCAGTTCCAGAGAGCAGTGGCATGCCATCTGCATCTGTTGACCTCAGTAATATTCAGTGATGTCCTTCTTCCTACTAGAAATTACCATATAGGCAAAAAGGTTTCTCCTTAACTAAAAGTGTCTTGTTAACAATGAAAGTTACTGCCAAATTTGCCTCGTGTTGGATTGTTTTTACTATAAGATACTAACCATGCTGAAAAATTTTAATAACAAATGAGTTTTTAAGAAAGTCTTTCTTGATTTTGTATTACATTCACATTTAGAAAAGTAACAGTGATATACAAATTAAAAGCATATCTTTTGAAATTATTTGTGACTTTTTGCTTTCCCAAAATTATGAAGGAAGTGATTATGTAATAATTAATATTTGAATTACTATAGGTAGCAACAAAAAACACAGCAAGGAATTTTCATGTCTTAAAATACTGCATAATGTCTAAGTTCAAAACTAAATTAAATTACATGTCAAATAAATAATTATATGGTGCTTTAGTTCTTGGTTTTCTTCTTTAAAATCCATTTGTATAACTTAAAAATAGATACTACTCTAAATCAACATGCAGGTAAGAATAACTTTTTATAAGTTCTTCAATATGCTAGGCACTGTTCTATGAGTTTTACATGTTTAAACTCATTTAATCCTCATATTGACCCTTGTGGCAAGTGTAATTATTAGCTCAATTAAACAGGTAAGGTTACTGATGCACCAAGGTTTAAGCAACTTGCCTAAGGATACACAGTGAGTAATTAATAGTGCAAGACTTAAAGCCAGGCAATCTGGCTCCAGAGTCTGAATGCTTGGCCGTGTCCTTATACCTCAAAGTAATGTCTCCATTAGTAGTCTGAGGAGCATAAAGCGTTACCCCAAATCTCCATGTCTTATCCTAGAAACATCCGGGAAGAGTATTATGAACTAGGCACTGTGTTGCTCCCCAGGATATTGTGTTGAGAAATTCCAGGATTTTAAAGGCCTACAAAGCTGTAAAACGCTCTATACAAACAGGAAATATGTACTAAGGACACTGGCTGGAAAAACCTTCAGATTTTGCTTTCTCAAACATCAGTTTATGATAATAATCTTAAGGTTCCATTAAAAATAAATTTGTCTTATATTAATATTCTCAAATTTGGCTTAAAAAGACAAGTCTTAGCTGTTGAAATTTCAGCTATAAGAGGCATATATGAGAACATTTAAGAGCTGCAATGTGATGCTTTTGCAAAAACTCTGGAGAAGACACTAGGGCAAGTGTTACATCCTGAATATTTTAAGAGAGTCCCTAAGCTTTTGGTAGAAAGCATCGTATTTTCCAGTAGTATTTCAAATGCTATGCTTTACTTCTGGCTTGAAAAATGTCTTATTATTAAATGAGTGTTCAAATATTTTGCTTTCTGCTCTTCTGTATCATTCACTGTCAAAAGAAAATTATCAGAAAATTTAAAAATAAAATAAACCCCTAAACAGAACATATTTCACGTATTCTAACTATGTAGGTAATTTACAGAGTGATTTTAATTATAATGGCAAAACATTTGTTAAACAGTCATACATATGACATAATTAAACCACCGACTACTTTCCTTCCCCCTACCCCCAATGCATCAGGCAAGTTACTATTTATTTCTTAATCTTTTCTGCAACTCTTCCAAGATATCTGATTTTTAAAAAGTTCAGCTTTGATAAATGCACTCTCTGTTAAGACCTCTGTGAATAGAAATATGAAAAGCCAACATGGTGTCATAGGGCAGCTTCCACTGTGATTTGTCCTACAAAGCAAAACAGTGAAGCCTGAGCCAACGCATGTTTTACAGCAGGGCTGGTCTGTCTCCATGTTAGTTATATTCTTAAGTGGTCCAGCATCCCATGAGGGCATGTATGCTATCCTGTGCGGATCCACATGGTTCTCTGGAAAGGAAGAGCCAGCTGAGCAGCTTTGTTTCCTATTATGTTCCCAATTAAGGTGAAAACTCACAAAACAATCCAATGAGCACAAACAGTGAATACTGATTACATGGAGACTCAAGTTACTTAGAAAACCATGTAAGGATTTTCAGAATTTTTCTTTGTAAGAAGAAAATGATTCTCGAATGCATCTTTTGAAAGTGCTGATAGTTTCTTTGAATAGGACCAAAATAAATGGCACAATCTGTAATAATAAAGCATGAAGATCTCTAGGGAGTAGGTATGTTCTCAATGGAGAATTTAAATAGCCATATATATATATATATATATATATTTTTTTTTTAAGATTCAAACTTATTCAAATGATATTAAGATAAAAGAAACATTTATGCTAATAGGAAGTCTTAGTTAAGGCCAAAGGCTAGAACTATTTAAAAATTCTCAAAATAGAGAAGTTAAAAAGAACTACTAAAAAATCTAGAGATTACTTAAAGGCTCTTTTAAGATTTTTCATGTCTTTCTGGCAGGAGAAAAATAAAAATTTTCTTTGTACTCCTTAAGCGCTTGATATCAAGTGCATCATGCAGTTTTTTTTTTAAATGCACTGCCAGTCTTACATAAAGATGATGCTCACTTATGTCAGTTAAGCCTAACTTTATATATAGAACACTGAATTCTTTAGAACCAGGGGTTCTTTGTGTGTGAACTTTAGGGTGTCCAGAGACCTCCTAAAATTGTATGTAAACACTTACATACATGATCACATGTCCATTTTCTTGGGGAAAAGAGTGAAGCCTTCATTGGATTTTCAAAATCAGGGTTGGCGAGGAAGGTTAAATAACTGCTGAGTTTTCACCTGGTTTATAATGAGGAGTCTTATTTTTGGCCAAGAAATAAAGTATAAAATCCAAAAAGAATCTGAGTTCATGACCTGTACCACAGTATCATAATCATCAGTCCACAGGAGCCTTTAAACTCATAAACTCTGCAATAAAGTTTTTACAAACTGAATGTTATTTGAAGGTTTAAACTATACCTTCCATTTTATATATGTTCCCATCCTGATTTTTCTTATTCCAATTGATACCTTGAACTTGCCTTCCTTAAACTCTATATCATTTTGTAACGTACCGTGTATTTCTCCTCAAGTAAACCAAAGAACCAAAGGATGATGTACATGCTCTTTGGAACCCACTGACTTGAAGCAAGAGTGAGCCACCAGAATGCAACCTCGACATTATCTGGTCAGCCCCCTTTGCATTTGTTGTAGAGTATATCCTAAACAGACATTTTAAAATAATCCTCTAACCTAACACCAACAGCGTTGCAAATATTTTACAGGGGTTGTTTGGGGTTGTGTAACTAGAACGCAATCACTGATGTCACTCTCCTTTGTGCTTTGGTTTGCGCCGGTGTGTTCTGTTTGTCATTCCACCAGTGATCTTATCTTCTCTATCTTCTCCCCACCCCTGAAATAGCAATAATGTTGGTCTCTCACCCACACCTGGCTCAGAATCTCCATCCTAGTTTTGTAACAGCTGCTGTCTGCAATGTTTTCTTCTGAAGCCTGCAGCTGCACAAATTTTAGAGAAGAGTTCTCTAGGGAGAACTGTGCAAGATGAGTGTTAAGTAAGGCCTATATTGGTGTTTTTGATATTATCTAAGTGGCAAGGAATAAAGAAACTAGGAGTTAGTAATCCAGATAAATACTTTATTTTTATTATATTTTATATTTTGAATGATTTATTCAGGATTTTACTTTGCATATTTAATCTAGTTTTTCTGATTTCCTTTATAAGTAGTTTTGGTTTAAGTGTGTACACACACTCACACATACATCATCTAGGGTAATTAGCAGCATTCTCAACTGCAGAAATGCCTAAAATATGTACCCTTCAATGAAAAAAGAAAATCCCCCTATTAAAAGTCTCTTACTTAAAAAGTATGCCGCTGTATCTTATGTTGTATAAACTTATTACAACAAAATATTGTTAAATACAAAATATATGCTAAAGAAAACTACTTAAATATAATTGGAAGAATTTAGCCAACAGAAATTGTTTTGTCATAAGTAATTAATTTTGAAATGCCAAATTGTGAATCTAAAGGAAAGGTACTAACTTTTTAAAGAATGTCTGAAAATATGAAGAAATAAAATGATCCACTTTGATTTTTCTGAAGTACAATTTGATCATATTTACAATGCAGATACTTTTCCACTGTTGACTTTCCTTGGCATATGGAGTTTATGCCAATTTTCCTTAGCTCAGTGTACATTTCCCCAAAGTCTGCCACCCAGTCTTATATATTTGCATTACTACTTTTCTACAGTCCTCTATATGCATCAAAACTTGATATTATTATATGCACCAGATCCTAGATTTTCTATAGCTTCAAACGTATTTATCATTCCAGGCTCATTTGCAACATCTAAGCTATATACTTTCTGAATGAAATTTTTTTTTGACTGGATAATAGTGAATGCAATATTTTCCCTGACTTCAGCCCAGATAGGATTTCACATGAAATACGGAAAGGAAAATATTGATAAACATTGTTAGTTGACTATAAAGACATTTTAATGTTGGCTCAGGACTGCATGTCCTTTGCTATAGAAATGAAATTATTGGATATGTGGTTTACAGAAATCTGGGTTGTTAATCCATTTTCTAACATGGCTACTCAGAATAGCAGTGAGGATGTCAAAATGTTTGGTATTTGAGTATAAGGCTCATCCAAATCTCTTTCCAATGGATAAATAAATAAATAATATTAAACATTATTCTTAATTATAGACTCAGTAATTGCAAATATAGTTTTTGAATACACGTGTTCACAATTTTCCTGTTATTTGATTCAGAGTAGCAGAGAGGAAGTCTCACGCTATCTTTGCCATTTCCTTTGCACCTAACACAAATCACAGAATGAAGAGAAGCTCAGGTAAAAATGTCAAAAGAGGTGCTACACATACAGCATTGTATGTAAAGCACAGGCAGGTAAACAGAGAGGGTACCTCAGAGAACATTTCTTCAATAACTAAAGAACTGCTACGATTAACCACGAAGGAAGTATTAGGGAGATATTCAACACTGATTTTATTCCCTCACAACCTGTCTATTTCCAAATCCCACATGTTGCCTATTTCCTAGTTCTCTTTTTTATAGACTTCTCTTACAATTGACAAAACTTGTTAGTTTAAGGTATACATTTGAGGTATACATATCCATATATATATGAGTAACTTCATTATATATATATAATATATATATGAGTTACTTCATTAGTAAAAAAATTATCAAGTCTCACAACTGATAGAAAACTGACAGAAAAACGTAGGCTAAAATTTTGTTGATACAAACACATTCAACCTTAAGATGTGATTTGCTGAGTGATTAGCAGATAATAAACATGCCTTGACATCTTATAGGTAGGTCTAATTTTTGAGACACATTGTAATGGTTGCATTTTATGTAGATTTAAAACACCATATGATGTCAGATGGTTACTGCTAAGAAGTGACAGAGAAAAGTGAATTCATGAAATTTCTATGTGTTAGCCGTCACTATTAATGTAGAATTTTATTTTTAATGCTTTATTTTTCTCCTATCTTTTGTGTATGGCAAACATCAAACTGCCAAAAATATAGTGGATTTGGGTAGAGGTGAAATCTGTCATAATGTGATCCACTAGTCTGAGACTATGTATACTCAACACTCCATGGCATATAAAAATATTCTAAAACACTTTCAAATATTGTTTGACCACATAATTAAGTTAAAGAAATAACTACATGCAGCAAAGACAGCAAGCTTATTATTTTAGAGAATATGTCTGATAACTTATTTAAAAGAGGGACACATTCTTTTCAAGGAGGTAGAATTTGATTTAAATAGTAATAAATATAGTGGAGGAAGACTTTCCTTTAAAAATATAATTTTGGAGTTACATCATTTCTAATTTCTCTTCTCCTTCCCCATTCTCTTCTTTCCTTTATCCTCCCCTCTCTTTTTCCTTCCCTTCCTCTCCTCTCCTGTGATTTCCCTTTTTTCTTTTTGGAGAAAAGAAAAGGTCTCATGATTCGATGAATCTGTTATTATTATGGTTAGTGTAAAAGTAAGTACTGTAGAAATATTGCTCTTTAAGAGCACAGTGTGACGTGAAGCAAAAAACTATTATATATAAGACATAGTCACGTATCTCTTTTAAATTTGATCATGATAAGTAATTGGGAGCTAAACTAGCACTAGAACAGGTGTTTACATTTCTTGACTGATAGAGAAAATGTCTTATGCAACCCTTAAAGTAGTGTGACAGATAATCAATTGGTAGAAAGTGAGTTTACTGCCGCCCAGTGGGCACCAACCTGCAGCTGAGTGTTTAAAGTGTCATGGTTATGGGCCATGGGAGAAACCGCTTGCTGCCTTCAAATTGATGTCTGAAACCTGAAGGGTATTAATTCAGCTATTAGATGGCAAAGAAATACTTCAGTTTTTTTTTAAAAAAATATAAAACAATAAAAACTTCTCATGATTACAGCTTCATTCCTCTTTACACAAAATTAAAACAAAAAATCTTGGGAAATAAGCTATAGTTGAACAAGAAAGGATTAAAAAAACTTCTGAAATAGTAGCAGTCATTACCAAAAAAGTATCACACAAAATGTACAGAGATGACTTATCAAAATGATATAAGCCAGGAAAAGTATGTTGAGTTAATTTCAGTTTGTGGAAACAGGGACAAGTTTAGATCTATAAATTTTTTATGAAGCAATTTTGTTACACCTGATTTGTATGTAAGTCATGAAAACTGAACTGAGTTTTCTCTCCTATGAAAGCTCGAGGCAAATTTGGCTTAAAGCCTAGAAGAGTAGAGTGCTAGAATGTTCTCTTAAATCCCTCTGTGGAAAGTTGTTTCTGTATGTGTTAAAGAACAGTCATCTTGCTTCTGTCATTCTCAGTAGCTAAATGACAAAGGTTTTTTGTTTTCTAACAGTGATATTGAATAATTCAAGTCACTACCAAACTTCATAATGTCATTTCTGCCAAACATATCTGACTTGACCAAGATTTGTCATTAAGAGTTAAGGGTTAGGCCATTAAACTCTATGCAATCTGCTCATCTTCTAAATTCCAATCACTGAGATATTAATTATATATGAAAGCTACATGTTTATATTTGCAGTTAACTCTGAGAGCTTGGCTTATATAGTTTTTTTTTTTCTAATCCTTTGCAACAACATCATCAACAACAAAATTTCTGTACAATTGTTATCATTTCTGTCTCTAAGGAGAAAAAGGGCAATATAACACCCAATAAAGTGAAAATTTATAATCTTTTAACTCATGTAATTTTGGTTTCTGCTTTTTCAGTGGTATTCTTGGCCACAAAGTATCTAACCACATCAATAAATTATCCAGTGATGAAGCTAAATGACATCAAAGCATATTTATCTGTTTTAATTAAGTAGAAAAGAGTAACTGAAAGGCAAAGGAAAAATATCAGTATATAATGGTCTTAAGATTTGTTAGTATAATTATGCTGACAAGGACAAGAAATGTGCATTGTTGGGATTTTTGCTTTTATTGGATTTCCCAGTCTTTTCAAGTGTTCAAATTACATAGCAGGCTGGGCCAGTTCTCCTGAATACATTGATGTCATTACAATAATTTTTTTAGCATTATTATTAGTTATAATAAAAATCACAAGAATTATGATTTTAAAACTCCAAGAATCAACATTCAAATTCTATTTTCCTAAGACACATATAAAATGTAAAGTAAGATGGCATCCTTTAGGTACAATGAAGGAAGGCAGCTAGATATTTTACTAAATGTCAGGGAAGAAACAAATTGTAATTACAATCATGCCTTGTAAAACCTGCAAAATGTTTTAGTAAATTTGAAATTGCATTTTTAAATGCTCAGTATCCTATGTTTTGTTTCTCTCAATAAAATACAGCTTTGGTCAGATTGGCATTTTTAGGGAAAAATGCATATTAATTTTTATTCTAAAAAATGTCTTTCAGGTTGCTACTTTCTGGTTTCTTCAAATCATTTTCTTCTCTAATGAAAGGATAGTTTAATTAAGTCTCTATCAACTCTATGAAATTACTCTTTCTGTCAAGAACACTTAGTTTTTAATTCACTTTTCTGGCCAATTCCAAGTGGCAAAGTGTCTGAAGTCCATCCTTGTTTATTCTTGAGTTACACATTTTGGATCTGAATCTCTAATTCTTACTTAAGTAAAAAAATTTTTCAGAAGAGGAGGCAGCACTATGCAAATTGGGTGCTCAGAGTCCAAATTCTTCTTCCTTTGTGCCATTATCACAGCATTTGGTATTATGAATATGGTTCCTGCATAAGCAGTCACTTATATTTCTTTTCCACAATAAATTTAAAAAATACTCATTTTGTATTTGGGGCCTATCAACTATGACCACAGTCCTACTGATGTATATGGTGGCAGAAAACTTCACCTGAAATACCTACCAGCAGGAATCCTGGGGGGCAAAGATCCTCCCCCTGGCACTGGATGCGGGGCCTGGATGCTATTTAAAAACCCTGCCCTCAGGAAGCTGGGGCAAAACGCCTCCACCCCAATGGCCGGGAAGGATCCTTTTAAGAGATAAAAATTGACATTAATCAAAGTCTTCTTTATGGAAAAGCATTGATCATTTACATGGAATAAAACCTAAAATCAACAAAGACATCAAATTTTACAAAGAAGTTATAAAATTAAAGGGACGGAATACATTTTTACTCATAAATTTATAAAATCAACTTAGTGTCTTGAAAAGAAAGCTACTGAACTAGTTACAATTAAAGAGGGTTAGAAGCATCAGAGTGCTAGATAAAAGTACTAAACCTACATTTAGAACATAAAGCTGTGCTATGGAATAATAAAACGGATATAAATGCTAGTCATTGATGCTGTTTATTTGCAGAATTCACGCCCACATGAGTTACAGGCATGCAGAAAATAGCCACGATAAGATCTGATATATGCTGCATCAACAGGAGCAGTGCTTTACTTTAGGTCTATCTCTATTAGTGTTTAAAATAAGGAAAACTTTTACATCATGCAGTAATTACATATTTTTGCAACAGGGACAAGAACATTGATGTATGCAATTATTAATTTGTTATACTTTTCCATTAGGGACAAGATACGAGAGTTTGCAAAGGTAAAACCACATGCTTTTTCATTTTTAACAAGGATATTTTAAAGTAAAGAAAAAGTAAGCGGCTTGGAAATTTATCCGTAAAATTATACAATGAATCATAGAATAAAAGAATGTCAGAACTAAATAACAGTGTGGAAATCATCTAGTTAAAAACATTCATTTTAGATCAACAAACTGAGGCCTAAGGAGG
>NW_012121043.1:11155380-11158318 GCF_000951035.1 Colobus angolensis palliatus | reverse complement strand
AAATATGTAGAGTAGTGGCTCTAAATAATGTTAATATGTTACACATTGAGATTTTTATCTGAGTTTTTCCTGTTTTTGCCAACATTATCCAAACCGTTAACTTAGAAAAGATGCCCATTATTTTAACTTTTTGAAAGAAACTAATACAAATATTATCTTATTGCTATGATTGCATTGATTACTGTTTTTGTTGTTGTGATAGGCTGTCATAGTTAATAGCAGCTTTCATTTTCCTAAACTTCCTGCATCATTCATAATAGCTCTGCTACGTTTCTTTAGCATGGGTAAAAAGGTATTTTATCTATTGTGGCATCTCTTCCTTAAGGAACTGTCATTTTTCACAGCTGAAAAAAACAAACGAAATAGAAAGACTGGTGTACACGAATATATATTCAGGTGAGCTATTATGTGATAGTAATGCCTTATCATTTTTCTCCTTAAGGTCAGTTATATTAACAGAGACTGCATGAAACACTAAAGTAAGCTTTCGCAATTTATTCAGGAGAAACAGCAATTCTTTGTTATAATTCCCTTGTTTCTTAATCCACCAGGTGTTAAGTTTGGGGTTTGATATAAATTAGTTTTAGTCTGGTTTTCCCAATTGCTTAAGTTGCTAACTCTCTCTGCCTGTTTTCTTTTAACTAATTGTGGAATTTATTATTCAGTGATATTGTAGCTAAAAGGTAAATGAAATCTAAAATGTGTAGCAGGAGCAATGTCCACTTCCATGAATATTTTGTTTTTAGTTACATTCCGTGGAGTATTTGTGAATATAAATTAGATTTTATATGTAATAAGAGTATTCCTCTAGCCGTTACAAGTTCAAGATATAAAATGTGTCATTTCACATACACTTTTCTACAACTCTCCTTAGTGCAGTGGTTCTCAACTTCTATGGTAACTTTCCCAGTAGGGAGAGTCACAAATTAGGACTGAGGAAATGCATTCACAGTATTTAGTGAGTGGAAGGCTCAAGTTGTTGAAATACGTGGTATACTCTCTGCAAAAACTAAACAAAACAAAAAAAAGTCTCAAAATGCTACTAGTACCCACTGACAAATACTGTATATGAGTAAAGAATTATTTATTATTGTGTTTTTAAAAGGTTGCTAGTTAATAGGTCATGTAATGAGACAGTGGGAAAAAAGTAGAAGCTGACATGGCCTGCATGCTTCCCTCTGGCTTGATCAACTGAGGAAGCATTCTGATTACTCAGATGATCTGACAGTAAACTGGCCTACAGTATAACCAGTCTTCAAATCATCCTAAAATATATATATTTAACACTTAACTAGGAGTGTCCAATCTTTTGACTTCCATAGGATGCATTAGAAGAAGAATTGTCTAGGGCCACACATAAAATACACTAATACTAATGAGAGATGATGAGCTGAAAAGAAAAAAATAAATAAAAAGGAAAAAAAATCATAATACAACCTCATAATATTTTAAGAAACTTTAGGAATTTGTGTTGGGTCACATTCAAAGCCACCCTGGGCCACATGAGGCTCCCAGGCCACAGGCTGGACAAGCTTGAGTTAAACTCTGGGAAACAAAATATCTTTTAAAATTTGATATTCTAGCAATCTCCCTTAAATAACTCTACGTTGTAAATTAAGGATCATTAAACATTTGCATATGTAACGAACCTGTGCATGTATTCCTTAATCTAAAATAAAAGTTGAAATTATAAAAATGAAAAGAAATTTTCACATGTGCTTAACAAATCAGCTCTGAAGGCAAATTGTCAAAAAAAATTTGTGTAAAAGATAACAGGCTAACAATGAGCTTAAACTGTGCCTCAATTTCATCATCTGTAAATTGAAAATCATAACTGACTCTAATGGGCTGTTCATGAGAATTAAATGAAGCAAATGACTATAAATATAAACCATTGTTATTATTTAACAGTCTTAGCGTTTCTTTAAAAAGAAACCTTTAAGCATAAAATTGAAATAAATTGATAAAATTTCCTAATGCAGATTCCCTTACATACATATACAAACTCCTCATAGAAAATATTTCCTTCTTTGAAGATTACATGTTAATAATTTACTTTTGATGGCAAAAAGTTTAATAATAAGGATAGTATCTCTATAATATAAATGTTTGATATATGACTTCTTCAAATTGTTTTCATTAGGTTGCATTTTTGCAAATACCCATTAAGATCTATGAGTAGACAATAGATACACTGATTTAACAAAACACAGAAAATTTAGAATTGGCAATTTGAAACACACGCACACATATATGTGTTTGAGGAGGTGCAGGAAGATTACTTGTTACTATGTTTGGTCCTCTTCTGTTACACCTTGTTCAGTAATGAGTTTACTTCATACTAGTGTTTTCCAAAATTGGGCAGGGGGGTATACCAACAGAGTGCATGGAAGATGGGCATTAGAAAGAAAATACTTAAAATTCCATTTATATTTATGCTTTTCCTCATTCTTTAGTAATTACTATGTTTATGTATTTTTATAAATACACATAATAGCATACTAGTTGGTACAAATAAATTATAAATAAAATATGCTGATAATATCACCTGTAAAACTTGCTCAAACATTTTTATTGTTGGATGTGTGGGATCAGGGAATTTTGGTGATCACTTACCTAAGTAATAAAACAGTGAGAAAAATGACAAAGTAAGAATAAAGCAAATCATTTACTTCAAGGGCTTGAACAATCAGGGCAAAGCTTTAATTTTACCTGGCCCAACACAATGATCCTAGAAGACCATGTTGCTTCTTACATAGTGGTGTTCAACCGTGGATATTCATTAGAAAATACATAATAAAGTCCCAAGTAAGCAAATAGAATATGGAAAATCAATTTTTTCAACTCCTAAAATGAGTTATTCATCAATTACATTATGAAAATAAGGATGGTACCTAAAAAGAGGAGGCCACAGAAAATCACTGGGAGTACTCTTAAA
>NW_012121043.1:11107358-11152720 GCF_000951035.1 Colobus angolensis palliatus | reverse complement strand
TTGTTCAATAGGACACAATAAATGTATTGGAACAGAAAGTGCAGTTTCATGGCTAGATTTTTATGAGGTATTTCTTTAGTGCTTTTACAAATAAATGTTCAATTCCCTGAGTTATTTTTAAACCTTTTGGACTTGTAGAATATGTATCATAAAATTATGGTTGCTATAAATTATATTTTAAAACTATAGCACTAACGAGGAGAATTAAAATATTTTGGAGTTAAGAATAAGCTACATTGAAAGACAGGTTTTAATTTGTATTTAAAATAGAAGTTCTTTGAGTTTTTAAAAGCAAATATCTTAAATGCCTGAAGTTTCTCACCTGCAAAATGCTGAACTTGGACTGTAACTTTCCTAAGTTTCATTTAAGCTCTAAAAGTCTATTTACATAATTTTTATTCCATTTGCTATGCTGAATGAGTATGTATTTTCCCTAAGTGGAGGCTGTGACCAGTGGTTTTGCCTCTGCTTATATTCAGTGGAACTTGAACTCTTAATTACTGAAAAAGTGTCCTGAATAAATCTACAATCTGCTAATACATCCATCATGTTTAGTAATAAAAATGCCTAGGTTTGAGGTCAAGTAGAACTTTGAATTCTGACTCTACCATTCACGAACTGATTAACCTTGGATAAGTTATTTATCTTCTCTTTCATTCAGTTTTCTCATTTGAAAAATGGAGTTAAACATATTAGTTTATCGTCAATCACAGGAGAACTGCCTATTAGTGGTTGGCAGTAAATGTTCAATACATGGGGATAAATATTTTCCTCCTTCTCCTTCATGGAGACCATTTCATGTCTCCATGCCTTCATGATCTTTCCTCTATCTGGAAGTCCCTTGTGGTTTTGGCAGGTATCACCTCCCCTGTCAAAACCTGCTTGACAGAGCTGGAGAAAACTTACTTGCTATTCTCTCTGTTCCTCCACATAATTTTAGGTATTATAATAAAGGCAGAAGTCTATCATAGCGGCAATATTTGTTTGTCTACAATTTCATGGTACCAAACTCAAATGCCTTTAAGGGTCCGTCAGGTGCAATAAGTAAGTATATCAGGTTGATGACAAAGGCATTCTGTTGTACTGAAAGGTGAAAGCTCTGACTAATGACGATGAACTCAAATGTTTTTTAAAAACACTGCAGATATCAAATAAAACACATCCCTTGGATGATCTCAGCCTGTGGGCTGCCAGCTGGTGAATTTTGGCTTACACATTTGTCTTTCCCACTAGGCTGCGAACTCTTAAGAATAAGGAATGAGTTGTGTATGTCTTATTCTCCTTGACGTGCCCAGTCCCAGATCTTGTGCATGGTAGGAGCTCAAGGTAATATTTATTGAGTTGAATTAAAATCATCTTTATATGAACAATACAAAGGTAGTTTGACTTTGTAAAAACAACAGACTGAGTTTTCTCAATGTCAGAGCCTTCAAAACAATGTATACTCAAATACTGTAAGTAGCATCAAAAATATATATAATTATTAATGTTCAATGAAATTGAGAACTTTCTACTTTATATGCTTATGATGACCCAGTGTTCAGGGATCGGGGCAGACTAAATTTCCAAAACTTCTAAAATTCTAAAGTTCTTTTATCTAAGAAGTGATAGAAGGGTCGAGTGAACTTGAAAAAAAACATGCCCTTCCAATTAGCCACCATGCAGGCTACTTTGGTTGGCAGATTCTTACCTAGCTGTTTTTTCCCTGAGGTCAGACTTTTAAACTATGTGCTCTTTTAAAAAACAGTTTTACACCTCAGGTGCCAAGGAGTCAGCTAAGGTGTTGTTAAGCAGCATTTATCAACATGTATGAGAGCTAGATCTATTTAGCTCTGTAGCCAAAGTATGCTATGTATTTAATATTTATGAACTGTGGGTATATCTGTCACATTATTCAAGTGAGGTCTGCACTTTTAGCGCACTAGATAAAGAGGTCATGAAGCAGGCTGCATCTGCCTCTTTGTAATTTTCCAAAGCTGCCCATAGACCAGACTGGCCATTCATTGCTAGTATGAGTCTTGCTGTCACATATATCACATTGTCCCTTTCTCATAAACAAAGTTTAAAACAGAATGTTCTGGATTTAGTTTTACTCACGGATATAATAACATGCTTGGCAGCACTATCTATGAACAAATGTTTTAATACATATCAAACATTTTTCATTTAAGGCTATGTAAATGCCTTTCAAAGTGTTCTTAGCTGTTTCAGGTCAAAATGGCATCTATATGGTGTGGATGAGATGGCAGGATAATTTGGTTAATTTCCATGTTACTATTTAATAATTACTGCTTGATTGGTTTTGTAGATGATCAGGGAACACAATTAGTCTTGAAAATATTTGAAAGCGGCCAAAGAAAATGAAACTAAGCAAGGCCCTAATATGACTTCATGTCAACTCTCATATGATAAATGTATGACATACATGCAATGGGACTGATGGTAGGGTGGTGGTGGTAAGATATGTCCACTTTTCCAGGTAGTTATTTTTTGCATGAGGTAGGCACATGGGATTTCCTTCAATGTCTCTACTTGCAAACATGCATGGTGTAAACACTTCAGTGGATGCTGCCCTGAGTCCTCTCAGTTTAGATTATGTCACTCTTCAGTTAAAAAATTCCAAAATCTCCCTACTGGTGAGTATACAACCAAAACATAAGAATGGTTTCATGCTTGGGCATGGTGACTCATGCCTGTAATCCCAGCACTTTGGGATATCGAGGCGGGCGGATCACCTCAGGTCAGGAGTTCAAGACCTGTCTGACCAACATGGAGAAACCCCATCTCTACTAAAAATACAAAATGATCCGGGCATGGTGGCGCATGCGTGCAATCCCAGCTACTCAGGAGGCTGAGGCAGAAGAATCACTTGAACTCGGGAGGCAGAGGTTGCAGTGAGCCGAGATTGCACCATTGTACTCCAGCCTGGGCAACAAGAGCAAAAAAAACTCTGTCTCAAAAAAAAAAAAAAAAAAAAAAAAAAAAAGAATGGCTTCAGAATCCTTCACATTTTCCTGCAAACATACAGGAAAATACATTGTTATTTGACTGTCTTGTTCACTCCTTCTATCACAAAGAGAGAATACCCCATATTGGCCTGACTCATTCTAAATACACTGCTCAAATGCCACCTCTTCTAAGAGGCTTTTTATTTGGCTGCTGCTGGCCTCGTCTTGCCCTCATCTGTGCTCCCTCAGGAGGCAGCAAAGCTGCAACGGGAAGAGCACAGGTGTGGAGCCAGAGCGATCCAGCTTCCAAACGTTGCTGTGCATAGCTGGCTGCACGACCTTACGCAAGTCACTGAAACTCCCTGAGCCTCAGTTCTCATTTTCGTAATGTGTGGGGAATTGGATGTTATGAGGACAATTATACAAAATAGTGTTTATAAAATGCCGGGCACGAAATAGACCCGAGTAAGAACTTCCTCTGTGGCTCTTTTCTCTCTATCATGTGTAACATTATCACGTTTTTACTTGTAGTCTAGGTATTTCTTTTCATGTGCCTACAATACATTATTTGAAGAAGCTTCTCATTTTAATACATGCAATAGAACTTGGCATAGTATGTTGCATATAGGGGTTAATTGAAAAGGTAACATTTAAAAATGGGAATGACAACATGTACCCATGTTTTGCTTCTAAACTTCCTTTAAACTTCTAAAAGTAAAATGACAACATTCATGCAAGATAGTGAAAATTAGGCCGGGCGCGGTGGCTCAAGCCTGTAATCCCAGCACTTTGGGAGGCCGAGACGGGCGGATCACGAGGTCAGGAGATCGAGACCATCCTGGCTAATACGGTGAAACCCCGTTTCTACTAAAAAATACAAAAAAACTAGCCGGGTGAGGTGGCGGGCGCCTGTAGTCCCAGCTACTCGGGAGGCTGAGGCAGGAGAATGGCGTGAACCCGGGAGGCGGAGCTTGCAGTGAGCTGAGATCCGGTCACTGCACTCCAGCCCGGGCGACAGAGCGAGACTCCGTCTCAAAAAAAAAAAAAAAAGAAAGATTGTGAAAATATCACTTGAGTCCTAAAATTGTTCTGACCTGTCAAGGCCCTCTTGATATCTCATATATTCACTTCACTCCCAGACAGATTGCTGAACACTGAGTAATACAAACAGCCAGACATGGGCCACACATATACTTCCCAACATTTATCCCAGGGTTGCATATGTGCCTTCTTATTTATGTATTTAAGAGACAGACAGAGAGACGATCTTGAGGGTGGAGCAATTTGGACTGCTTATGTGAGCATGAAAGACAAGGGAAGCACATAGCTAGAGATGCTATTCGGTGAGGGGAGAGACTGACTCAGCATTCATTCTCTGCCGGCCTAACTCTCCTATACAGGAGCCAGCCAATTTCACCTCAAGTATGGCCTTGAAGCAAAGTAATAACAGTGCGCTGGGCTCTATTTTCAAATAAGATCATAAGTGTGAAATGGGTTGGAAAGAGGCAGGCATTATACAGTTTCAAATAATTTCTAATTTTTAGTGAGGCTATTCCTTTTTGTAAGCTGGATGCCAATGAGGCCTATATTCACCTAATTTTCAAGTCTGATATGAGACAACACTCATTCCTGATAATAGGGAGAAAACGGAAACAGACTCAAGGAAGTCTGATTTTATGACTGTTTAGTCACATTAAAACTGGGCATGTTGAGACTGCCTGGAATAATATCTCCGTTCACATCTTCCAACCCCTTGCTGTGCCACCATTTTCAACTCTGTTTATCATTAGGCTATCCTTGAAAAGCCATTAAACTGAGTTCAAAACGAGGACCCAAATATATCCTGTTCCAAAAGAATACTGTTGAAGGAGAGATAAGGAATTTACAAAGGGAAAAAGTGAGGGATAAAAAGCAAGCAGGTGTTGTTCACTGCTGAAAATGCCCCTACTAATGTATTTTTCAGCGATAGTTCCAAGGCAATTTCAGATCCTTGTATCATTAGATTATTGGTTCACTTAACATATGTGCTTTTAATTTCATTTTAAACATTGGCTTGGATGTAAATTTGGGTAGTTTGCTAAAATGTTCCACTAGGGATGGTGAATGATTATAGCTTCTTAGAGACAGTGACAGTGTGAGAGAAACAGTAGCTTCTAACGTGATATATGTGGAGAGGAAAACATTTGGAAGCAGTTTGAATGCATTTTATTTCTGCACGGACTCTTTGGGCACCCAGCCACTTTCAAAGCATTATTTAACAAATTATGGCACCACAAAAACTACTTTATGCCCTAGATGTTAGTTTCCAAAACAGGATCCAATAAATGTCTGAAGTTTTAATATCCAAGAGAATAGGACTGAGTTAAAATTAAAAGAACATTTGTATTTGCAAGCAAAAAATGAAAACTTATTGCTTTCAAAGTATTATATTCGATTTTATTGCTATTTAAATAGGCTTGTTTTATATACATACTGTTGTGTTGTGTTAATAGTTTTTTTTTTTTTTAAGATGCTTGTTTGTTGATATTTTTAAGGGGCGAATCCATTTTACTATATGATGGTAAGTTTATAGTTGATCTTAGCCAAAAGGCTGAGAAGCAATATATGACAGTAAATGTTACAGTTTCAGAATTTAGAGGATAGTGATGCTCTTTTGTTTATATTTGACTTACAAAAAATACAAACAAAATAACTTTCTCGTTTACCTTTTACATAGTGGTGCATGTGTTCTGCAGTGGTGCAAATAATGGTGCAGTCTTATTGTCTGAGGCTGTGGGTAAATACTGAGTCATATGAATCACCCCATGATATCAATAAGATAGGGCCAGTGGAGAATGACGGAGAGGAAAGTACACCCTGGAAGGAAGCTGTTCACCCATGCGAGGCACATTTAGTGTGCTGGGTGATGTAATTTACTAAATGGCACACTGGTGCCCTAGAAGACTTAATTCACCTCAGCCGAATGAGCAGTAGGCTTGATCTCAGTCATTGAGAGGTGCCCATTTATACTCGCAGTCATATACATTTCAGATCGAATGTGTCTTAATTGAGTATATATACCTTCCAGGTAATCTGGGTATAAGGCTGGGAATAAAAAAATGAGTGCAGCCTAATTAGAAAGCGCCATTTAAACTTACTTTTCAAATCACATCTTTACAGTACTAAGGGGCAGATACCTAAGGAGATAACGTACTTTCAAGAAAGAAAAAATCAAGTGACAACATTATTGCTTACATTTAATCACAAATCTCGAGTTTGGAGAGAGTCCCAGAGAGTTTATATTTAAGTATAGATTTAGCTATAATCTAGCAAACTGTGTTTATAGAAAAGAATTGCTGGCAAAGATAAATACTGGATAGTGAAACAGGCCTATCAAGAAATAAACAATGAAGAGGAGATAAATTTTTAGGTTAATGGCATATATTGATAGACCAAAGAAAA
This sequence comes from Colobus angolensis palliatus, assembly GCF_000951035.1. Lineage (NCBI taxonomy): Eukaryota > Metazoa > Chordata > Mammalia > Primates > Cercopithecidae > Colobus > Colobus angolensis. The sequence goes on along the minus strand of NW_012121043.1, from coordinate 11,146,331 downwards.
ATGGTTGTGTAAGGGCACGCGTTCATGGGTGTATGTGTGAGTGTATTATTTAAAAGTATTGACTGGCCAAATTTTTAACACATTCATACACAATAGACAAGTGTATAAGACTGTTATAAAAATTCAGTTGAATGAAATAGAAGTTTTAGTTCCCTGAGATTTTTTAAATTTATGATGCATATCCAGTTTAAAAAGTAAGAATAATCTCCACTATTTGAAAATCTTCAGTCTGAAAAAATCTTTTTAAAAGACCAAATCAGCCCCTAAAGTACATGACAAGGTATCCTCCAAAAGGAACAACTTCAGTTCATACTTGATAACTGAGGAAAGTCCTATACCTCTAGTCATGACCTGACCTCATGGTGGCAGAGACGGACAGTGGCCTTTCCATACCTGTTTCTTTCATTCCAGTTTCAAAACCCGTGATGTTAAGGGCCATATGGCTGGCCAGAATAAACACCATATTTTTCCAGCTTTCTTATGCATCCAGATGAAGTTAAGTTATGTGATCAGTGAGTGGAAATGGAAGTAGTGCTTGCAATTTCCAGGAAGTATCCCTGAAAGGAGGAAATGGGACTATATGTACCCCTTCCTCCTTCGTGAAAAATGCAACTTACACAACCATCCTGGGCAGTGTGCTGAAGACAGCTGCTCAGTATGTCGAAGGAACCTGGGTCTCAGAGGATCATGAAACTATCCTACTAGCTGTTGATTGCTTACCTCTGGATGTTGCTTTATTTGTGAAAGGAATAATTTTTCTACTTTTTACTTGGGGTTTTCTGTCACTTACAACAGAATCTGACTCTATGCTGATAGTTTGGTTTTTCCTTTCTTAGCATTCCTGGTCCCTAAATTAACTGTGTCAATATCCTCTGATGACTCTGTCTCATACTTAGATTTTGAAACAGACTTCATGGATGTAATTTTGTCTGTTCTAGCCTATCCTTCTTCCTCTATCTGGGCAATGATTTCCGAGTCTATCCACCAACCCAGATGCCATTCATCTGCCTGGATTGTTCTCAGTCTGTCACTGCATCAGAAAATGAATGAGAAATGAAGTCACATTGAAGCATAACTTTCAAAGACTCAAGTATTACTCTACTTCCTTCTCTTCCATTAAAAAAAAATACGGGAAAAGATAAGATTAAGAGTGATATTTACATACAACTTCTTAATTTGCTTTTAAAAGAATTTGTACTTGTTTTTTGCTTTTTCAATTATGTAGAAGTGAATAGCTAGAGATACATATTTAAACTGGTTATGTCATGAGGTACCCTGACACCTCAGTTAACAGCATTACCTTAATAGGTAGTGAGTCCTGGAGAGTTACTGCCTCTGACTTCCTGGAGATAACACGAAAGAGCATAAAAATTGGGAACAATTTTTTGTCAGCTCTCTCAAGACAGGGGATTTTTTTTTTAATTCATAAGCTTAGCTCAATGCCTGATGCTTAGATGCATGATGAAAAGAAAGAGAAAGAGAAAGGAAGGAAAGAAAGTTCACAAATCAATGGCTTGTGTTCCTTCACTATTAAAAGAAAATTCCATCTTCAATAGTGAATATGGAAACATATTCTATTTGTTTTTCTGTCTATATCTTTACATTTGTTTACTTTGGATAAGTCTTATACACATTTTCTTTTCTTCCTTTGCAATTTTACTTTCCAATTCCACAACTTCCAACTCTATGTTTACAATTTCACTTTCAATCAAATTTTAACAGTTTTAAAAGAAAAAAAGAGGCTGGATGCAGTGGTTTTCACCTGTAGTCCCAACATTTTGGGAGACCGAGGCAGGAGGATTGCTTGAGCCCAGAGTCTACAGTAGGCTGTGACTGTACCACTGCACTCCAGCCTGGGTGACACAGTGAGATCTTTTCTCTAAATAAATAAATAAGTGGAAAAGAAAAAAAAATAGTCCCCTCAATCTTATCATCCTTCTACCAATGTGGATACCTTTGAGATGTGCTTCCACATTAGCCCACACTTTTGCTATCACAACCTCACCATTATTGTAATTTCCACAAAGGTCAATGTCATGTTATCTTGTTCATTGTACCTTCCACACTTGAAAACTGATGAGTGACTGAGTTTATTTTTTTTTTGTCTTGTACATTCTACCATTATGTAATATAAACCTTTTTCTTTTTTCAAGGTTGAATTCTGATTAATAAGTGCAAACATTCCATGGGTCATCTCTAATCTAATTTTAATGTCACAGTTTTATACACGAATGAGGTTTAATATTCATCTTTTAACAGTAAAACAAAGTCTGTAGATTAAATAAAGATAATATGCTTTGAACTTAGAAAAACAACTGGCATGATGGAATCCTTTTTTCACTTAAGTTCTACAACCTTGAAACCTAAGGACAAAAAATAATCACTAACCCCCAAAATACAAGCTTGTGAAGACTTACATGCCAGTGTGCACTGAGACCACCCCGACAGAAAATATTCTCCCAGCTTTTGAGTGTCTGCCAGGCCAGTTGATGAGTGGGATGTAAGGGAGGGGGCAGGAGTGTCACTCTTTAGTGGATTACATTCATAAACCCTTTCTTTTCGATGGTAAAATACCCATGACCAGTAGAAGTAGCTGCTCCCTGGACTAATCAAGGAAAAAAAATGTAATAACTTTTTACAAAATCTGCAAATTTCTTGAAGCTTTGTAGGCTGTTTAGATAGAATTTATTTGCCATTGAACTCTTCTATAGAGAAGAGGTAATTTTTCTTGGAAAAAAATATTTCACAGAAAAATTCTGGGATAACTTCCCTATTCAAAATCCCAAATTCCTTAGGGTAGCAAAGATCTAAGAATCCCACTTCCCTTAGCCTACCCCTTTACTCCCCACACTGTGTTTCTTATCTTCGTGGAAGGACTTGACCATTTAGCTAGTTGCTAGATTGGAAACTCAAGGTTCGTTTAGACCACTTCCTCAGAGTCATCTGCTAAGCCCAAGTGATGGTGTCCTATGGTTTCTGTGTAGTGAAAAAACCTGTTTTTCTTAGTCACCCTCTTTCTTCTATCTGCACTACAATTACACAGCTTTATATAAGTCTACCTATATGTTTTACTCTGGATTATTGCTGTCACTTTTTATTGATTTCCCTGTCTCCAATTTAATTTCTGTGCCTATATTTCCCCCTTATATTCAGCTGGCAGATAAATAATTCTAGAATGTGAATGTGCCTGTGTGATTTCCCTGCTTAAAACTGTTCAAAGGCTCCCCATGTATTTAAAAGTAATACTTATGATTTATATCACACTATAATACACAAACAATTCTTATTAATGTTTAAACAGCTTAGAACAATGACAATTCATTTTCCCATTCATCTAATCCCAGCCCTCTGCTGTCATCATTTTGATATGTAACCTCTCAGATTTTTTTTTATGCCAGGAATGATTACATACGTAGATATGAAAATGAATAGTTTTGCTTTGTGAATTTTTAAAGTAAATGAGATTACTCTCTATATACTGCACTTAACTGGCTTTTGAATGTTTAAACTTGATTACATGTTTTGGAGACCTCTCATGATGTTAATCTACCTCCTTCTTTTCACTGCATCATAATGTTCACTAGTACATGTATACACAAAAATGTATCCAACCATTTTCTTCCTGATGAGTATTAGGTTATTGCATATATATCCAGAATAGTTATATAGACATGGAGTTCCTGAGTTAAACAATATGTGCATTTAACATATGCTTCCAAATAGTGTACCAGAAGTCTATATCAATTTAAATTATTATCAAGAGTAAATGATAATGTTCTAATTTCCTATGCTCTTATTAACACAGATAGCATCACTCTCTTCAATTTTTACTAGATGGGTTAAAAAAGAGATTTAATTTTGTTCTTTGTGTTTTATTTATTCATTAAATTAAATTTGACATTCAAGGGGTACATCTGCAGGTTGGTTAAATGGGTGTATTGCATAATGTTGACTGCAGGTTGGTTAAATGGGTGTATTGCATAATGTTGAGGTTTGGGCTTGCAGTGACCCCATCACCCAAATAGTGAATATAGTACCCAATAGGTAGCATTCAACCCTCTTCCCCTTCACAACCTCCTGCTTTTGGAGTTCCCAGTGTCTATTATTTCCAAAACTTTGTTTAATTTTGGTTTTAATTAACATATCACTGGCTACTAGTGAAATTAAATATATATTTTCTTTTTTTCATTAATCATTGTATTTGTTTTAAGAAGATTAGCTGCTCATATTTTTGTCTCATTTTTATATAGTGGGGTCTTTAAAAATGATTGGTAAGAATTCATTATATAATTTCATAGTAGTCTTTTGTTGAACAAATATTGCAGTATTTTCTCCTATGTTTTGCCTTTTCTCTATTGCTTATTTTTCAATTGTCAGTCTCTCTGGTCACATCTCTGAAAACTGGCTTCACACAGCTCTGACTTCCACAATAAGAAAATGCTAATAGGTGTATAAGCCTTTTCTCTTTCACGTCTGTGTAGCTTTTTCTTATATGTGTTTCCTGCTAATAATACACAGTTTCTTTGCCTGTCTAACCCACATTTTACTCATCCTTCAAGACTCTGCTTAAGTGTTACTCCCTCTAAGAAACTTTCTTTTATTCAAATAGATCCAGCGGGCCTGCCCTAAGCCTCATTCATTCATCTACCCCAAATGAGTGCACTTATGCTTTTAGCATTATATTAGCTGTTCAATATATGTTTATTGACTGAATGACTTTATAAATTCAGCCTTTAGGATAGGTTATTAAAACAATTTCTCTATTTGATAATAAAATTTAGATTTCTCCAAGAGGAACTTAAAAATTTTTCTCAAACCAATGAAATAAAAACTTTCTTCTGAGTTGCTTAAAGAGTAAGAAGGTGAAAAATGACTGGGTCCACATTACATGATAATAGATATATGTTAATAGATAAAACGAAAGAAGAATATCATAGCTATCATTCAAGCAAGGGATCTTAGAATTGGGAGGAGCCTGGACATCCTGGACATTCTGGAACTATTCTATTTACATCCCTGTGACTAAGTTCTGTGCCTATCTGTTTTATTCTGGGTTTTCTTGATTAATATTAACAATACAAAATTTGTCTTCAGGAAACATTAATTTATCTTTCATTCATTTGGTCTTAATTTTGGCCTCTGAATTTGCATGTGGCAATACAAATGATAACTGAAGAGACCTATTCTTTTCCTTTCCATTTTCTACCTAAATTTTTGACTGTAGGCTAAACATATCTTGATCTATCAGAGACTTATTTTAAAAAATCTCATCATACTGGTTACCTTACTTTTGGACAAATTATACCTTAATAAAGCTAACCCTAAAATGGATAATCTGGAACTGATCACCGTATACCAGATGTAAACTGCCCAGAGCTGACTGTAAAACAACTCTTTAATTTTTTTAAAAATGGTCTTCTTGTCAAATTATAGCAACCTAAAATGCAGCTAGCTTTTTTGTATTAGCCAGGTCACACCACTATCTATTATTGCACTTGTGGGCAACCAAAGCTTTACTCGACTTCATATAATCTAAAAGCACACTGCTTTGTATTTATTTTTTTTAGGTTCCTCTGGCTAACAGGCCTTCATCAGGCATAATGAATTCTTTGTACAAAAGTAAGAAGCAGATTGAGAAACTCATTAACACCATACTGTAAATAATCCAACAATTACCAAATCAAGTCGTTTGGAGGCATAGTTATTCAACGCAGAAACAGTTGTTACCAAAAATCTTCAATAAGAGTTTAGCATTATTCTTTACTAAGAAACTTGACTGTTTTCTTGCCTTCTGCTTAATTCAACAGTGTCATACATATAATGATACAATATGTTTTCTATGGATTTTGTTAAGATGTATGTAGGAAGAAAGTCAAAAATTCAACCAAGTCTAATCAAAGAGCATGAACTTTGGAGTCAGACAGACATGAATTCACCTCGTGACTTTGCCACCTACAGGTTGTTTGATACTGAATAAGTTACTTAACATTTCTGATTTAAATTTCCTTATTTGGAAAACGAAAAAATTACAACAATTAGCCTATAGTTTTTATGAGGATTAATACAACTACATATAAAAAAGGTATAACATACTATCTGGCACATAGTAGGCATACAATGGGGAAACAAGGAAGATATCACCTCAGGAAAGTTGGTCTCTTCTGAGCCAGCTGTACGACAGCACAGGGGAGTCCACAAGTAAAAATACATTACACTTGTATACTTTTCTGAGACTTAAAATCTAAGAATCAGAAGGCCAAGTGCAGTATCATTTACTATGCGCAGTATCATTTACTGTGATTATACTCTATTACCTCACCAAGGGCTCATATTACCAAGAGTGCCTTATAATCCAATCAACATGCTAAAATATCAGCATAAAACAAACACAGAAAACAGGAAAAAGGAGCAACTAAGAGATCAGTGTTTTAGTTGACACAGGCACTAATCAGAACAATATAGATTTTTGGTCCAAGAAAACTTCTACTTTAGATAAATTGCCAAGGTAAAGAAGATAGCTTGCATATATACATACAATGCTGACTGAGGGAAAAAAGTAAAAATGGGTCAAAATAGCCTTTTGGTTTTATAAACAGAAAGTGGCAGCAGAGGTATACGGAAAAGCTGATGGTGTGCTATACATTGCAATGATGGCTCTTTGCCAGCAAGTTTCATTGACCTTCCACATTTCACATTGACTCTGATGTTTATAGATGCTGCAAGGCTTCGCAATTAGTTTTTTGTGAACTGAGAATTTGCTCTTTTTTAGGTTCTTATTGTTTGATCTCAATTAAAAGCTATTTAATAGCAAATTCATGGTGAGTCAAATAACAGAAGAATTGGAGTCTAACGTCTATCTGTTTTGTGGTATTTAACAGGAAAGAGGTTTTATTATGAGTTTCAAGGAAGATTTTCTTTTGGTCTTAGGGAAATAAGATTTATGACTTACATGTAATTTTGTCCTTTGAAGGTGACAATGTAATGAAACAATAAGAAAAAAATGGCATTTGAGATGATAATGCAGCAACCAGGTCACTGAGAGAATGACTTTTCTAAAGGTACAAGAACTTCCTTGCAAGTCAGCTTCAGAATCTATCAATTAGCACTTAAATTTTGGAGAAATTGCCTGACATGTGCAATTGCTTCAAATGAAAGGGTTTTAACTTTAAAACTTTTTTTTTTTAAAGGAGTGTTTTTCTCCTGAATCTTCTGTGTCAACCCCTATAATCTCTTTTCTACTATGCCACCTCTGGCCCTTATTACACTTAATTTTGACTACTGCAAGAGTCTGCTAATTGGTCCCTCTGCTTCTACTCTTTCCTGATTAGGGCTTATTGAGTTTCCAGGCCATCCTGGCAGCAGTATTTTTTAACAAGTGATATTGCTGCCCTAAATGCTGACTCCTTGCCGTGACACAGGTGCTATGTTTATATGCAATAACAGAACCATATGCCCTATTCTGTCCATCCCAGAATCCCATTCCTGAATTTAGGCTTCCAGTTTCAGACTCCTCTTTTTCCTGACTCTAAATGTGAACTATTTTATTTTGAACTTTCTCTTACTGACCCTTTCACTCTCAACGCACTCTGAAGATGACTTCCTATTGCTACATTCTGGTATCTAGACTCTACAGTGCTGGTGGAAGGGGATTATTCCCTTGAAGTCAGACCTGAATTTAACTTCTAGTTTATCCAAGCAATTCTGCACACCACCCGCTTCAGGCAGCATTATTATCTTAAAAATCTTGAAAACTTTCTATTTCATTTTGTGTAGAGTTGTAATGTCATGGTTTAACATTTAAAGCTTCTATAATTTTTTTTTTTTTTGAGACAGAGTCTCACTCTGTCACCCAGGCTGGAGTGCGGTGGTGTGATCTCAGCTCACTGCAACCTCCGCGTCCCGGGTTCAAGCAATTCTCTGCCTCAGCCTCCAGAGTAGCTGGGATTACAGGAGCCTGCCGCCATGCCTGGCTAATTATTGTATTTTTAGGAGAGATGGGGTTTCACCATCTTGGCCAGGCTGGTGTTCAACTCCCGACCTCGTGATCCACCTGCCTCAGCCTCCCAAAGTGCTGGGATTACAGGCTTGAGCCACTGCGCCCAGCCCCGTAATACTTTTTAAATTTATATTCTGATTCCTCCCCCATATAAACCTAATGCTTAAGGCAGATTGAGGTGTTATCCACCTCCAAAATACAGGAATGCCTCTGCCCTTAGACTTGCTGACACCTCTTCCCTGGCCTGGAGTGCCTTCCATACTGTCTTCTAGCCTGTTCCAATTCCTGGCATCTTCTGAATCCCAACTCATGTCTCTTTTTCTCCATAAAGTTTTCCTGGCCACTTGCTTCCATGAATCCCTCATATTTGGAATATTTTATTTTAATTATTTTTATTCTACTTACTGTAAAACAAAATTGTATGTACTTAGAATACAAAATCTCTGGTGGCAGCTGGGTAGTGTAAAAATAAATATTCTTAGTGCAATAAAATTAAAAATAAAAATTAGTAGTACAACCTGGCAATGGTGTGAGTCGATTCTACACATGAGAAGTTTGTTTTTAGGTAAAATTAAACAAGGTTTGAATCAATAAGAACTATGGTGACTTACATAACCCCTCTCTGGGTCTTCATCCCACACACAGAGAGAAAAGCCATGGGTGTCAAAACTGATCGCAGCAAGCATTTGCCCAACATGAACCAGGAAAATAAGCGCTTTGTTATTTTCAACAAATACATGCATTTTTATGTGTATCCTAGAAACTGAAGTACCAGGAATGACACAAATACTGTTCATAATTTAAGCTCAGTTTTCGATATATGCAGACACAAAGAATAAGAATTTCTTTCGATTAAAACAAAATTTTTGTCTCTAATCTTTTTTCATTGAAAGTATTTTTTTGAAAATGTATATAGTAATCCATATTCTCATTTACTCTTCACAATACAATTTTCATAATATAAATATATGTTCAGTTAGTTTTCCTAACAACCCAAATGAAGAAGGAACTATTACATCCTGATTTTTGCAGAGAAGTAATAATTTCCCAAAGTCACCTAAATAAGTGATTTAAGCTAGGAATCCAAGCAACTTGACCCTAGATGCTGTCCTTTTAATCACTGGCAATGAATACAAAATCAAGCATTTTTTAACTTTTAAGTAAAATACTTCATTGGGAGACTATTGGGCTCATTCACTATTTTTAACATTTGATTATTCATTTATTACTTTATCTTTTTATTATTCATAAACTTAATACGCTTTTATTGAGCACTTATCATGTGCTATAAGTCGAGATACATCACGGAGAATCTCTGCCTTCATGAGTCCTTGGGAAGACAAATGTATATAAAATGATAATAGTAACACAGTGTTTCAGGAGCTATGGTGGTAACAAAGACTCACTCATTTCACCAGAACTTTAGTCGGCTCCCACGCCCTTTCTGACCTGACTTGATTTGGGGCCTTCATATCTATTCTTATAGAATGCAGTCCGAGCAAAAATCCTACTAGCCAGTGTAGCAAAAATCCCCTACCCTTGGTGTCTGACCATTTTCAGTATCTTATTACCCTGGTCTGTCTTCAGCAACAATACTATCAAGTCAGTTTAGCCAGAAACTTCTTAGCCTTGATGTTTCCTCTTAATAGTTTCCATCCATTGACATCCACTCTGCTCCTTGGTTATATACATCCCCACTTGTCCTTGTTGGAGTTAAGTCAAATTTCTCTGCCCCACTGCAAGACCTCTGTGAAACTGGTCCCTATACCTACACCCATAGCCCTCCTTGAATAAAATCGGCCTTATCATCTTTAACAAGTGTCATGAATAACTTTTCTTATAACAGTAGATATTTGAGTAGACTAGTGGGGAAAAAAGGGAGCTCATGATTCTACATAGAGGAGAAAATTCTTGATTAAATCTAAAAAGGGCAACAGTTTACCACTGGGAAAGAAGGACTTTGTAGGCATAAGGAGCTGCTCTGAAGAGGATGGTGCTCTCTGAGAGCTGTAAATGGTTTAATAGAACTGAAGCACGCACAGTAATTAGCAAAAATGATCCTAGAAAGGAAGCAAGTGCCAGATCAATGGGGGCCTTGAATATTCTGCCAAAGAACTTGGACTCGTTCCATCAATCTGTGGGGAACCTTGAAGATTTATAAACCAGGGTATCATGTTATCTGTTTTGCATTTTATAAAGATCACTCCTGCAGCAGTGCATAGGATGAATTGCAGGATAGTAAAAATGGAGGTAGGAATATAATGTGATTCTCTGTATTTCTGGAAAGAAATGATGATTGATATGATTTATTTAGCATATTGTAAGCACTTTAAAAATTTTTTGCATGTTATGATGATTTCACATGTTAAAACTCTTTCTCGCTATTGAGAGACTGACCCTCCAGGGTCTAGCCAAAACCTGGGGCTAGCAAAGGGCCCAGGCTTGAGCAAGTCTTTGAGAGGTAAAGTAACCATTCCAAAGCCAAACCTCCTCTACCTAGATTATACACCTCAAATGATGAATTTTCTCCCCTTAATCATTCCAGGGCCAGGTGCCAGGCAACTAGGAGCCACCCTTATAGCCCAAAGCCCACCAAAAGTATTAAAAATAGCCAATCCTAAACTGTTCACTGCTCTGCCTTGCCTTTCCCACTCTGGCCTAAACCTTCTCCTTGCTCCTGTCTTCTGCCTCCTGAACACCCTGGTGAGTTTCCTAGCAGGCCCTGCGTAGCTTGCTGTGCCTCCTGTCTTTAGGACCTGTGAGTATAATAAAATTTGTTTTCCTGAGCTGCCTCTTGTGGCTGCACGTGCGTGGGTAGGAGGTAATCCTTAGTGTTCCTGTATTGTGATGCATCAGTCCAATCTCTGCCTCCATCTCTTCCCTATGTTTCTCCTGAGGCTCTTCTCCACATGCGTCTCTCTCTTTTATTCTTATTTGTAGGCCAGTTACATTAGATTAATGACCCACCCTACTCCACTAGGACTTCATCGGAATTTAACTAATTGTATCTGCAACGACTCTATTTCCAAATAAGGTCATATTCTGCAGTATTGGGAGAGAGGAGGACATCAACATAACTTTTGGGAGTACACAATTCAATCCATAACAGTGGCCAACACTGTGCTTGACACTCTTGAAATGTTTTCAGGCTAAATCTCTGTAAAAGAGCTATTATTAGTCCATTTTATAGATAACATTGCTGATTTTGTTTCCATTGTATTCTATGTGAATTATGTCCCCCAAAGTTGTGCAATGTGGCAGGACTGGATTTATTTTTTGGCACACGAGCCTTTATTTGCCAAGTTCCTTTTGGTTCATCAAATCATTCCTAGGATTGCAATGATGAATGTATTTTTAAATGATTTACGTATGAAGAAAGTAGACCAGAAAGGCTTAGCAACTTACTCAAGGCCATAAAATTAGATCTTCTTGCTTCCATTCCCGATGCTCTTTCTACACTACAATAATAAGTGTGCCAGATGTGATATCATTTGTAGAATAAAAAATAAACGAACTGAAAATACTAGACATCTGCTTTTGCTGTGGTCTTGGAAGAGCACATGGATTTTCTTTCAAAATCACCCTTCCCTTCTGTCAGTTCATGTGGTTTATTTAGTAGGGATGGAGTTTAAATCTACTCCTCCATTCCTGTTGAGTTCCAGAGGTGGATCTATGACATGCCAGGCCAATAAGGTTCAATTCTAGGACCTTCGTTTCAACTATTAGGGAACAAAGACTATTATTCATTGAAATTGAATAGGGTAGATGGTTAGCCTCAAGATACAGAAGGTGTCCATATAGAAAAAGCTCATGGGATAGTAAAGCCATTATTGAAGAAAGCAGAGCCAAGAGACTGAAAGTAACAAAGTATTTTCAAAGAATCCTAGATCCAGCCATACCTGCAGCTAAACGATCCTGGATTTTCAGTGACAAGAGCCAAAACACTCTTTGAATTAAGACAGCATGACTTAGGTTTCGGTTATTTTTCACTAAGAGAGCCCTGACAAATTTATTTTGTAAATAAACCTGGAAAATAAATACATAAAATTGACTTCAAGTCATTATTTTTCAAGACTGGATCCCGAAGCAGCACTATTTATACAATCCTAGCACTAGCAACAAGTATATGATTTTTAGCAGAAACACTCTTTACAGGTTTCTCAATGAAATTGAGGGATTTGACAAGATAGGTTGAATACTGATATTGTTTGGATGTTTGTTCCCTCCAAATCTCATGTCAAAATGTGATTCCCAATGTTGGAGGTGGGGCTGATGGGAGATGACTGGGTAATGGGGGTACGTCCCTCATGAATGGCTTAGCACCACCTCTTGGTGATAACTGTGTCTTGCTCAGTTAGTTCATGCAAGATCTGGTTGTTTAAAAGTGTGGCACCTCCCCCATCTCTTGCTATAACTCTTGCCACATGATGCACCTGCTCCCTTTACCTTCCACCACGATTGCAAGCTTCCTGACATCCTCACCAGAAGCCAAACATATGTTGGTACCATGCTTGTACAGTCTGCAGAACTGTGAGCCAATTAAGTCTCTTTTCTTTTCTTCCATTTTTTTTTTTTTTCTTGTGAGACAGGGTCTTGCTCTGTTGCCAGGCTGGAGTGCAGTGCATGATCTCGGCTCACTGCAACCTCCACTTCCCAGGTTCAAGCAATTCTCCTGCCTCAGCCTCCCGAGTAGCTGGGACTACAGGCAGGTGCCACCATGCCCAGCTAATTTTTGTATTTTTAGTAGAGACGGGTTTCACCGTGTTAGCCAGGATGGTCTCGATCTCCTGACCTCATGATCCACCAGCCTCGGCCTCTCAAAGTGTTGGGATTACAGGCGTGAGCCACCGTGCCCGGTCTAAATCTCTTTACTTTATTAATTACCTGTCTCAGGTATTCCTTTTTAATAATGCAAAAAGCTGACTAATACAAGAGCTAACATTATCTTCCAGTATTTACTTGGTAGATTCTATCAAGACTCTTCCTGTCTTTGTGAGGTCTTTCAGTGGCAAGAACTTGAAATTTTAAAATGTTAATACAGTTGAGAAAATATATATTTGTATTTATAATTTGTGAATTCCAATATTTTATTATACTAATATTTAATCCACTCAAGGTACATTTTGATATTCAGTTACCATTAGTGCTTATTGACTAAATCACAGATTTAGAAAGTAGAATTTTAAAACTTTTTCTTCAGAATTTGTCATACACATAGTTATTCTAACATAGATTCCTCTTTTCAAAAACTGCAATCATAGATTATAATTATCATCTGTAATAATAGGGCTGTTATTATTACAAATGCACAATTGCTGTCTTTTTTTTTCCTTGGGGCTAATTTTCCTTGAATATTTATAGCATGTGTCTTATAAATCATGACATCTGGTTAATGTAGGAGCCTTAAAGGTGCTGTTCTGACGACTTGGATTCCTTTTGATATTTATCCTTTTCTTTCTGAGCTTGTGAAACTAAATTATCTTGTTTTTATTTATTTTGGCAGAAAACTCCTTAGACTTGATTCTGATCTTTATTACTTCTCTGTAAAGCATTTTCCCCTTGGTATATGGATTGAATATTGTGGATATCATCACTGTGCTGGTGAGAGTTACTTCTATCCTTCATTGTCTACTCCCTTTTCTAACATTGGGAATAGAATGGTGTATTTTTAAGTTTTTTCTGCTACTGAGGTGCTATATACGCCAGACATTTACTTGAAACATGCCTAAGCTTTCATTCTCTTATGACCTCTGATTATGTAGCAATTGGCCTTAGAGTGTATAATAGCTGCTGACAACTTGTTTTTCAAATTCACATTAGCCTCAGAGATCTTGCATGTTTAATAGTAAATCTCCATATTTATCAAATCCAACCAAATGTTACAATTCACATCTTCTTTTTTTCCCCCCATGTACACAAACCATTTGTATATGTTGTTTACCTTTTAGGAAAAAAAAAGTTGGATGGCAATTTGTGTCATGCTCTATCATGGCTTTTAATACTCAGTGTGATTTCTAAATTTTGGCTATTTGTTGTTTCTTTAAAAGTTGACCCTTAATAAAGTCAACCTTTTAATTTAGCATCTAAAATGTGTATTTTGTCAATCAATTTTAATTTGATAGTGAGAAAAAATAAGTGGAATGTTTACAATAGAATATCAACAATACAACATATTTTCTGTTTACAGGTTTTACGTAACAGAATTATTATGACTATTATAAAGTATGGCAAGCACATACTTATAAATGCAATGCTTCAGAATGGTACTAAACAACAATGAAAAGGTCTACCAGCCCACGTAAACTTCTTAAAGGTAAACTTTTTTTGTACGTTTTTGATTTGTGCTTGTAAGGATTATGATAATAATAAATAATATGTTTTTACAAGTATTTCTTAATTTATCAGATTTAGATAGAATCAGATGACTCCCTACTAAGTTACTGACTTCTTCCTGAGTCTTCTTAGTTTTATTAATTATCTTTAGTTTTCCCCCATACTAATTAACTTAATGCTTTTCATATTCACACTTCTATTAATTGTTCCATCAACATTTCACTATGTGAGAAGAAAACATTTCATGTCCCTTTATTAGCCTCCACCTTCTGAATTATCAGCTATGTAATTACTTTTAAATGTGTATAAACTCATATTTGTAACTATTAAGTTGATTTTGTTTCATTTTTTGATTATAGGGTGATTCTAAACATTTGATACTAATAAACAGAATTTCTAATAGTTGGCTTAAATAAACATTATTTGTTGCAAAACTTATTATAATAATTAATTTGTAGAGAAGGAAGTACAAGTCTATCTGTAAGCCTGTCATTAAGGGAGAATGTTTTGGACCTCACGGTTAAATATGTTTAATTCTTATTCTCCATTCATTGTAAGTTTCAGTTTGTTTCATATTGGGACCAGGAACTTTCTGGTAAATAAATTTACCTTTTCTAAAGTTTTTAAAGATAAATTTTACTTCGCTCTTGCACTCCTAAGATTAATTTGCCACAAAAACTGCTAAAGTGATGGTTTGAACGTATACATCTGATCATGTCACTCTCCATCCAAAAATTTCCCATCACCCCCGGGATAAAAAATTTACATCCTAACTCTTGCTGGTATGTCCCTATGAGATCTACCTCCTGTTTACATCTCTGACCTTATCTCCTGCAATGCTCCTTATTGGCTGTTTCAGCCACAGTAGCCTTCTGGAAGTTCTGTGGGACATTCAACATTTTTCCACCTCAGCGATGTTTTTACTTGACTTTCTCTTTACATGGAGAATACTTTCCACAGATTTTCATAGGACATTCTACATCCCTCCAACATCACATTCTCCAATAAGCCTTTCCTCACATCCGACTTCAAATAGTCTCCAGCCCTCACCTTCAACATACGTTTATGCTTCTTTGTTTTTCCTTTTGGCAGCTATCAATCCATTATATTATATTATGCATTACGAGAATACCTCAGAGATACTGTGGGTTTGGTTTCAGACCACTGCACTCAAGTAAATATTGCAATAAAGCAAGTCAAATGAATTTTTTTGGTTTCCAAGTGCATATAAAAGTTATGTTTCCAGTATACTGTAGTTTAAGTGTGTAACAGCATTATGCCTAAAAATATAAAATACATATTTTAATTAAAAACACTTTATTGCTAAAAACTGTTAACGATCATGTGAGCCCTCAGCAAGCTTCAATCTTTTTACTGGTGGAGGGTGTTGCCTTGATGTTGGTGGCTACTGATGTATCCGAACGCTGGGGTGGCTGTGGCAATTTCTGAAAATAAGACAACAATAAAGCTAGCCACACTGATTGACTCTTCCTTTCATGATAGATTTATTTGAACCATCAATGCTGTTTGACAGCATTTTACCCACAGTAGAAAGAACTTCTTTCAAAACTGGAGTCATTCCTCTCAAACTCTGCCACTGTGTTAACAGCTAAGTTGATATAATATTCTAAATCCTTTGTTGCAGTGTCAACAATGTTCATAGCATCTTCACTAGGAGTAGATTTCATCCTCAAGAAAACCAGTTTCTTTGCTCATCCATAGAAGTAACTCTTTGTCCATTAAAGTTTTATCATGAGCTTACAGTAATTCAACCCCATCTTCAGGTTCCACTTCTAATTCTAGTTCTCCTGTGATTTCCACCATATCTGCAGTTACTTTTTCCACTGAAGTTTTGAACGCCTCAAAAACATCCATGAGAGTTGGAATTAACTTCTTCCAAACTCCTGTTAACATTGAAATTTCAACCTCCTCCCATGAAATACAGATGTTCTTAATGGCATCTAAAAACAGTGAATCATTTCCAGAAGATCTTCAATTTACTTTATCCAGATCCATCAGAGAAATTACTACCTACGGTAGCTATAGCTTTATGAAATGTAGTTTTCTTAAATAATAACACTGAAAGTCAAAACTTCCTCCTTGATCTATGGGCTGCAGAATGCATGTTTTCTAAGCAGGCACGAAAATAACATTAATCTCCTTGTATATCTCCATCAGAGCTCTTTGGTGACTAAGTGCATTGTCAATGAGCAGGACTCTTTCGAAAATAATCTTTTTTTCTGATCAGTAGGTCTCAATGGTAGGCTTAAAATATTTAGTAAACCATGCTATAAACAGATGTGCTGTCACGCAAGCTTTGTTGCTTCATTTAGAGAACAAAGGCAATGTAGATTTAGCATAATTCTCAAGGGCCCTGGGATTTTCAGAATGGTCAATGAGAACCGACTTCCTTTTAAAGTCACCAGCTGCATTAATCCCTACAGGAAAGCAGCCTGTCATTCGAAGCTTTGAAGCCAGACATTAACTTCTCTCTACTTATGAAATTTCTAGAAGACATCTTAGACATCTTCTTCCAATAGAAGTATGTTCCATCTACATTGAAAATGTGTTGTTTAGTTTAGCTACCTTCATCAATTATCTTCGCTAGATCTTCTGGATAACTTGCTACAGTTCTATATCAATACTTGCTGCTTCACCTTGCACATTTATGTTACAGAGATGGATTCTTTCTTTAAACCTCATATACCAATCTCCGATAGCTTTAAAATTTTCGACGGCAGTTTCTTCAGCTCTCTCAGCCCTCACAGAATTGAAGAGTGGGCATTGCTCTCCATCAGACTTTGGCTTAAGGGAATGTTGGGGTTTGATCTATCCAGACCACTAAAACTTTATCCCTATCAGTAATAAGGCTGCTTCACTTTCTTGTCATTGTGGAGTTCAATGGAGTAGCACTTTTATTTTTCTTCAAAATACTCCCTTTGCATTCATAACTTGGTTGTTTGGCACAAAAGGCTTAGTTTACAGTCAATCTCAGCTTTTCAAATGCCTTCCTCACTGAGCTTTATGAACTAAATCATTTCTAGCTTTGATTTAAACGCGAGAGATACGCGACTCTTCCTTTTATTTGAACACTTAGAGACCATCATAAGGTTATTAATTGGCCTAACTTCAATTTTATTGTACCTTAGGGAATGGTGAGGCCTGAGGAGAGAGAAATGGGGGAATGGCTGATTGGTGGAACAGTCAGAACACACATAACATTGATCAATTACGTTTGCCATCTAACGTGGCCATTGCTCATGGTATCCCAAAAGAATTATAATAGTAGCATCAGAGATCATCAATCACAGATCAACATCAACATGTAATAATAATAAAAAATTAAATATTGCCAGAATTACCAAAATGTGACACAGAGATATGAAGTAAGTGCATACTGTTGAAAAAATGGCACTGATAGATTTACTCAATGCAATGTTGCCACAAACCTTCAGTTTGTAAAAAATGCAATACTGTGAAGAGCAGTAAAGCAGCATGCAAAAACGAGGCATCCCTGTATTTGTTTACTGTCTTTCTCTTAGATGCTAAGTCCATAGAAGGACAAGGCCTTTACTCACTTATTATAGATGCTATATTCTCAGTCTGTCCTTTTCTTCAAAATGAACCTACTCAACAAACATTCTTTGAAGAATGAATGAAAGCAATAAGCTCACTATGTCACCAAGATCAAAGCTGTTCACTCCAATTTTCAGCAATGATGAAAATATTCTATGTTTGTGTTGTCCAAGACAGTAGCCACCAGCCACATGTGGCTACTGAGCACTGGAAATGTGGCTAGTGTGCCTGAGGAACCAAATTATAAATTATATTTAAGTTTCATTAATTTCGATTTAAATCTCAATAAGCACATGTACCTTGTAGCTACCTTTAGATGCTCTAGTTTCACAATCATACTATCTGTTGAACAAAACCCTTACTATTCTTATATTTAAATACACTCTTGTGAAGGCCTAAGACTATATTTCTGATTTAAATCAATCATTCTCAGGGCACTTTGCATGATTATCCCCCTGGAATTTCTTTTCTTTGTGCTTATGTACCACTTTTTTTGAAAATCCAAATCTTTCTATTCCATGGATTCTTTTTTTTAAATTTCTTTCATGATTTCAGAAAAAGAGAGTTTCTTATTCCTGCACATGTTTAAATAGTTCTTCTTTGGTTTTTATTTTTTGACTTTCACTCTAGATAGTTTGGCTGGAATTTTTCCTTTTTTTTTCTTTTTAATGGCAGCCTGTTCTTATTTTATGGATGCAGTATCTTTCCCCCTCTCTTTGAGAACATCAAATAGAATTTTTTAAAGGGGTTTTCTTACATTTTCTGAATAAATTTTATGGTGATTTGTTTTGTTTTTACTCTTTGTTACTTCTCTTTTGTGGCCTTGACTTTTATCAAAATCCGGTAAACCTTACTGCCTCTTCACCATCTCTAGAGCTGCATCCCTTAATGAGATAGCTGACTAAGGGTTGTTGGCTGGCAGTTTTAACTTTAGGGTGTATTAATGGATTTGCATAGGCAAGTCTACCCACGCAAAAAATAAGGAAGTTTCACTCTTATGTGACAGCTTACACATTAGCTCTATTGTTCTTCAGGTACCTTGATTTACTTTTTTAGAAAGCCTGTTTCCCCTTTTGCCCTGGGGATATATGTCATCATTTACAGTGGCTCTGAAATATGAGAAAGAAGTAAGTAGGGTAGGCAACACAGGTTTGGTAGAAATTCTTCCACTTAGTCACCCTGATTTCCTTGTGCCTTCTTAGCTCCGCTCTGTCTGCTGATACAGAATTTCTTTATTCCTAGAAGAGTGGCTCCCAACTGTTTTCCTTGTGAATTTTTTTGAGCTGTATGTCCTGCCTTTCTGGTTCATCAGCCCATTCAAAACAATTCACTTTCTATTTGCACATGTTCATCAAAATCTCTAGAAATCTCTCCTGTTATTATCAATGCCAATTCATATGTATTACCTTTTGTGCACTGTCACTATGATTTCAGTAGAATTATAGGAGTAAGTTTTTGTCTTGCCCTTATTAATGGTTATGTATATTTTGTAATACTGGTTATGTGTATTGTGAAACATTGATAATACTAGCAGTTTGTTTTAATTCTACCCATTTTGGAAAAGTTCCTTTTGTCATCATTATACTATTTACTCTGAAGTTCCCAAAGTTTCTTATTCATCTTTATGCATGTTATGCATTAATTGAAAATAAATTATTTCCAATATTTTTAAAATGATGACATATATTTTGTTCTTAAATTAACTGCATGCATGTCTCACACATATACTTTTCTGGCAATTTATATAAGTTATCAATAAGCACTCTTTTAATTCTATAAAACAATTGTTTTAAAGTGTATAAATTATTTTATTTTGGCTTATCATTAGTATGTGTAGAAATGTTCAATAGAACAAAAAATTCATGTTCTAATTCTGGATTTTCTTTGTAAGTCCAGGGACAAAGTGGACCATGACACTTATTTTTATTTAACGTATATCAAATATTACATGCAGGTTGCCCATATATATTGACACCTTGTATTGCTTCCTAAAAGCACTTCCGTTTAAAGGCTTGGACATATTTTATCACATAATTTTCAAGCATTGCTTTACTTCTATTTTATTTTCTGAAACACATTCATATTTCCTTATACATGTGTATGCATGCATAGAGATAATTATGTATGTAGAGGGTGGAGGTGTAGCAGAAGGTATAGAGAACAGGGGAAAAGACAAAACACTCATAGTGTTGGGAGAGATATGAAATAGACAGTCACGAGGGGAAAACAGTCAATAATGTCTCAGAAGATGTATTCACTGACTGAATGGAAGGTAGCCAGGGGCCTGGTAGAAGGTTCACTCTTCTGGTAGAAACTGAGATGAAAACTGTCAATCCTAAGACTGTCTTTGGAAGCCCGGTAGCTGAGTATATGATCATATCATAAGAGGGGAAGTGTTGTTTCAGCTGGCTGCCTTTGGATATGGGAAAGCCTGACATTTCTGCTTGAGACAAATATGCCTTCAGCTGGAAAACGACCTTCCATCCGCCTCGCAGGTGCAGAGCCTGGGAACCAAATGACCTGTCTTCCTCTACCCCCATCTGTGTTTCAGTAGAAAGGTTCAGCACTAGAAAAGAAAATCTTATCAATATGTTATATTTATTAATCTTATTCATATTGATTGCCAGAACTACTTTTTTTGTCCTGTCCCTGTGCTTAGGGAACCCTCCATCTTGTGTCCACAAAGAAAAGTTAACTGAAGTTAATCAAAGGAGACTGAGCTGAACCACCAGAGCAGGTGCTCCTTGAAGGCAAACATAGCTAAAGAATAGATGAGTCATGACAAATGTGTGATGAGAATTCTTAAGGGATTATAAAGAGATACTAAGAAAGAAAAAAGAAAACATCCTAAAGAAAATTTTCTAAAACTCAATGTTCATTTTAAAACATATGGACAAGCTATCTTAAAATCACAGGAGAACGGAAACTCCTGTGTGAAGGTGTGAAATATAGAGGGGATAGATTCAGGATGTCCAGCATGCACACTCTGTGAGTTTTGGCAGGAAAGGAAAAAAATGAGGAGGAGTAATGTTCAAAGAAATAACTGAAGAAAACTACCCTGAAGTGGAGAAAAAGTGAGTTTTCTATTCTCAGGGATACATGGTAAGCTGGTCAGAATTAATATTAAAAAGACACATTCTTAGACATATATTGGAAACATATAAGATAAAAGAGACCATCTTATACATTTCCAGACAGAGATGGTAGCGTCATATTAATGTCCCTGGTTAATAACAGTTTCTATATCCCAGGCCAATAAATAGCTAGGGACACAAACAGGCAATTGTCAGAAAAAGAGATGAAAATGGCTAATGAACATAAAAAATCATGCCAGGCATCTCACATAGTCAAGTTACACAAATTAAAACAATAATCAGGTGCTTTTACACATAATTTTATTGGAAAATATTAAAATGATATCCAGCAGATACAGCTAATAAAATCAATGGGCACTCTTACTCCTTCAGAAGAATTATAAATTGCTACAACACTTTGAAAAGTAACTTGCAGTATTTTTTAAAAAAATCACATACCCTTTGTGATGTGAAATCACAAATTGATGTCAAATTATTTGACTCAAGAATTATACTTCTATGAATCTATCCTATGATAATAAAAGTATGACCTGGATATGAATTATAGCATAGTTTCAATAGATTGAAAGGTTAAGTAAAAGATAATACACTCATATAATAGAGGGCAGACACAAAAATAAAAGAGAAATATGTGTATGTACTAATCAGGAAAATGACAGTTTAGCAGAGGTTATCACCCCACAATATCCATTATTTAATTTTTATACTTTAAGAGAACCCATTGTTTTATTTAAAAATTTTAATTGAGATATAAATTCACACACCATAAACTTCCACTGTTTTAAAGGATTTTTAGTTCTGTGATTTTTAGTACATTTACAAAGTTGTGCAATGATGACTACCTAGTAATGTTTTAAAATGCCCTCAGGATTTGGTTTGTTCCTGTATAGTAAGACACACTGATATTGTTTGGCTCTGTGCCCACCCAAACCTCATGTTGAATTGTAGTTTCCATAATCCCCATGTGTCCTGGGAGGGACCTGGTGGGAGGAAATTGAATCTTGGGAGCAGTTACCCTCATGCTATTCTCAAGATAGTGAGTGAGTTCTTAGAAGATCTGATGGTTTTATAAGGGGGTTTCCATATTGTTTCACTCTGCACTTCTTGTTGTGCCATGTGAAGAAGGACATGTTTGCTTCCCCTTCCCATCATGACTAAGTTTCCTGAGGCTTCCCCAGCCATGCTGAATTGTGAATTAAACCTCTTTCCTATGTAAATTACCCAGTCTCAGGTATGTCTTTATTAGCAGCGCAGTATCAGACTAATGCACATACATACTTGAAAAAGACAGTCATGAAGGAAGTTTTTCTATTCACAGATCTCTAGAAACAAAAGGGTCACATGAGGAAGCACCAGGGTTGATCAGGAGGCAGAGAGTGTGGGGAAAACTTGGACAAAATCTTCTCTTGTGGTTTTTCCAGGAAGGAATGGGTGAAGCAGGGTAAGTAGGCTAAGTAGGTTTAGGGTTGGATAATTTGAATAATTTCAGTGGGCTTCAGAGTGTAGGGGCTGGCACTAGTTTTCCTATACCTGGGGTGATTAGGACAGGAGAATATTAGCTTGGTGTGTTAGAGCTCAGTAAAGGAGATGGTTGGGGACCTATGAGCTTTGGCTTTGGTGGTTTGCATATGAAAGGCACACTCGCAGGTGAGCCCTTTGTTATCTCTTGGAATTGGGCAGCCCTGGGAGGGGCGGCCACTCCAAGTTTAGCAAGTCTCAGATGTCAAAACATCAGAACATACAAAAGGCAAGAAACAGAAAACATGACCACCATGATACAGACTACATTTCCCAGCCTCCCTTGTACCTGTTCTCAAGCACAGCTTTCAGGAACTGTTCTTAATGTAACCTGCAAACAGTGTTCTACCTCCTTAGGCTGAAAGGTGGGCGAACAGGATAGATAGAACTATGGCAACACCTTGGACTATGAGTTTGAAGTTCTACGTTGAAAAGAGAGGAAAAATGACATAGAAGGAACCTGGCCATCTCCTGATTATGGACCCACCAGAAAGCTTTGTATTGCCATTTAGACTTTTATGTGAGCAAGAAACAAGTTTCTTTCTTATTTTAAGCCAGGATTCTAGTTGTTCAGTTACTCATAGTCAAACCTAAATGAAACAGTTGTTAAATTTTAAAAAATGCAACTAACTTGCATAGCATGATTCCATTTTTGTTCATAAAACAATATATAACAAAGTGTAGATATAGATGTGTCTACATACCTTTATAGAAAATTTAGGAAGTCCATCTCTGAATTATTAACAAGGGTTAGCTCTAGGGGATAGAACTGGATGGCAGAAGGATAATCAGATTTTACCTTTAATAATAATTTTTAGCAGCGGGTTTATGATTTACTTTCACTTCTTATACTTTTTGTTTTGTCCAAATACAAGTTAAGAAAAAGAAAAAAAAATCCATTCATTTTCATAGCCCCATTTATAAGCAACTATTGAAAAAGAACTAAATTGTAGCTAATGAACAACCCAACCATGGTTACACTAAGTTGTTGCTGTTAATACTGTATTTTCTTTCCTAAAGTATTTGACTTTTTTCCCATTCTCTTAGTTATTTCATGAACCATAAACAAGGCTGAGTTTATATTATTGTTATATATAGATTATGCACACAAACACAGAAAGAGTTATAACTAACAAAACCAAATTATTTTTCTAGAGATTTTTATGAAAGCCATACAGTAAACATCCATTACTTTCCTTTTGTGAAATGCCACATGATGATTCCAAGCTAGTCTTGTCCGTCTCTCCTTCCTTAGGGAAAGCAATGTGATAGCCTGACCAGAGCATCCCATCCTTCAGGATACAATGTGATATGGTTTGGCTCTGTGTCCCCACCCATCTTAATCTTAAGATTAATCTCATCTTAAATTGTAATCCCCACCTGTTGAGGGAGGAACCTGATGGGAGGTGATTGGATCATGGGGGCTATTTCCCCCAAGCTGTTTTCTTGATAGTGAATGAGTTCTCATGAGAGCTGATGGTTTTAAAGTGTGGCACTTCCTCACTCCCTCTCTCTCTCCTGCAGCCATGTAAGACGTGCCTTGCTTATTCTTAGCTTTCTGCCATGTTTGTAAGTTTCCTGAGGCCTCCCCAGTGATGCAGAACTGTGAGTCAATTCAATCTCTTTTCTTTATGAATTACCCAAAACACATAAAATAAGCAGTATCTGGGGTTGGGGAGGAGGGCTATTTTAGATTTAGGTAGGTTTTTCAAAAGACAGCCTTGTGAGGACATGAGGGAAGGTCAAGGTAATCAACAAGAACACAGGAAAGCCCCAAAGCAACAGAGAGATTGGCTTGTACAAGGCACAAAGCTGGTCTGGGGCATTGTGGATTAGCAGAGGTGAAGGGGAGATCACATCTGAAAGGTAAGCAGGATACAGATCATCTCATACGCCAAAGTGAAGACTGGATTTTTGTTGTTGTTTTTCCTAAGAAGTTTTGAAAACATTTTGTATAAAGATTAATCTGGCTACAAAAGTGAAGAATGGGTTGTGGTAGGGGCAAGAGTATAGGCAGGATGAGCAACTATGAGGCAGTTGCATTAGTCTAGGATATATTTATTTAATCCAAGTGAATCACTACTAGTGAATCACAAAGTAGACATTGAAATGTTCTCTAATCAGTTCATGTAATTGTATCTAATCTGACTAGTGTGAGCAATGTTTTGTAAGACAAGGCTAAATTCAGAGAAGAAAAATATTGTTATGAAACATTTTCAAAAACTAACAAGTTATCACTTTACAAAATCAGAGTATACACAATTTAAAATTAGATATTTGTATTTTATTATGTCTGCATCAGTGAAGAGGTGATTTTTGGAAATTACAAAATTAGTATTTACTGCAATTCCTTTCTTTAATGCTACCCAGTGAGGTTACCATTTGAAGTAGGTTTGTTTTGTCTTTCCATGATTGGCTTATCAAGTTTCTAAACTGCAGCATGGCTTTTCTCATAATGTCCCTGAACAATATGTCCTTTTTAAAAAGAGAGATGTTGCCTATTTTAAGAGAGATATCTTTAATACATACAAAATACACTCCTCATTCCATTACACTTGGAACTAGATCCTTTATAAGTCATTGATGGGACTCAAATTTGATTTAGCAAGAGGTTTGCTCTCTTCAGGCCAACTTCCCTGCCAACCTGTGTTTCCTTTCTGCTTTCTTGGCTAGTTCTCAATTTCTTAATTAGGAAAATAAGTGGATTCCTGTAATTAGACTGAAGGCTGGACCTCCTTAGCAATTAAGAATTTTTCTGTAGCAAAGATATGGAAACTATACCAAAGAACCAGTAGCATTATTTTGTTTCATCTTATAAAAATAGTACATTTACATGTTATATAATTAAAACTTTTCATCATTTGATAAACACAGCCTTCCACATTTTCTACGTGCAGGTAGCTTGCATGAAATATTTTCTGAGTCTGTTAGCAATCAACTCTATGACTTAGGAACATTGTTTCATTTAAAAGGAATAATTTGGAACATTACAGTTAACATGAGGGAAGCTTTTGTTTTTGTTTTAGTAACTTTATTTAGCTAACATATAAGAAGCAATTACATTAATTATATATCCTCTTTTAGGGAAATAACTAGTTTCTCAATTTTTGGAATACACTAAGAAAGCTTGGTATACTCTCTCTTGATTCTTCTTCTCTTTAAGCCGCCTTTTTCTTTGCTCAAGTCCCTCCAGTAGCCTTGTGTTTCCTTTCCAGACCGGTATTCCCCAGGGAATGTCCTGAAATTTCTTGCCATGAGATATAGTCTACATTAAATAAATCATTAAATCACAGAAACTGTAGCTAATGGAAGGCATTTTTGTGTACTATCATTTCAGTGTAATGGAATAGTTCAGCCATTAGGTATATAAAATAGTGACAAAGTCACAGAGGTGCTATAGCTCATTGTATTTATGGAGAGCCATACTAAATACAATAGCATGTTATATATAATATATGCTATGCTAGAATAAAAACTGAACCTATTTCAAACGCATCATGCTCGTTAATGTGTAGGGGAAAGGTCAATACATTACTTTCAGGGCTAAGAATCCCAAAACAGCAATTGCATGTAAATGAGAGGAGGAAAAAAATCACTGATGTCTTTGTTTGACATTTGTGATGAGTGAAAAACAAATAAACATACCAACAGTGATTGATATAACCTAATGAAAATGTCAATGAATTTATATCATTCTGTTGCTTTATCTCAATCACAAGTGGACTAACGTGTGCCTACTTTTACTTCTCAGGCCCAGAAAACAGAATACTGTGCTATATTTCTGTATTCATTTCATAACTAGGATTGAATGCTATGAAATATAAGATACAGACTAGATAATGTGGGGGAATATAAAGATGAATTAGCTGTGGTCTTACTTTCAAGCTGATTCTGGTCTATATAGAAAGGTAGGTACCTAAATAATTACAATATAGACAGTTAAAAGTTTAGAGGAGAAACACACCTAAAATATGATTGCTGTACAGAGGTAGGAGAAATTGCAAAAGCATCTCTATACAATGAGAAGAGCTTCTAATTTTATATAAATGTGACTGACATTAGAAACTGTTAAAATTTAGAATTGGGCTTGAAGTCCTTGAAAAATTAGATTCCTTCTTTCCTTTCCTTCCTTATTTCTTTCCTTTCTTTTCACTCTTTCTCTCTCCTTTCCTTCCTTTCTGTCTTTTATTGAAATTTTCCTTCATCTATATGTACTTATTGCTTAATGTGTGTTTAGCAATATGGTAGGCACCAAACTAAATAAAATAAATTATGTCCTCAACAGATCATGGTCTCACCATCTTATTATACCCTCATCTTAATATCACACAGGATTTTCCCCTCTATTATGGAGTGTCTTCTTCCTGATACCATTCATTTACTGCTTGGTGACATCATTCCAAGCCCAATTAAGGCTCTCGATGCAGTCAGAGATGTTTTAATTCTTCCAGAATTGCATGAGTGTCTTCCCAGTGTTTTCCTTGGTTGCTGCAACAGCATGAACAAAGATCCTTCTCAGGTCGTAGACCTTAAAAGCTGTTAGCTCCTTGATTCATTAGTTGGATTAAAGATTTGGTGTTTGGAGGAAGAGACACCACTTTAATATGGGGATGAACATCACAAATTTAAAAAGAGGGTGTGCAGGAGCATTATCGACAATAAGCAAAATCTTGTAAGGTATGTTATTTCCACACAGTATTTCTCCATTTTGCTGGCATAGCAAATCAGGAGGGCATCTTGGAAGAGGAACTGGGTCATCCACATATTCTTATTGCCCCTGTAGTAAACTGCATGTCTGTGCTTACTGATATACTTGAAGGCTTTGGGGTTCTCACTGTGACAGATCATAAAGGGTTTCGATTTTTAGCCTGCAACATTCCCTCAAACAAGACTGTTATCCTGTCCTTAAAAGTCTTGAAACCTGGAATTGACTTGGCCTCCTATGGATGAAAGTCCTTTCTGGTATCTGTTTCCAGAATAGGGAGGTTTCATCCATACTGGAGATTTTCTTTGGCAAATAATGTTCCTCCACAATCAGCTTATCTAGAGTTTTCAAAAATTCTTCAGCTGCTTTTACATGAACACTCACAGACTCACCATTCACGCTCACTTTTACATATGTAATAAATAATGATTCTTGAATTTTTAAGTCCCCAGAGCAAGCGGGAAATTCAACATAGATGGGTCCAGCATTTATTTTTTTGAGACGGAGTCTTGCTCTGTTGCCCAGGCTGGAATGCAGTGGCATGATCCCTGCTCACTGCAACCTCTGCCTCCTGAGTTTGAGCGATTCTCCTGCCTCAGCTTCCTGAGTAGCTGGGACTACAGGTGCGTACCACCATGCCCACCAGCCTTTTATTTCAACATCATAAACAAACTTTTTGCTTTGGCCAAGATCACCAGGGTGTTGAGAGGGCTACACTTCTGTGTCTGGTCTTCAATCCGGAATCATTAGAAGTTTCTTCACACCTGATATAGGCCCCTCTTTAAGTTTTGTTAGTCTTGCTGCTTTCAGTGAAGCAGATCCTTTAATAGATTCTGACGTGTTCTTATCCTTCAAGATCATAGCTATGGTGGAATGGGACATGCCTGACTGGTGAACAACAATTATCAATCATTTTCCAGTTTTCTTGCTTTTAATGACCTATAGTGTTGTTTCCAGGTCAGTCACTTAATGTGGCTTCTTCTAGGCAACATTAGCAGTGGACTTTGCACATTTAGGGGCCATGACGAACTAAACCACATAAGATTAAATAAAACAAGAGAATATGATGCAAACAAGAGGCAGTAAACACATGATGCCTGAGGACACTGCTGCCGTAAAACCACATACTCTTTTATAGTAAACATTTTTTAAAACATAGAAGGAGTGTACTCTGAAATTAATGATAAAATGTATACTTAGCAAATACATAAACCAGTAACATAGTCATTTACTATCATTATCAAGTGTTATGTACAGTGTATAATTGTATGTGTTTGACTTTTACATAACTAGCAGTGCAGTATGTTTGTTTACGCCAGCATCATCTCCAACAAGTGACTAATGCTTTGCACGATTTTAGGATGGTTAGGATGTCACTGAGTGATAGGAGTTTTCCAACTCCATTATAATCCGATGGCCTCACCATTGTATATGCAATCTGCCATTGACATAAAATAGTTATGTGGCGCATGACTGTGTATGTTTACATAAAAACCTGTACGTGATTGTTTATATCAGTTTTATCAATAATCACCCAAACTGGAAACATCCCAGGTGCCCTTCAACCACTGCATACAAACACCAACCAGGGTGCTTGCGTACAAAGGAAGCTACGCAACAACAAAAAACGTGGATGAATCTCACGTGCATTCTGCTAAGAGAATGAAGCCAAATCCAGAGGCTACATGTTGCCTAATTCCATTTATAGAACAATCAGAAATACAACTCTTCTGTAGAGAAGAATTCGAATTGACAAATACAGAGGGCAAGAGAGAAATAAGAAAATCAACTTTAGAATACAAAAGAAAATTATGGATGATAAAATTAGTGGACAAAAGTTTGAGGAGAATTAGGATATTTGCAAAGCCTAAATTATCCCGCCCCAAAATATGTATTTTTTACAAAAAGGGAAAAATAATATTACAGTGTAGTAATCTAGAAGATACTCCCTTAACCAAGTGCTCTATGCTAACATCCCCATGAATAAAGCATGTGGGCATCGTGTGCCCCCTGATACAATGCACTGAGAATGGTGTATAATTTCTGTGATGTTCCTGCCAAAAATGCCTAACCATAATCTAACCACCAGAAAACAAGGCACACCCAAACTGAGGGACCCTCTACAAAATAACTGTATTTTGTACACGTGAAAGGTTTCGAGGTCATGAAAGACAAGGAAAGATCGAAGAATTGGCACAGATTTGAAAATACTAATGAGACGTGATAACAAAATGCAGTGTGGGATCCTGGACTGGATCCTAGAGCAGAAGAAAGGACATTACTGAAAAACCTGACAAAACCTGAATGAAAGTCTGTAGTTTAGTATTAGGTGGATGCAAAAGTCATTGCAGTTTTAATGGCAAGGCCGTGATGACTTTTGCACCAATCTAATAAATACTGTACTAATATTTATTTATTGGTTTTGAAAATAGTCTTATGGCTAAGCAAAATACTAAAATGATGGGGGAAACTTAGTGAAGGTTATATGGGAATTATAGTATTTTTACAACTTTTTCTGTAAGACTGAAATTATATCAAAATGAAAATTTGAAAAATGGCACGGTAACACATTCTGACAACAGCAGCAGCAATCACAACAAAACTAGCATTAAAATTTCATCATTGGATTAAATGAGGATCTTACCAGATTGCCATTTGTTAATTTCATGGATTTTTTTTTTACTAGAAATTTCATTAAAAGGGGGCCCTCTTAAATTTTCAGTGATGAAGATTTTTACCGGTTTTTATCCAGCCCTACATAAGACTATTAGAAACTTGGTGAAGATTTCTCAGTAATGATTGATTGCCTTATCCTGAAGCCTGGCAGGTTGGTTCTTATTCTCCTGAATTCCAGGATGCAAATTCATGCCTGTAATATGGGTTTATCTATAGCCCTTCCCAATTTGGATTTGTCACACTCTTTATCTAGAACAAATCATACCATGAATGATTTGGGAGAAATTTTTTATTTTTTGAAAGTCAGTAAGATTTCATCCTTTACACATGGCTTTATTCAATTTTATTTAGCAGTATTAACAGGAAAGATTATGTATGAATAAAAGTGCATTTACACTCTCTTTTCTTTTTGGCTCTTATAGTTTACAATGATACCTTCACACTGATAAACTTGTTATTAGATTTTTTTACAGCTGTTACTACACATTGCAGTGTACCCAACAATTAGCAGGATAGGTTATGGGCAGAAGAAAACCACAGAAGTAGGGAATAGGCTAGAGGTAATTCTAGGGACATGATTAGAATGAATGACCTTGAGAAAACCCAGATACTTAAATACTGGAAGGACAACCAACAAATTATTCCCGCATACAGAAGGAGTTTATTCTTTTCTTATGACAAGAGAAGTGTGCTCTGGAAGAGAGAAAATAAGCCAGTGATTCCAATTATCCCTAGTCCTGCTTGAACAGAGTGTGATACACAGGGCCACCAGGCTATGTTATCTTGTTATTGTTACAGTCACACTTAGTTCATTTTTTTATCATTATGTATACATTATAATTCCAAATGGCAAATAGTTCGCAGTAAATGTCCTGAGAATCCATCAAGACTCTAGAAATTGCACAAGAATAATTTATTTTCTTGAACAACAGCAAAAAGTATTAAGGTTGGTAGAAGAGAGGAAGTACAGTAAATCACTTATTTTTTGAACAACAGCAAAAAGTACCAAGGTTGGTAGAAGAAGAGAGAAAGTACAGAAAATCGCCATTTCTTCTCTTTCTACTGCCTCCAAGTTTTCCCTTTTTCCTTGGATTTAATCTCTTCTCATCTTCATCCTATAACTCTTTCCCTAACTAATAACAGTGCTTTTTGGGGCAGCAGTTTCTGTCATGATCTCCAGGTTCCTAAATCCTCAGTGATGTCCTCAATTTTTCTAATATTTCCTGGTCAGCTTTCTTTCACATTCTTTATGGGAACCACTCCAAACATTCACAAACATCTCAGTTCTCAGGACTGCTGTCCACCTCAGCAAATGATCTTGCTTCTTACATCATTGAAATAAAGGAAGACTGCTAACTCCAGTCTTATAAGGAAGCTGAGTGTTATAGATACGATATCTTTTTCGTATTAGAGTTATTTACTTTTGTACCCATTTAGGATCAGCTTGGGACATTGTCTTCCAGCTCCTTGGAGATTTATAAAAAGAAGAGAAATCTGGGAGAAATGAGGAGCAAGTTTGGAGACACCATTGTCATTCATCATGAATGCAATCTAGGATTCAAGAAGAATGGTGAACAATGAAACCAGAGGAGGTAGACTCAGGGACCTGACCCAGAAGGACAGTCACTTTGGCTTTCTTATTCACTACTGAGCACCTAATGCTTAGAAAAGTGCCCAGAACAGCAGGTTTGGTGGCTGTAATCCCAGCACCTCAGGTGGCCAAGACAGGTGGATCACTTAGGTCAGGAGTTTGAGACCAGTCTGGCCAATACGGCAAAACCCCATCTGTACTAAAAATACAATAATTAGCCAGGCATGGTGGTATGTGCTTGTAGTTCCTGCTGCTCAGGAGGCTGCAGCAGGAGAATCGCTTGAACCTGGGAGGCAGAGGTTGCAGTGAGCCCAGATCTACTCCAGTCTGGGCAACAGAAGGAGGCTGTCTCAAAAAAAAAAAAAAAAAAAAGAAGAAGAAGAAGAAGAAGAAAGTGCCCAGTATGTAGTAGCTAGGCAGTTCATAAATATTACTTAGATGAATGATTAACTGACAAATGCTAAACATTTGGAATTCAAGGAATCAACACAATTTAATTTGCATTTTAACAACTTTGAATCTGGATGTAGTGTGCGCATATCTCACTCTATATCCATTGCCAGCTAGCCTCCACTCCCATGGTATGCTTCATGAGCTGTGCCCTCTGATTGCCCTATCTAATGGATGCTTCTCAATCCTTATCTAAGTTGGTTTCTCAGCTCGCTTTATTCTATTGAACTCTCTTACTCTTAGAAACCTGTCCTTTGCTTTTCAGGTTGCTCCTCTGTCTTTTTCATACACTTCTCTTCTTCAGTCTGCCTCTTAATGCTAGTTCTCCTTAACCTTCTGGGTAATCTCATCCTCCCTATGACTTCAACTACCAACCATCACCCATCTATTGAGTTCTCCTTATTTTGAACCTGCAGTCCACTCAAGCTCCAGGGACATTCTGGAAGTCTTTAACTAAATAAATGTCCTAGACACCTAAAACTTAGCATGTCCAAATAAGAATTCATTATTTTCCCTCTGGATCTGTTATTTCTCCAGAATTCCCTCTCCATCTTTTTACCTATGGAAACCATTCACTTGGAAGTCATTTGAAACGGTCTCATCGTCCTCATTCCCCTTATACAATCAAGCAGTCACTAAAGTGTCTTAATTTAACCTAACAGGTCTAGAATCTATCCCTTTCTTTTTCTCTTGATTTCTTTACTCTATTTTCTCCTTATGTTTTACTTGGATTACTACCTAGCCTCCTTATATTTTGTCTGCCTCTGGTTTCTCCTTCCATTCTGTAATCCACAGTATTATTACTTTGCTCCAGCCTTTTTCTGTGCTTCTCTAACATGCCAAATTCTTTCTCAAAATAAAAGTATAGAACTAGTGGTTTCCTTTCTCTAAAATACTCTTCTATCACACCTAGCCATGGTTTGCTTCCTCCCTGCTTTCAGGTTTTTGCTCTTTACCTAAAGTTATATTTAAATATTTAGATTTCTTTTTGTCTCCTGTAGCAGACAGCTCTGTCTTTTTTCATTACTGTATTAACAGTGACTAGAGGCCAGGCGCAGTGTCTCACGTCTGTAATCCCAGCACTTTGGGAAGCTGAGGTGGGCAGATCACTTGAGGTGAGGAGTTCGAGATCAGCCTGGCCAACATAGTGAAACTCCGTTTCTACTAAAAATACAAAAATTAGCTGGACTTGGTGGCGTGCACCTGTGATCCCAGCTACTCGGGAGGTTGAGGCAGGATAATCACTTGAACCTGGGAGATGGAGGCTGCAGTGAGTCAAGATCATGTCACTGCACTCCAACCTGGGTGACAGAGTGAAACTCTGCCTCAAAAAAAAAAAAAAAAAGAAAAAAGATGACTAGAAAAATGGACACAAATTAATATTTGTTGAATGAATACATTAAAAAAGTATTGAATAATTATAGCCAACCAGCACATGCCACACCATATTAGGGAATAATGACATACTTATTTGTTGCTCCCAGTGGACTGGCACCAACAAATGAGCTTCTCAAGAGCACTGAGCCTTCTTTTCTCTATCACTAGGTTTTAATCAGCAATAGGGCCTAATACCTGGTCATACTCAGTAAATGTTTCTTGGGTGTGAGGGGAAGAACAAAAACCAATAAACTCTTAACCTACCTTAATTAGCAGAGGACCTGAACCTCAGGGGTAAAAAACCTAATGTGTATTAGTAAAATCAGACATACAGAATATTTTACGCCATACAATGTATATTACACATATCCCCACCTTGATTTTACTTACAGAAAAATTTTACCTATAACTTTTCTACTTTACAAATTATAAGTTGAAAACTTTATTGAAGATACTTTTTTCTTTGCTTGTTTCTTCCTGAACTTTTCTATTTCCTTATTGGATCATCAATATGCACCTGAAGTTATAATAAAGTTGGAGGTGGAGTGATAAGTTATCACTGGCACAAACTCACCAATATCTCATAACTCTTCTTTTAAAAACAAGTTGTACTAAAAACAAGTCTCTACTAAAAATGCAAAAAATTAGCCGGGCATGGTGGCAGGCGCCTGTAGTCTCAGCTATTCGGGAGGCTGAGGCAGGAGAACGGCGGGAACCTGGGAGGAGGAGCTTGCAGTGAGCCGAGATGGCGCCACTCACTCCAGCCTGGGCGACGCAGCACGAGACTCCGTATCAAAACAAAACAAAAAAAAAAAAAATGGAATAACAAAATATTAAAGGTAGATGTGGCCTTTATTGTCTTCTAGCCTAATTTGCACTTTTCAATTTTGTGTGTGTGTGGTGATGAAAATTAAGGCCCAAAGTGGTTATGTGACTGGCCCAAATATAAGCAGGTAGAACAGCAGATGTCATAGCTAATACAGTAATACAGTAGTAGAAATTTTGGGGAATGTCTATTACTTAACAAGCAGAACAAAATTCTGGAACCAGAGAAGCAGTTTTTGTGCAAGTACTAAAATGTATTTGGCTGGCTTGAATCTGCTCCCTTACCCAGATCCCATGTTGACCCACTATGCCTCTCCAGAAGGAACCCACAATATTCCCGAGTATTTAAAGGGGGTTTTGAGCAAGAGCAGCACTTTCTTTTTTTGTTGTTGTTGAGACGGAGTCTCACTCTGTCGCCCACGCTGGAGTGCAGTGGCTGGATCTCAGCTCACTGCAAGCTCCGCCTCCCGGGTTTAGGCCATTCTCCTGCCTCAGCCTCCCGAGTAGCTGGGACTACAGGCGCCCGCCACCTCGCTCGGCTAGTTTTTTGTATTTTTAGTAGAGACGGAGTTTCACCATGTTAGCCAGGATGGTCTCGATCTCCTGACCTCGTGATCCGCCCGTCTCGGCCTCCCAAAGTGCTGGGATTACAGGCTTGAGCCACTGCGCCCGGCCAAGAGCAGCACTTTCTATTATAACTTCAATACTGTCTCATGGAATATTTAGGGAATATTTTTATGAAATGAAATTATGTTTGGGATTTGTTTACTACCCTGATTGGTTTCTATTGCTCTTTACTGGATTTAGAGTTTATTTTAGATACAGTTGGCATATCTAAATTTAGTTGTTGCTCTCTAATCTGGGAGGTAGGCACTTCATTTCTTCTCTTTTTGGTTCTTCCATCATCATAAATTCAAACTGCAGGGCCCAGTATTCTGAAGTGTGGTTACTGCACAGTATTTCTTCATAATCAAACCACAATTCTTGTCTTTTTATAGAACCATAGCTCTTTCTCTGTTGGTTATATAGTTAATGACACTGATGCATATGTTATCTGTTAGAAATTGCTATTATCTGTGCTACTAATGACTACAAGACTGTTCTCTAACTTATGGCTTCTATTTGCTTCTTGGAGAAAAAGTATGTACTAAGCATATGGTTATATGTCAGTTAATCTCTTTTTATATCACTTGTATCTTAACAGGTTAATGAAATTGTGATGCATATCAAATAAATAGGTTCAACTCTTATCCGACACACTTTTTGTATAATACAGCTTTTAATCATTTAATTTTCAAGTTTAAAATAACTCTCAAATACAAAAGAGAGCCAAAGTTTTCTCAAGAACTTTATAACACTTATCTCTCAGAGATAAATCCTATATGAGATAAAAAAAATTGCATATAAAGAATTTATAAAAGAATCTGATGAAGATTTTGATCTAGATTTTGAGTTACTTTCAACTGAGAGTCTATAAATTTATTTCTCAGAATCCCAGGATACTCTACAAATATGCCCTTATAAGCCTATACTGCATCTTTATCTTCATCAGTATTATCTTTTATGCAATGGGTAGTCCTTTGGGAGCATTAATTGCTAGCTATCTCTTAGCTACTTAAGGGTAATCTTGGAACAATTACCATGAATTTATGGGAATGAGGCACTCATTTATTTATTGGCTTTCTTCTAACAGTCCCATAGCACTTGAGTCCAGATGATAACAATATTAACCTGCCCATTTATCTTTATGAGGATTATTCCTTTCTCCATCTCTACCACCCACCTTGGTAGCTCCACACCACCCTATATGGGGCTCACTCTAACAAATTAATGCTATAATGGTGATTGCCACTCAACAGTATACTGAATCTATCCTTTCTCAATCAGTTTTCCTATAATAGAGATGTGATTTTTATTTTATTTTATTTTATTTTATTTAAGAAATGGAACAAAAACCTTGACTTGTAGATCATATAATTGTGGCTAAGTGGAGGTTGCTGGTCTCATTTCTAGATGAGATTCTTAGAGTTGTAAAGAAATCTTTTGTTGGTTGTTTGGATACTTATGTGAAATAAACTATTTCAAACTGGTGGGCAAGTACCACAGAATATCTTATCAAACATATTTAGTTGATGTAGGATAAATGAGTCCCACTATTTCACAGGGATATACATCTTTTTATCCTTTTCGTGTGTGTGTGCGTGTGTGATTGAGAAAGGATAGATGTGTAATTCACATATAAGAATATGTGAATAAAGCACATAGGAATACAGGAAAAAGGCATAGTTTGATTTATTAAAGTCAGAAAATAAAGATATGACACTTTTAAAACCTTTTAATTTATTGTTGGACACACATTTCCAGATGTTTCATGCATAAACACACATCAGAGGACTTCAACATCATGCTTAAATTGTGATTTAAAATGCTCTGCAAAGGTTCATAACCCAACTTTAAAATTATATTTTGCCTGCCAGAGATATATAATACAGAAGGAATAACTTAAAAATGTTCACATTAAATAAATAACAAGGAAGTCAGAAAATATGAAAAAAATAATTAACATCTATTTCTTCTCTCTGTCTCTCTGTTTCTGTCTTTTAGGTCCTAATCTTTACCAGGTATTATGGCATAGCTGGCTCTTTCCAAATTTTATATTTTAGGGGCAATTAACATCACTCTACCCCAATATTTTTTTCCTATTTTGAAAGGCAGAATTATGTTATTTAATTCGAACTGTTATTTATTTAATGTTGTTCAATTCAAATAAGATAATTAAAGTATAAAACCCATTCAAAGGGATATAGCAAAAGCAAAAAAAAAAAAAAAAAGGTGAGTTTTAAAGTGAGACAGACTTCATTTTGAACACCAGTCATGCCACATATTGTAGGTTAAAGGTCCTTATGTGGGTTAGTAAACCTGCCTGGGACTTCGTTTCTCATCCCTAAAATGTAGATAATGATATCCGGGTTGCTGTGAGAATGAAATGGTAACATATATGTATAAAGTGCTAGCACATATAGTCCCAATAAAGAATGTCATTTAATGTGGTTTACAATGATGCACAAAGGGTGCTAAATGACAAATTTAATTTGCCACAGCTACAGCTATCTAATAGCAGTGGTGGTGGAGTTGTAACACCTGAGATGGTTCACTCACAAGGCTGCATTCAGTGCTGACATTCTGCTTGGAGTTCAGATGTGGATATCGGCTGGATCACCTCAGTTCTCTTCTTTGCAGTACCGCATGTGGCCTCATCTTATGGACTGCCTTCAGTAGGCATAGAGACTGGGTTCCAGGAAAGAGTGTTGCAAGAGGACAAGCTCCAACATACAGACATATAAGATGTCTTCACTTTCATCACACTTGCTAATGTTGCATTGGCCAAGGTTTTTTACATAGAAAAGCCCAGAATCAATGTGGGAAAAAACTATACAACGACGTGAACACTGAAAGGCCCCATGAAGGCCACTAAAGTCATAGTCCGCTGCAACATCTGTCATCAGAAGCATTCTTTTCTGTCTTCCAAACTTTGTAGCTGTCCTTAAGGTATTCATTTTGGGCAGCATGTTGGACAACGCCTTGTGAGAAGGACTTAGGAGTTTCAGACACAAAGTCATTTACATCTCTTTTGTAAGCTTTTATACTTTTCTGCTTCCAAATATGACATAAAGTTTCAATTTTATTTAAATGATTTTAAAATAAATGTTAGTTTTATGAAAGAAAAATGCCTCTCTCAAGGATTGGAGTTATTTTTTAAAGGCCAAATCTGTATTGGATTTTATATGTTATAATTCTTAGTGAATAAAGTAATGAGAAATATTGTCATATTTTATGCCCTATCATTATGTAAATGAAAGTGAATATATAGCAATCTATTTCTTAGAGTATATTGCTAATTTTGGATTTTTAAAAACATTTCCTTTCAAAGGAATAAACTTTGTTCTGTTATTTCTGTGAAAGAAGAATTTCTACGTGAGGAATTGTAAACTTTTTTCATTTTATATAAATTATAATAATTGACTTCTAATGCCATTTATATAGGTTCCATGCAGAATTTTTGTTTATAAGTTTTACTCCAGGTAAAGCATTTTATATTTGTATATGA
Organism: Colobus angolensis palliatus; assembly: GCF_000951035.1. Taxonomy (NCBI): domain Eukaryota; kingdom Metazoa; phylum Chordata; class Mammalia; order Primates; family Cercopithecidae; genus Colobus; species Colobus angolensis. The sequence goes on along the minus strand of NW_012121043.1, from coordinate 11,108,081 downwards.
CATTTATTTCTAAACAGAAATATTTTACCTTAATGACCCAAAACACTGAAAGTGTTTGTTCTGTTAATCATAAAAAAATAATAATAACCCTTTACTCTTGATTCATTACTTCAAGTTATGTTAGCAATGATTTTCAGGTAATACCATGTCAAAGCTATTTGGTGACCAATGCAAACTCTGATAATGTCACAGCATAGGATTGAGACTCTGAGGCGGTGATGTCTGAACTAAGCTATTCCTTTAATGACTGTGGCATTATTATTATTAAGATTTTTCCTTTTCTTAAAAAAACTGAGATAGGTGTGTGAAATAAGTAATGAAGAAACTCAGTAACTTACTTTTTGTGACAACGCCTTCTAGACGAATGATATTTGGATGGTCAAACTGGCCCATGATACTAGCTTCTCTTAGAAAATCTCTTCTTTGCCGATCCATGTGGCCACCTTTCAAAGTTTTAATGGCAACTGGGATCTCTCTTTTCCCTGGTGTCTTCAAACGCCCACTACAGACTTCTCCAAATTCACCTTAAAATATGAACAAAAGCAGTTATTTGATTAAACCGAACACTCACATTTCAGAGTCAAACTGTCATACAGTGACATCCTTTTTTCACATAATGACTCTTAAGTATGTTATTTTCTTTTTTTTTTTTTTCTTTTTTTTTTTTTTTTGTTGTTTTTTTTTTTTTTTTTTTTTTTTTTGTCTTTTCCAATACACAGTTGT
>NW_012121043.1:11093125-11107308 GCF_000951035.1 Colobus angolensis palliatus | reverse complement strand
CGCCCGCCACCGTGCCCGGCTAATTTTTTGTATTTTTAGTAGAGACGGGGTTTCACCGTGGTCTCGATCTCCTGACCTTGTGATCCGCCCACCTCGGCCTCCCAAAGTGCTAGGATTACAGGCGTGAGCCACCGCGCCTGGCAAGTATGTTATTTTCACATAAACATTTCTTTCTTAAAAAGTAAGTTTATAAGGATAATATGCATGATCAGCAACACTTCCAATGAATAATGGAATGCATTTTCATATGCTATATCACAGGAAATACTATTGATAGATATCCCTGATCTGCTGAGAAATTATGACTAGCAGAATGGGTAATGCTAATATAATTCTATAGAAACGCAATCACAGCATAATGTCTCCTGTTCCTGTTCTCAATGCTGATATATGACCCAAATGTTTACTCTATTCAGGGAATCCATCAGGCATGTATAGTTAATTTGATCCCCTAGGTCATATGACTGGGCATCATTGACAGTTAGAAATTAATGTTAGGGTCAATCGATGTATGAACATATTGAAAAAACCCACACTGAACTCTACCATAGTAAGTGATTATACAGGCTAAATTACAAGCCACATGGATGGAAATGCAGATAAAGAAGATGAGATGTGTTTCAGCATTGTCTCTGTTGGGTAATTAAACAATAACCAAATATTTAGCAAGCATTTATTATATCTATATGCAGTGCTAGAATGTTGTGAGTTTCAAAGAAGTATAAGACTTGGTCTCTGCTCTCAGGTGCTTATAATCCGGTAGGAGAATTTAGATGAACATATATGAAACACTTAAGAACTTAATAAATTCCTGTAAATGCTATATTTGTTAATTAAGAACAGTGGGGACTGGAAGACTTCCTGGAGGGGATGGAACTTATGCTAGACCTTGAGAGATGAGCAGGATTTAGATATTTGAGAGAAGCAGGGACATTCAAGACAGGGTGTGTAAAGTAGGGAAGGGAAGTGAAGAAAAACATTCTAAGTTCCAGAAACAGTAGAGAGAATGACATGGACACAGGGCAGCAAGGACACAGGATGGGTTATTGTGGACAAAAGGTAATGGGTTTTCTCAGTGCAATGCAATACATTCCACAAACTTTGAAATTCTAGACTTTTAATTTTTCTAGAACTGATTACCTGCATTTCCTTAAAAACATGATGATTGACTTCCAATTTATTAATATATAAAGTGAGAATAATAAAATCTTTCATAATTCTATAACCTCTCATTCCCATAAGGATAGTGGGAAGATCAAAAGTGACAATTTATGTCAAAGTGCTTACAAACTGTAAAGTACTATTCACACAGTGTTTTAAGTTATCAAAATCTTTGGAAGGATGAAAGAAATTAAAATTAAAATATCTTCAGTTGGTCTATTAGCAGTTATGGCCAACTTTAAGACACAATATAAGTTTCAACATAGAGTATTGAATTAGATTTTGCAGTATAATAGATTTCAATTATCCTTTCTTTTGACAATTTATCACAGTCAACTAAATGCTGTCTATGCATGAATATTAACTACCTTTTGGTGTAGGTACTAAAATTTTTTAGGTAAAATAAATAACTAGAAGGGAAAAAAGGCATAACTTTGCTTCCAAAAAATTATATGTACACATGTTCATTAGAAATAGAAAGCAGTCTAACAAGATAATTTATTCTGTGTATGTTAAACAAACAAGCAAAGAAGCAAACAAACAAAAACTACTGACAATTCAGTGCATATGATATTGCGGTTTTATAAATCTTGTATACATTTGGCAACAAACACACAAATAATCTTTTTTTTTTCCTTAATGATGCTCTCAACCTGTTGGAGGATGAATTTCCTTACTTCACCGTAAAAAAAGAAGTTGTAGTTTTTCAGTTCTGCTTGTAATAATGCAATGATTTAGGTAATACCATGTCAAAGCTGTTTGGTGACCAGTGCAAACTCTGATAATGTCACAGACTAGAATCAAGACTCTGAGGGGTGATTATCAGAAGATGGTATCTGCACTAAGTTATTCCTTTAATGGCTGTTGTATTACTATTATTAAGATTTTTCCTTTTCTTAACTAAAGTAGGTTTGTGAAAGTAAAACATTTTCTCTTATGCATAAAAGTGCCAATTGATAGGAAGAGTCAACGTATTTCTATTGAGACCCTGAACCTTAAGAGAAGAAGTGGGTATGTGTGTCTGCACTAATGTCCAATATATCCAGGCCTATTCATATACTTGAAATTCATCCCCAGATCACTCTGGTTTGTTCTAATGAATATCCAGAACAAAACAAGTATTTATTTTTTCCTTATTTTTTCTTTTATTTTGTCTTAGTAAATCTGATAGTATGTATAAAAATTCAGCAATATTTTAAAACCCCTCACCCGCCATGAGCCCATAATCCATGTTATTTTTCTGTTCACATTTCATAGAAACTCAAATAAACTTCTGAATATCATGAAAAGAATGAGAACTCTGTTGGTATTTTATCAAGACAGACAAAGTGGTAATTTTCTTTGGTTTTCTGTTGTCTGAAATTCATGTATCTTATTAACACCAGGCAGGTGTTTTCTTCATGTCAAGCTTTGCATGATCAAGCTGTTATCACACTTATTTCAGTGGTACTAAATACGGTTGCCTCAATTAAAGATCTGAGACTCTTAGTGTATTCTTTAGGCAAAGTCCAAAAAGCTCAGTAACAGAATGTATTAAAACTGTTATCTACAGTAAGCTTGAATGAATCAGACATATCAGGCAGACAGGAAAAAAAATATTTTAAATTAAATGCGTAGTTTCAGATTTTGCTAAAAACTGATTTATTATGTGATTGACATTGTAGCAAGAGGAGAGGCCCTGTGTAGAACCATAAGTGATAGAAATTATTCCTCAATAAGATCTGTGAACATTTACATATACTGGTTAGTACATAATTAACTCATCAACTATCGAAATATGGTATTAATTACCTTTTTTTTTTTGTCTTTTCCAATACACAGTTGTAATCATCATTACAAAGCTAGGTCTTACATAGTGTTATCGTGTGCCAAGTCTAAGAAATTACTACATATTTTATTCTTCCCAATAAACCTTTGAGGTAGGTACTAGTATTATCCCAATTTGTTGGTGAGAAATTGAGGCACGTAAGCTAAGTAACGTACTCAACAGGGATACAACCAGAAAGTGGTAGTGTTGTCATTTGAACCTAGGCTGTCTGGCTTCAGAGTCCATGCTTGTAACCATTATTCTCTGAGCTGTTTATCATCGTCAATGTTTTCCTGTGTCGGTATGTCAAATTCCCAATTGGTAGCAATGGTGTCCTCAACCCAACTATTGCAATAGTGTTCAAATGCATGAACTGGATATGAACAGACGGTTGGAATGATAAAAATCATATCATAGGAATGCTTCATTATTGAATGGAAATGCAGACCCTGCTCAAATATATTTTAGATGGTCTAGAAAAGTCACTACAGTCTAGTTTCCAGAGAAAACACAAAATTATATTTAGGGTAATTGATCTTCTGCCACTGACAGCACATTCACTAGGTAACAACCTCATCTATCTCCCTGGATGTTGGTAAAACATTCCTGGACAAGCAATTTTGTTGTATGTTAAACAGGGCCATATTAAAGTATCAATTAGTATTGGGTTTTTCATATAAGGTCTATATAATTGAACTAAATCTGTGAGGGAAGGGTACAGGCAGTGAGGGACAATCTGTCTGGGAGGACCACTGTATCAGGATCACTTAGAGGCTTTCCAAAAGTTTACTTCCCATGTTCTGAGATTCTGATACTTCCCCCATATCCAACCCCTAGAGAGCACTGAAGCAAAGAGCCATACTCCTGATAGTTTTTCTCACATCTCTTGGGTGTGATGAAATGTTTCTTTGCTCATACTTGCTGTTTCCCTCAGAGAGGAATGCCTTCCCACAGGTTGTCTCCCTTCCCCTCCTGTCTCTACTCTCCTGAGTTCTTCTCTGTGTAGATGACTCCTTATTAGTGGTAAAGGCTGAGCTTTGATATCCCTCTTTCAGAAAACTTTCCTTGACCAACCCATCTAATTTAGCCTCCCAGCACCAGCAGGCCCTTTTAACTGTAAAAAGAAAAAAAAAAAAAATAGCAGCCTCTGAGATTTGGAAGGTGGCCCAGCTCTCAGAGCTATGCCATTTTATTCCCCTACTGGAAATAATACCAACCTCAGGCTACTTTGAGACCATGATAAAATGAGACAAATTAGGGCCACTTAATAATTTTGTCTAAGTACAGACAAAGGCAAGGTCATTGTACCATGTGAAAATACCAGGAATCCTGTCTCTTGTTGAAAATAAATGCAACTTTTAAGAAACCAATCAGAGCTTTACTTTCATATCTTTCTTTCCCTTCCTGTAGCTAAGATTCATTCATATACTATGGTGCAAGTCCTAAGATTAAGGCCCAATATTATTGGCTTCTGTATAGCTGAGGGCATCTGAAAGGGGTATAAATAGCCTTACAGTAAATATTCTTCCCTACTCTGCTCCTGCAAATAAGGTTTCCTAGCCAAAGAACCTGCCTTATCAAATAGATCATGTCAAGTTCTTCCTGCTACTGAGAAGTTTCAGTTCCACGCCAGCCTGTGGAGTTATTCAAACAAGCCAATCACATCCTCCTGAGTACCAACGAGTACTCTACCCTCTTGATATTACCAAACCTGCATCCCATACCCATGGTTGTTCACTTTTTTCCCCGAATGTAGCCCCTGTGTGGTCCTGCATGGTGTGTGGTGTCTCCCTCCTCTGGGCTGTAAGTGTATCTGATGAATAAATATGCATCAATCTCATATGTCCAATGTAGGGTCTGTGTGTTTGACTGTCTCCATAGGTATCTCTTGAGGTATGAAATCCTTCCCTCACAAACAGGGTAAATAGGATTAAAACAGTTATCTAGGGGATGAGATAAGATGGCAGAATAGGTGGTCACCCACTTGTATTACCCCACACAAAAAAACATAATTCTGCACCCATTCATGACCAAAAATTTCTTTGTGGGAGCCCTTGGATTGGGGTATGAGGTTGTGAAACCCCAGCGGAGTCTAAGATCTAGGATTGTTGTTTTCAGGGTACAGACCTGCACCTAGGTGGCCGACCCAGCAATTGTGGACCCAGCTTCAGACCCATAAATAATCCCATTTTCCAAAGGGCTTAGTTACAGCCCCGTTTGTCCTCGATCCTGCTTCCAAAAGCATCCACCAAAGGGCTAGGAGGAATCATGCTTATTAGTGCTTCACAGATAGACCCATCTGCTTGTTGCCATCAGTTTTGTCCGTGAACCCAAAAGCTATCCTGTAACTTGGCTCCAGCCCCCTTTACTTGTAATTCTAGCCTAGTGCTTCTCAAACAGGGACCTAGAGGGAAACTCACCCATCTATACCACCAGGATAGGCTTGAAGCCTCTGTCCCACAGCAGATCATGAAGAGGTGCTATCTCAGTTCTCGGCCCTCTCTGCCATAGCCTGGGAGTAATTCCATCCATAATAAGAACTGCTGGTAAACTCATCCATCTGTGCCACTAAAGACTGTCAGCCTCCATCCCACAGCAGGTCCTGAAGGGGCCCTGAATCTTGATTCTAGCCACTCTTAACTGCAGCCTGGGAACAATCTCAATGGCACAGGGTGACTAGCCCATGTGCTAATGGTCTTGTGCTAATGGTCTTGACAACCTCCATCCCATAGCAGATCCTGAAGGGACCCTTTCTAGGCACCAGACCTGTCACAGCTCTGAAGTTATTCCAACATTCAAGGAACTGCTAGAGATGCTCTTGGACAGGCTTACTGGCCTTCATCCCATAGGGGACCCTAACTGGTCCCTGAATCTCAGCTCTAGCCCCTCTCAGATGCAGTGTATGAGCAATCCTGACCACATAGGGATCTGCTGGGGTTCTCACCCCCTACTGCCACTGAGTCAGGCTTGCCAACATCAGTTCCATAGCAGATTTAAAAATAGCCCTGAAGAGTAGCTTCAGTCCCTCCCAGCTATGGTCTTGAAGCAATTCTGTCCAGCTGGAATCCCACCAGGAGACATGCCTGACAGGCTTTGCCAACCCCTGTTCCACAGTGAATCCTCAAATGGCACCGGATTTAGGTCCAGACCCCTTTTGTCTTCAGACTAAGAGAAGCTTGGCCTGCTTGGGCACTCACAAGAAGGCATGTCCCATAGTGCCCATTCAGGCTGAATCCCTCACCTCTGTCCCATTGTGGATCTTTACATGGCCCTATAAATTGGCCCCCACCTTTTTAAACTGCAGTCTGAAAGCAGGCTTGCTCACCCAGGAAACCACTGTACACATACCTATTCATGACCCCAGAGATAGAGCTAAAATGTCAGCCTTGGTTTTATATCCTGAAACAATCTTGTGTCTCAATTTAAGCCCATCTCAGCCAACCTGTACAGTACGGCCAGGTCAGGTACTAACTTAGTTATCCAACAGGAGTCCTCCCAGAGACCCAGGGGAAGCCATATCCATCACTGCACATGGTAAAAGACCTGCAGTCTGTGAATCCTGAAGCAGACCTTCATCATCCGGGAGCCAGACCCAAAGATCAAGATCCTGGAGACAGTCCAGTCTGCCGAGAAACCAGATGGGACCCACACCAACTAAAGCCTCTGGTAACAACCCTGCCAACTGCAGTTTCCACTGTAGACCCAGTATCAGGCACAAGACCTGCATGCAACGCCACTCAATCATGAGCCCAGAGGTAATCTCATCAGCCTGCAGACCTATTAGGAGAAAATTGTAATTCGTCAAATCTGTTCTATAAAGAGTGAAAGAGGAGTTAGCTCCTTCAAATGCAGACAGAAATGCAAACCTACATGAATAACAAAGAATGAAGCAAACATGACACCATCAAAATAACTAAAGTTTTACTAACCAACCCCATCAAAATAGAGATGTACAAATTACTGGAAAAAGGATTCAAAATGCTCATCTTAAAGAAACTCAAAGAAATTCAATAAATACAGACAGACATCTAAAAGAAATAAGGAAAACAATGCATGAGTGAAATAGAAGTTTGATAAAAAATAGAAATAAAAAACAGAAACTGCAGAAAAGAACCAAACAGAAATCCTAGTGCTAAAGGATACGATGGCAGAACTAAAAAACTCAACAGTTTGAATAGCTGATGCAATCATGCAAAAAATTAGAAATTGTGAATCTGAAGAAAGATTATTTGAAATTAGCTAATTAGAGGAATTAAAAAAAGATAAAAAATGAGTGAAGAAAGTGTAGGGACATATAAGACACCATCAAATGTACAAATATAAAATTTATGAGACTATCCAAAGGAGAAGAAAGACAAAAAGATAGAAAGCTTATTTAAAGAAATACCGTTTGAAAAAATCCCAGATCTTGGAAGGGATATGAACATACAGATTCAGGAGCCTCAAAGGACCCCAAGAAAGATAAACTCAATAGAGATAAACTCAATATTCTTGCTGCCTTAAAGCTTCTTTGTTTCTGACTTTAACATTATAACCAAATGATTAGAGTCAAAAACAAAGAAGCTTTATGGCAGTAAAAGAGAAGAAACTTATCACATAAAAAGCATCTCCCATAGGACTATACATGACTTCTCAACTGAAACCTTGCAAGCAGGAGGGAGTGGCACGACATTTTGAAAGCGCTAAAAAATAAGTGAACAAAACATACTACACCCAGCAACACAGTCCTTCAGAAATGAAAAATGAGATCAAGACATTCTAAGACAAACAAAAGCTGAGGAAATCCATCATCACGGGACTGGCCTTACAAGAAATGCTTAAGGGAATTCTTTGAGTTGAAATAAAAGGAAAGTAAGTAAAATATAAAAACATATGAAAGTATAAAGCTTACTAGTAAAGGTAAATATATACTCAAATTGACAAGATACCAAAACTGCAAAGGTGTTATGTAAATCACTCATTAGTATAATAGCTAAAAGACAAATGTATTTAAACAATTATAGCTATAAATGACAGGTTAGCGTACACAATATAAATAGATATAAAGTTATAAAGTATTACATCAATAGCATAAAATGTGTGAGGGAGTAGAAATATAAGCATAGAGTCTTTGCATGCAATTGTACTTAAAGTACTTTCAGCTTAAATTAGAATACTTTAAGATGTTTTATGTAAGCCTCATGATAACTATAAGGAAAAACCTCTGGCAGATACACAAAATATGAAGAGAAAGGAATCAAAGCATATTACTACAAAAATACACAAATCACAAAGAAAGACTGTAAGATTGGAAGAAAGACACAAAATAACTACAAAACGGTCAGTAAAAAATTAACAAAATGCCTATAGTAAGCCCATATCTATCCACAATAATTTTAAATGCAAAGAGATTACATTCTACAGTTAAAGGAATGTATAAATAGATTTAAAAACAAGATCTAACAATATTTTGCCTCCAAAAATCTTATTTTAGCTTTAGGGACACACACAGACTAACAGCAAAGCTATGGAATGAGAGGCAGTGGTAACCAATAGAGCATGGGAATGATTATGCTTGTATTAGTTTAGATCAATACATAGTGGGAGTGATTATGCTTATATAATTGTTATATTAGAATGACCTCCTTTTAGTCAAAATTGGGAAAAAGAGAAAAAGCAGGTCATTATGTAGTAACAAAGGGGTCAGTTCATTAAAAAGATAAGCATTTAAAATATATATGCATCTAACATTGGAGCACCTAAATGTATAAAACAAACATTAATACATCTGAAGAGATAGACTATAATACAGTAATAATATGGGACTTAAATACTGCACTTTCAACAATGGATAGTTCATTTAGACAAGAAATCAGTAGAGAAAGAACAGACTTCAACAACCCTTTACCCCAAATGGACCTAACAGTTATATACAGAACATTTCATCCAACAGCACCATTATACTCATTTTTCTCAAGTGCACACAGAACATTCTGCAGGATAGATGATAGGCCACAAAATAAGTCTTAATAAATTTAAGAAGGCTGAAATCATATCAAGTATTTTTTTCTGACCATATGGAATTAAAATAGAAATTAATAAAGGAGAAATTCTGGAAAATTCAGAAATATATGGAGATTAAACATTACACTCCTGTACAACCAATGGATCAAGGAAGAAATTAAAAATGAAAGTTAAAAATATCCTCGGACAAGTAAAAATGAAAATAAAAATACAATATATTAAACTTACGGGATGCACCAAAGGCAGTTCTAAGAGGCAAGTTTATAGCAATAAATGCCTGCATTACAAAAGAGAAAAGTTCTTAAGTAAGCAACTTAATGTTATCTCAAGAAACTAGAAAAGGAAGAACAAACGAAGCATGAAGTTAGCAGAAGGAAGGAAATAATACAGATCAGAATAGAAGTAAATAGAGATTAGAAAGAATAGAAAAGATCAACTAAATAAGTTTTCTTTTGAAAAGATAAGGAAAATTTACAAACCCTTTGCCAGACCAGACCAACTAAGAAAAAAAAGAGATAAGACTCAAATAAATCACAAATGAAAGAGGAGATATTCCAACAGATACCACAGAAACACAAAGGATCATAAGTGAATATGATGAACAACTTTATGTTCATAAATTGGATAATTTAGAATTGACAAATTCCTAGAAACATGGACTCTACCAGGACAAAGTTAAGAAAAATAAAAGAAAATCTGAACAGACAAAGAATAAAACTGAATCAATACTAAAAAATCTCCCATCAAAGGAAAGCCCAGACTTTATTACTTCACAGCAGAATTTGATCTAATATTTAAATAAGAAATAAATACCAATGTTTTTAAAAATCTCACCCAAGGCCAGCATTACCCTGATACTGAAGTCAGGCAATAACAATATAAGAAAACAAAACTACAAGCCTATATCCTTGATGAAGGTAGATGCAAAAGCACTCAACAAAATACTAGCAAATCAGATTCAACAGCACACAAAAATAGTCAGTCACCATGGTCAAGTGGAATTTCTCCCTGGGATGAAAAGATGGTTCAACTTACCAAAATGAATAAATGTGACACACCATATTAACTGAATAAAGAAACAGAAACCATCATCATCTCAATAGATACAGAAAAAGCATTTGACAAAATTCAGCATCCTTTCCACTACAAAAACGTTTGATCTGGGAGCAATAATTAACACTTCCCAACCGGGCATGGTGTCTCCTACCTGTAATCCTAGTTAATTGAGAGGCTGACGCAGGAGGATCACTTGAGGAAAGGATGTTGAGACCAGCCTGAGCAACATAGTAAGACCATCTTAAAAACAAAAAAAATCTGGGTGTAGTGGCAAATGTAGCCCCAGCTACCCAGAAGGCTGAGGTGGGAGGATTGCTTGAGCCCAGAAGTTTGAGGCTGCAGTGAGCTATGACCATGTCACTGCACTCCAGACCAGGAGACAGAGCAAAACTTTGTCTTTTTTTTTCTTTTTTTTTTTTTTTTTTAAAAAAAAGAGGCTCCCCAGAAGACAGTTTGGTAGTCACTATGTATCCTACACTTTCTTGGATCATATTGACCATCTCAGCTTTCAATCCCTTGTATCTGGTGGCATGAGACATAAACTCACATCACTCAACCCTCTGAAGTTGGGTGCACTGTCATGACCCATGGGGGAACATAAGTACAAGCCTACCCAACCTAACTCTGCCACCACAGGGCCAGAGCCTGCCATCTAGAAGCCTGAATATTGGTTTGGCTATGTCTCCACTGAAATCTCATTTTGAACTGTAGTTCCCATAATCCCCATGTGTGGTGGGAGGGACCCAGTGGGAGGTAACTGAATAATGGGGGTGGTTCCCCCATGCTGTTCTCATGATAGTGAGTAAGTTCTCTTGAGATCTGATGGTTTTATAAGAGGCTTACCTTTTGGCTTAGTTCTCATTATTCTCTGTCCTGCTGCCTTGCGAACAAGGACATATTTACTTCCTCTTCCACCATAATTGTAAGTTCCCTGAGGCCTCCCCAGTCATGCTGAACTATGAGTCAATTAAACCACTTTCCTTTATAAATTGCCCAGTCTCAGGTATGTCTTTACTAGCAGCATGATAACGAACTAATACAAGCGGCTTTTATATAAGATGCACAGATATAAATGTAAAAGACAAAGAAACACGAAAAAGCAAAGAAATATGACACTTCCAAAGGAACACAATAATTCTCTAGCAACGAATTCCAACAAAAAAGAAATCTGTAAAATCAGAGACAAATAATGATATTAAAGAAGCTCAGTGAGACACAATAGAACACAGGGCTGACTCTCTTTTTGGACTCAGCCTGCCTGGACCCAGGTGAAATAAACAGCTATGTTGCTCACACAAAGCCTGTTTGGTGGTCTCTTCACACGGACGTGCACGACATTTTGGTGCTGTGACTCAGAGCAGGGGACCTCCCTTGGGAGATCAATTCCCTGCCCTCCTGCTCTTTGCTCCATGAGAAATATCCACCTATGACCTCTGGTCCTCAGATCAACCAGCCCAAGGAACATCTCACCAATTTTAAATCGGTGTCAGGCCTCTGAGCCCAAGCTAAGCCATCATATCCCCAGTGGCCTGTACATATACATCCAGATGGCCTGAAGCAACTGAAGATCCACAGAAGTGAAAACAGCTTAACTGATGACATTCCACCATTGTGATTGGTTTCTACCCCACCCTAACTGATCAACGTACTTTGTAATCTCCCCCACCCTTAAGAAGTATCTTTGTAATTCTCCCTACCCTTGAGAATGTACTTTGTGAGATCCACCCCCTGACGCCAAAACACTGCTCTTAACTCCACCACCTATCCCAAAACCTATAAGAACTAATAATGATAATCCCATCCCCCATGCTGACTCTCTTTTTGGACTCAGCCTGCCCGCACCCAGGTGAAATAAACAGACATGTTGCTCACACACACACACACACACACACACACAATAGAACACAGATAAGTAATATAAAGAAATCAGAAAAGCAATTCAGGATATGAAAAAGAAATTTACCGAAGAGATAGATATTATAAAAAGAACCAAGCAGAAATCCTGGAACTAAAAAAAATCATTGAATGAAATAAAAAGATACAGTCAAAAGGTTCAAGAATAGACTAGATCAAGAAGAAGAATTTTAGAACTTGAATATAGGTCTTTTGACAAAAACCAGTCTGACAAAAATAAAGATAAAATAATAAAAAAGAATAAACAAAGTCTGTGTGACACATGGGACACCATACAGTGACCAAATATTCAAATTTTTCAATGTTTCAGAAGGTGAAGACAATAGTGAAGGGAGAGAAAACTATGCAAAGAAATAATAACCTAACTTCCACAAGTTTAGCAAGAGATTTTAGACATCCAGACATGGGAGTCTTATAGATCCCCAAATTGATGTAATGGAAAGGGTCTTCTCCAAGGCACATTATAGTAAAACTGTCAAAAGCCAAAGCAAAGAAGAAATTCTGGAAACAGCAAGAGAAAAGTGTCCAGTCACTTAGAAGGGAAATTCCATCATACTAACAGCAGATTTCCAGCAGAAGCCTTACAGGCCAGAATAAAATAGGATGATATATTCAAAGTTCTGAAACATAAAACCAGCAGCCAAAAATACTATAACTAGCAAAGTAATCCTTCATAAATGAAGGAGAAATACATTGTTTTCTCAAAGAAAGAAAAGCAGAGGGAATTAATTACTATTACACTGGCCCTAGAAGCAATACTTAAGAAAGGTCTACACGTGGAAACAAAAGGATGGTATCTACCATCAGAAAAACACATGAACGTATAAAACCCACTGATAGAAGAGAAAGGTCTCAATTATTACCACTACAGAAAACCACCAAATCACAATGCTAAAATAACAAGAGTAAAAGAAAAAAGCAAATGATATACAAAACAACCAGGAATCAGTGAATAAAGTGACAAGAATAAACTCTCATACTTCAATAATAACTTTGAATGTAAACAAATTAAACTTTCCACTTAAATGATACAGACTGCCTTAATGGATAAAAAAAACATGACCCAACTATAAGCTACTCACAAGAAGCCTATCTCATCTGTAAAGACACATATAGTCTGAAAGTAAAGGCATAGAAAAATATATTCTATGCAAATGGAAACCAAAAGTGAGCAGGAGCGTTTGCACTTAGATAAAATAGAATTTAAGTCAAGAACAGTAAAAAGAGAAAAGAAAGTCATTTTATAATGATACATGGATCAGTACAGCAAGAAGATATAACAATTCTATACATGTATGCATCCAACACTATAACACTTAGATACATGAAGCAAATATTATTAGATTTGAAGAAAGAGATTGACTCCAATTCAATAATAACTGGCGACTTCAACATACCGCTTGAGCATTAGATCACTTAGACAGAAAATTAACAAAGAAACATTGAATTGAAATAGCACTTTAGACCAAATGGACCTAACACATATTTATAGAACATTTCATCCAACAGCTACACAATACATATTCTTCTCATGAACTTATGGACAGTTATCCAGGATATCACGTTAGGACACAAAACAATGCTCAACAGATTTTTAACCGAATTGATATCATTTCAAGTATTTTATCAGAACACAAAAGAATAAAACTGAAAATCAATAATAACAACTTTCAAAACTGGAAAAACACATGGAAATTAAACCACATGCTCCTGAACGGCAATTGGGTCAAGGCAGAAATAAAGCAGAAGATCAAAAAAATTATCGAAACAATTGAAAGTCAAAATACAACATGATAAAACCTATGAGACACGGCAAAAGTTTTGATGAGAAGGGTTTATAAGCAATAAATGCCTACATCAAGAAATAGGAATATTTCAAATAATCTAACAATACACCTCATGGAACTTGAAAAGCAATAGCATAGCAAAAATCAGTAGAAAGTAAAATGCAATAAAGATCAGAGCAGGGCTAAATTAAAAAGAGACTATAAATACAAAGGATAAAAGACAGGAAGTTTTTTTTAACAAATGTAAACAAAATCTATAAACTGCTAGCTAGCCTAACCACAAAAAAAGAGAGAGAGAAGACCCAAATAAACAAAATAAGAAGTGAAAAAGGAGACAATATAACGCAATATGAAAGAGACTAATCATCAGAGACGGTAATGAAGAGCTATACATTAACAAGTTGGGAAAGCTAGAGGAATGGCTACTTTGGTGGATACATACAACCTACAAAGAC
>NW_012121043.1:11088340-11093075 GCF_000951035.1 Colobus angolensis palliatus | reverse complement strand
CTGAAAATCAATAATAACAACTTTCAAAACTGGAAAAACACATGGAAATTAAACCACATGCTCCTGAACGGCAATTGGGTCAAGGCAGAAATAAAGCAGAAGATCAAAAAAAATTATCGAAACAATTGAAAGTCAAAATACAACATGATAAAACCTATGAGACACGGCAAAAGTTTTGATGAGAAGGGTTTATAAGCAATAAATGCCTACATCAAGAAATAGGAATATTTCAAATAATCTAACAATACACCTCATGGAACTTGAAAAGCAATAGCATAGCAAAAATCAGTAGAAAGTAAAATGCAATAAAGATCAGAGCAGGGCTAAATTAAAAAGAGACTATAAATACAAAGGATAAAAGACAGGAAGTTTTTTTTAACAAATGTAAACAAAATCTATAAACTGCTAGCTAGCCTAACCACAAAAAAAGAGAGAGAGAAGACCCAAATAAACAAAATAAGAAGTGAAAAAGGAGACAATACAACGAAATATGAAAGAGACTAATCATCAGAGACGGTAATGAAGAGCTATACATTAACAAGTTGGGAAAGCTAGAGGAATGGCTACTTTGGTGGATACATACAACCTACAAAGACTGAATCAGAAAGAAATAGAAAACTTGAACAGACAAGTGATGTGGAATGAGATTGAGTCAGTAATAAAAAGTCTTCCAACAAACAAATGCCTAGGATCAGATAATTTTACTTTCAAATTCTACTACATTTACAAAGAACTAAAACCAATGCTCCCTATACTATTACAAAAAATTGAAGAGGAGGAAATCATCCCTAATTCATTCTACAGGGCCAGCATTACCCTGATACCCAAACCAGATAAGGTTGCAATAAAAATAGAAAGCCACAGGCCAATATTCGTGATGAACATAGATGCAAAAAATTCTCCATAAAATACTAGGAATTAAACAGCACATCACCTTGATCACATGGCATTTAGCTAAGGGATATAAGAATGGTTCAATGTATAGATATTAGTAAACATCATATATCACATCAACAGAAGGACAAAAACTGTATGATCATCTCTATAGACATAGAAGAAGCATTTGATGAGATTCAATAATGCTTTACGGTTAAAAACTCAGCAAACTAGTCTCAGAAGACACCTACCTCATCATAATAAAGGCCATATGTGAGAAACTTACATCTAAGATTCTACTGAAAGGGGAAAAGTTTAAAGTTTTTTCTCTATGAACTGGAACAATTCTACATAGTGCTAGAAGTCTTAGAGTAATCAGGACAGAGAAAGAAAGAAAATGCATTCAGCTGGGCACACTGGCTCACGCCTGTAATCCCAGCATTTTGGGAGGCCGAGGCGGATGGATCACAAGGTTAAGAGATCGAGACCATCGTAGCTAACACGGTGAAACCCCCTCTCTGCTAAAAAATACAAAAAAACTAGCCAGGCAAGGTGGCGGGCGCCTGTAGTCCCAGCTACTTGGGAGGCGGAGGCTGGAGAATGGTGTGAACCCGGGGGCGGAGCTTGCAGTGAGCTGAGATCGTACCGGGGCACTCCAGCCTGGGCAACAGAGCAAGACTCTGTCTCAAAAAAAGAAAAAAAAGAAAAAAAGCATCCAAACTGGAAAAAAGGAAATCAAATTGTCTCTTTTTGCATATGATATAATCTTATATCCAAAAATACCCCAATCAAGATTTCATCAAAAAACTCTTAGATCAGATAAATAAATTAATAAAATTACAGGATACAAAATCAACATACAAAAATCAGCGGTGTTTCTATACAGCAATAATAAAGTACCTGAAAAAAATCAACAAGGAAATGTAATTTCAAAAGCTAAAAAGTATAAAATAAAATATGTAGGTATAAATTTAACCAAGGAGATAAAAGATTTCTATGAGGAAAATCATCAAACACTGATAAATGAAATTTAGGAAGACAAAAACAAATGAAAAGACATCCCATGCTCATGGATTGTAATGATTAATATTGTTAAAATGACCATACTACCCAAAGCAATCTACAGATTCAATGGAATTACTATCAAAATACTAATGACATTTGTCACAGAAACAGAAAAAACAATTTTACAGTTTGTATGGAATTAAAGAAGAACTCAAATAGCCAAAGCAATCCTGAGCAAAATAAAGCTGAAGGCATCACACTACCTGACTTCAAAAGATATAACACTATTTTAAGCTAAACAGTATAGTACTGCTATAAAAACAGACAGACCAATGGAACACAATAGAGAATGTAGAAATACATCCATGTATTTATAGCTGACGGAGTTTTGACGGATGTGCCAATAACATACATTGGGGAAAAGATATCTTCTTTAATAAACGAAGCTGTAAAAATTGGATATGCATATGCAGAAGAAAGAAACTGGACCCCTATCTCTCACCAAATACAAAAGTCAACTCTAGAGATATTAAAGATTTAAATGCAGGACCCAAAGCTATAAAACTAATAGAAGAAAACATAAGGAACACACTTCAGGATTCTGGTCTATGCAAAGTTTGTAGGGCTTAGTACTTAAAAACATAGGCATCAAAAAGAAAGTAGACAAATGGTACTATTTAAAATAAAAAGCTCTGCACAGCAAAGGAAACAATCAACAGAGTGAAGAGAGAACCTGTTGAATGGGAGAAAATATCTGAAAATTATTTACTTGACGTGGGACCTATAACCAGAATATACAAGGAACTCAACCCAAACAAAACAAAACAAAACAAACAAAACAACAAATAATTTCATTAAAAAGTGGGCAAAGGATATGCATATACATTTTACAAAGAAGACATACAAATGGCCAAAAACCATCAGAAAAACTGCTCAATGTCACTAATTATCAGGAAAATGCAAATCAGAACCCCTGAAGAGATATCATCTTACTTCTGTTAGAATGGTTATCATAAATACAAAAAAAATAGGTGCTGGTGATGATGCAGAAAAATGGTTACATTTATACACTGTTGATGGGAATATAAATTAGCATAGCCACTGTGGAAAACAGTACGGAGGATCTCTCAAAAAAAAAAAAAAAAAAAAGCCAAACAAACAGAACTACCATGTGATCCAGCAATCACACTACTGGATATTTATCCAAAGGAAAAAAAAATCAATATGTCTAAAGATTCCTGAATTGCCATGTGTATTACAGCACAATTTACAATAGACACTTCTCAAAAGAAGACATACAAATGGCAGCAGATATATGAATAAAAAATGCTCATTATATCTAATTATCAGGAACATGCAATTTAAAACCACAAGAAGATGTTACCTGATAATAATGGCCATTGTCAAAAACACAAAAGGTAATACATG
Organism: Colobus angolensis palliatus; assembly: GCF_000951035.1. NCBI lineage: Eukaryota > Metazoa > Chordata > Mammalia > Primates > Cercopithecidae > Colobus > Colobus angolensis. Next base: position 11,089,766 of record NW_012121043.1, on the reverse strand, counting down.
TTCATGAGAATGTGGAGAAAAGGAAAATCTTGTGCACCGTTGGCAGGAATGTACATGAATACAGCAATTATGGAAAATGATATGGAAATAGAATTACTATATGATCCATCAGTCCCACTTCTGGGTATGTACCCAAAGAAATAGACATCAATATGCTGATGAGCTATCTGCACTCCAATGTTCACTGTAGCATTATTCTCAATAGTCAAGATATGGAAGCAACCTAAATGTCTATTATTGGATGAATGGATCAATAAAACGTGGTGGATATACACACACTGGAGTACTATTCTCCTTAAGAAAAAGGAAATTCTGCTACTTGTGCAACAGGGATGGAATGGAGGACATTATACAAAGTGAAATAAGCCAGAAATAGTAAGACAAATAGCACATGATCTCCGATGTGGAATTTAAAAATATTGAACTAATAGAAGAAGTGAGGAGAATGATGGTTACCAGATTCTGGGGGTGGAGGCGGGGATGGGGAAAGGGAAGATGTTGATCAAAGTATGTAAAGTTTCAGTTAGAGAGTAGAAATAAGCTTTAATGATCTTACTGCCCAGAATGGTAACTATAATAAATAATAATGATTGTATATTTTTAAATTGCTGAAAGAGTAGATTTTAAATGTTTTTACCATAAAAATAAGTATGTGAAGTAACAAATTTTTAAATTAGTTTGATTTAATTATTCTATAATATGAACATCTATTACAACATCACACTGCATCCCATTAATATATACTATTATTGTCAATTAAAAATAACATTTACAAAAAAGAGAAACAAAACAGACATCTAATCACAGAATTGCCTTTGCTTTCTGATAGCATTCAATCTAGAGCAAACCCCTGCTTCCTTAGTCCCTCTCCCAAATCACCCATCAAAAGCCCAAATTCTATACTTGGTTCTTTCTAACACCCTCTTACTGACACACACCATAGTTCTTCCTGGTGTGTATTTTCTCCTGCTTCAATAAGTGATAAACCCAATTTGTTCAATTGTAGTGTGTTCCTAGTGGACTCTGGCTTGAGAGTATTAATATACTTACTGTACAGCACTTTTGGGCTATTTGAAATTATCTTCGAGTATCATTTTGAATTTGTCTATTTATTTATTAGTTGTCTTCACATTTCACCACTTCCCCCGACCCCATCATGTCTACTATAATCTAAGTCATGAAGAAATGACTAACCATGAAGACCATCTAACCATGAAGACATGGTTTGTTCTGCCTTAATTGTCTATTTTCTGTTGTTTCCATAGCACCTAACACATAATAAACATCTTTTTTATATTTGTTGCATGAATGAAATAAATGAATGAGGGGGGAAAACAACCCTAGACCCAAAGCTGGGATATTTTAGGACAGATATAGAAGTCAAGAAATTTTCCAATATGTTAACATTTTTAAAATTTGCATAGCA
>NW_012121043.1:11082471-11088290 GCF_000951035.1 Colobus angolensis palliatus | reverse complement strand
AAGTAACAAATTTTTAAATTAGTTTGATTTAATTATTCTATAATATGAACATCTATTACAACATCACACTGCATCCCATTAATATATACTATTATTGTCAATTAAAAATAACATTTACAAAAAAGAGAAACAAAACAGACATCTAATCACAGAATTGCCTTTGCTTTCTGATAGCATTCAATCTAGAGCAAACCCCTGCTTCCTTAGTCCCTCTCCCAAATCACCCATCAAAAGCCCAAATTCTATACTTGGTTCTTTCTAACACCCTCTTACTGACACACACCATAGTTCTTCCTGGTGTGTATTTTCTCCTGCTTCAATAAGTGATAAACCCAATTTGTTCAATTGTAGTGTGTTCCTAGTGGACTCTGGCTTGAGAGTATTAATATACTTACTGTACAGCACTTTTGGGCTATTTGAAATTATCTTCGAGTATCATTTTGAATTTGTCTATTTATTTATTAGTTGTCTTCACATTTCACCACTTCCCCCGACCCCATCATGTCTACTATAATCTAAGTCATGAAGAAATGACTAACCATGAAGACCATCTAACCATGAAGACATGGTTTGTTCTGCCTTAATTGTCTATTTTCTGTTGTTTCCATAGCACCTAACACATAATAAACATCTTTTTTATATTTGTTGCATGAATGAAATAAATGAATGAGGGGGGAAAACAACCCTAGACCCAAAGCTGGGATATTTTAGGACAGATATAGAAGTCAAGAAATTTTCCAATATGTTAACATTTTTAAAATTTGCATAGCATCGTTTGCATTTCTGTCTTCAGTTTCATCTTTTTTATTTAACTGCACAAAATCCACTTTCCTATTGTGTAAAGGCAACAGAAAAAATATTTTAAATGGCATATAAAGGTGTTATAAAAGAAGAGACATAGAGAAAAAAACATACAACATTAGATTTTTAATTCAGTTCTAGACGGATGTGTATTAGTCTCTTGAAGTCTTAAAGCAAATTCCATTATTATTAATGCTATCTGGATAGTCACCCATCCGACTGTACTCAGTGCTTGTCATTCAAGATGAAATGCCAGTATTCTTAAGATGAATTCTGTCTGATTTTTTCCTGATATATGGCATACCTTCTAAATATGAAAGTGAACATTTTAAAGAAAACTTACAAGTTTCAAACATCAGCTGAATTGATATTTTAATGCTTCTGATTCAACTTCACAGAAAGGTTCGACATTATGCAAGATTTCTCATGCTTAACAAGGCTTGTTAGTAGGAGGAGTAGACTAACACATTTGTCAGGACATGATCTTAGAAGTTAGGGCTTCTATTTCTGGTGTCACCTCCAACTGTTTTCGGGCATTAGAGGAAGTCGCTTTACTTTTCTTGCTTTAGTATCATTGTGAGTTGGTTAAATACCCATCACCTATCTAGTTCTTGAGAGATACAGATTAACGTGTAAATCTGTTTGCAAGGCTACGTGAGTCTTAGAAAAGTTCCAGGTAACCACTAAGTCTTTAAAATTATACCCGTACCATAGAGAACATGTTAAAAATGCCACTCTGAATATCCTTCATTTCTAGGTCCATAAGGTCTAGGCCAGGAAGCAGAATTTCTTTAAGACCTGAGAATAAGGTGGGTTTTTTTTGTTTTTTGTTTTTTTAAATTTTCTTATCATACAGTGGTTAAGGATTTCTTCAGTGGGCGAGTTAAGAAAAAACATCTTTTTTTTTTTTCAAACCACATGTATCTCAAACATCAGATAGCTTATTTTCCTTTTTGAGCAACTTTTTATACTTTTCCACTAAAGTGTGCCTCTAAATACAGCACTGTCCTCAAGGAGATTAAATTTTTCTCTTCACCTGAAATCATGCAGTCCGGTACATTACTCACTTACTGAATACTGTTATTCATACAATTTCAGCTTTCCAAACTCGCTGATGCCGCTCCCCCTAGAATGCCTCTGTGATCTGGAGTATCAGTCTCTACCAGATGGCCTCGCATACCACCTGGTTTCTTCCCTTGAGGTACATTGAAAGAGCTTCACTTTAGAGTAAAAAACATTTGCATTTCAAAGCTAGCTCTGCTTAGTGCACTATCAAATTGATTTTCCACTTCCATCAGAAGAATCCTGTTAGAAATCAAATGTCATAAAATAATTTTTTGTGACCCTGGGAAACGTACTCAATGTCTTTGAATCTTAGTTTCCTTTATCTATAAAATATGATTATCTGTTTAATAGAATGATAGGAAGGAAAGGCACATAAAACACCCAGCACTGTCTCTGGCAGCTTACATTATTGCTACCACCCACTTTCACTTGCCCTTTGGCCACACACACCCTGCAACTGAAACCTAAAATGAATTCCACCATCTGCTAGTCATTCCTCCCACAATCAGGCTACTGAGCACATTTGGAGAATTGGATAGTGGTGTTATTAGTAACGGATGCTTCTCTTCTCAGCTATATCCTATTTTCAATCTACATACTATCTCAGGTTAATGTCTTTCATCACCACCAACTTTTGTCTTTAGGCTGATAGCCCAAATCTACATTTGTAGCTCAGACTTCTTCCTTGAATCCTGGAAGTCTTGTAAGAACCATCTCACAGTCATCTGCTGCATTTGTCTGCTCAGGTTGCCATAACAAAATACCACAGGCTGGTTGGTTTAAACAACAAACATTTATTTTCTCAAGGTTCTGAAGATTGGGAAATGCAAGATTGAGGTGCTGGCCGGTTTGGCTCCTAATAAGAGCTCTTCCTGGCTGGTAAGCAGTTGCCCTCTCACTGGCTCCTCACATGGCCTTTCCCAGGTGCATGAGTGTGGAGAGAGAGGGATCTCTCTCTTCCTCTTCTATGAGGCTAACAATCCTATCACCAGATTAGGATGCCACCCTTATGATCTCAGTTAATTACTCCCTCAAAATCCTGTCTCCAAATATAGTCACACTGTAAGTTAGAGCTTCAAAATATGACTTCTGGGGGGACAAAATTCAGTCCAGAGAATCTCTTAAAACCTATTTTTCCTTCTTCATCCCTTAATTTATTATGGAGCTGTGGTTGGTTGGATAATGGCTTCTCCAAAGATGTCCACGTGGTAATCCACTAAATCTGTGAATATGTTACCATGTTTAGCAAAAAAGACTTTACAGATGTATTAATAATCCTGAAATATGAAGATTATCATTAATTATCCAAGTAGGCTCAGTGTAATCACAAGGGTACATATGAAAGGGAGGCAAGAAACACAGAGAAGGAGATGGGAGGAGGAAAACAGAGGTAAGAGAGTCAGAGGGAAATTTGAAGATACTATACTGCTGACTTCAAAGACAGAGAAGGGCCATGAGCCAGGGAATGAAGGCCATCTTTAGAGGCTGGAAAAGAGGAGGAAACAGATTCTTGCCTGAAAACTTCGGAAGGTATCAGTTTTGCCAACACCCTGATTTTAGTCAGTGAATCTGATTTTGGATTTCTAACTTCGAGAAATGCAAAATTAATAAATTGTGTGTTTTTTAAGGCCACTAACTTGGAACATAAAGTATATTAATAAATAAATAAAATAAATAAAAAATAAAATTGCAATGAGTGTAAGATTAGAAGTTTATAAACAGATATTTTCAATTGAGAAAAAAAAAAGAAAGTACACACTAAACATTTTCAATAGTTAATTGAGAAGGCAAACATGGGAGAATATCATTTACCCCAGTATGGGAGAATGTCTGCACTAGCGAAAATAAGACATTTTGGAATTTAGTCAGGAAATAAAAATATCAGTATTGGGCCAGGCGCGGCGGCTCACATCTGTAATCCCAGCACCTTCGGAGGCCAAGGCGGGCAGATCACCTAAGGTCAGGAGTTTGAGACCAGCCTGGCCAACATGGTGAAACCCCTTCTCTACTAAAAATACAAAAATTAGCCTGGTGTGGTGGTGCAACGCCTGTAATCCCAGCTACTCCAGAGTCTGAGACAGGAGAATCACTTGAACCCGGAGGAGGAGGTTGCATTGGGCTGAGATCGTGCCACTGCATTCTAGCCTGGGTGATAGAATGAGACTCTGTCTCAAAAAAATAAATAATAATCAGTATTTGCATTGGAGGGCTTGTGTTTAGATAGCCATGTCTAAGAGGAGCTAGTGGACTGTCAGCATTAGTGTTCAAAATGCTTTTAAAAAATAAGAGAAAAGCATCTTTCCAAAAATACACAAATAATTATTTTGATTTAAAAAAAAGAGTGTCCTGAATTACTATTTATTATAAAATGATACTATGCTAGTCCTGAACAGCAACCAATACTTTGCATACCTTAATATACTAAAAGTTTACAAATAAAACTATATTATATGATCATTTTATCTTAAATGAAAGAAAATACTCATAGATAATTACTAATATCTCTAAACTAAACCATGATTTAGAATTGTTGACATTTTAATGTGATCTTATTTATTCTTCAAGGACCATAACAGGCAGATGTCCTACTAGAAAAAAAAATGAAAAAGTTTCTTTTCATGTTAAAGTTCCGTTGTCACTAATGTAAACCTTATTATTTCAAGTACAATTTCAGTTTGTCACAAGTTATTCATCATACGTAGAAAAGTTTATGCTTAATTATTTTATTTATTAAGAATATTGTGTTTCACCTAGTCCTAGATTGCAATGTATACCCTAAAGTAGTATTATATATCCTTCTAGGAAGGAAATAATTCCATAAATTAAACTAAAAATGCTGGCAATTACAAGAAGCAATCCAAATTCAGTGATGTCAAATGAGAAAAAAAATACGTTAGGACTAATGAAATATGTGCTGGGCATTTTTGTTAGGTTGGATATATAATTGAACAAAATCATTTCATCACTTCTTTTGGTTTTGTTTCAGTAAGAACAGTGAAAGTGCTTATTGTTCATTACTATAATTGATTAAAATTTTAACAAATTTTAAGTTGTAAAAATGTTATACCAAAATGACTCATAAGGCATTCAACGCTAAAAGCAGGTATATAGGGCTAGCAAGGTGGCCTAATCGGAACAGCTCCAGTCTGAAGCTCTGACTGAGATCAACACAGAAGGCGGGTGATTTCTGCATTTCCAACTGAGGTACCCAGCTCATCTCATTGGGACTGGTTAGACAGTGGGTACAGCCCACGGAGGGTGAGCAGAAGCAGGGTGGGGCGCTGCCTCACCAGGGAAGCACAAGGGGTCGGGAAACCCCCTCCTCTAGCCAAGGAAAGCTGTGAGGGACTGTGATGTGAGTAACAGTACATTCTGGCCCAGACACTATACTTTTCCCACGGTCTTCACAACCTGCAGAACAGGAGATTCCCTTGGGTGCCTACACCACCAGAGCCCTGGATTTCAAGCACAAAACTGGGCGGCTGTCTGGGCAGACACCAAGCTAGCTGCAGGAGATTTTTTTCATACCCCAGTGGCACCTGGAATGCCAGTGAAACAGAACTATTCACTCCCCTGGAACGGGGACTGAAGCCATGGAGCCAAGTGGTCGAGCTCAGTGGATCCCACCCTCACAGAGCCCAGCAAGCTAAGATCCAGTGGCTTGAAATTCTCGCTGCCAGGACAGCAGTCTGATGCTCCAGCTTGGTGGGGGGAGGGGCTTCCACCATTACTAAGGCTTGAATAGGCAGTTTTACCCTCACAGTGTAAACAAAGCTGCTGGGAAGTGCAAACTCGGCGGAGCCCACTGCAACTCCACAAAGTTGCTGTAGCTAGACTGCCTCTCAAGAAATACCTAGGAATCCAACTTACAAGGGATGTGAAGGACCTCTTCAAGGTGAACTACAAACCAATGCTCAACAAACTAAAAGAGGACACAAACAAATGGAAGAATA
>NW_012121043.1:11066357-11081914 GCF_000951035.1 Colobus angolensis palliatus | reverse complement strand
AATCCCATCAAAAAGTGGGCAAAGGATATGAACAGACACTTCTCAAAAGAAGACATTTATGCAGCCAACAGACACATGAAAAAATACTCTTCATCACTGGTCATCAGAGAAATGCAAATCAAAACCACAATGAGATACCATCTCACACCAGTTAGAATGGCGATCATTAAAATGTCAGGAAACAACACATGCTGGAGAGGATGTGGAGAAATAGGAACACTTTTACACTGTTGGTGGGACTGTAAACTAGTTCAACTCTTGTGAAAGACAGTGTGGCGATTCCTCAAGGATCTAGAACTAGAAATGCCATTTGACCCAGCCATCATATTACTGGGTAATAGCCAAAGGATTATAAATCATGCTGCTCTAAAGACACTTGCACACGTATGTTCATTGCAGCACTATTCAAAATAGCACAGACTTGGAACCAACCCAAATTTCCATCAGTGATAGACTGGATTAAGAAAATGTGGCACATATACACCATGCAATACTATGAAGCCATAAAATATGATGAGTTCGTGTCCTTTGTAGGGACATGGATGAAGCTGGAAACCATCATTCTCAGCAAACTATCACAAGAACAAAAACCCAAACACTGCATGTTCTCACTCATAGGTGGGAATTGAACAATGAGAACACTTGGACACAGGAAGGGGAACATCACACACTGGGGCCTGTTGTGGGATTGGGGGAGTGGGGAGGGATAGAATTTGGAGATATACATAATAATGTAAATGACGAATTAATGGGTGCAACACACCAACATGGCACATGTATACATATGTAACAAATCTGCACTTTGTGCACATGTACCCTAGAACTTAAAGTACAATAATAACAAAAGGCAGAAAAAAAAAATATTCCTCTTCTCTGTGCAGGGTATCTCTGAAAGAAAGAAAGCAACCCCAGTCAGGGGCTTTTAGATAAAGTCTCCATCTCCCTGGGACAGAGCTCCTGAAGGAAGGGGCAGCTGTGGGCGCAGCTGCAGCAGACTTAAACATCCCTGCCTGCCAGCTCTGAAGAGAGCAGTGGATCTCCCAACACAGAGCTCAAGCTTTGCTAAGGGACAGACAGCCTCCTCAAGTGGGTCCCTGATCCCTGTGCCTCCTAACTGGGATACACCTCCCAGGAGGTGTCAACAGACACCTCATATAAGAGAGCTCCAGCTGGCATCTTGTGGGTCCCCCTCTGGGATGAAGCTTCCAGAGGAAAGAACAGGCAGCAATCTTTGCTGTTCTGCAGCCTGGGTATGTTGCCTGCATACCCAGGCAACAGGGTCTGGAGTGGACCTCCAGCAAAATCCAGCAGATCTGCAGTAGAGGGGCCTGACTGCTAGAGGGAAAACTAACAAACAGAAAGGAGTAGAATCAACATCAACAAAAAGGATGTCCACACGGAAACCCAATCTGAAGGTCACCAACATCAAAGACCAAAGGTAGATAAATCCACGATGAGGAAAAACCAGCACAAAAGGCTGAAAATTCCAAAAACCAGAATGAGTCTTCTCCTCCAAAGGATCACAACTCCTCAAAAGCAAGGGAACAAAACTGGGTGGAGAATGAGTTTGACAAACAGGCAGAAGCAGGCTTCAGAAGGTGCGTAATAACACACTCCTCCGAGCTAAAGGAGCATGTTCTAACCCAATGAAAGGAAGCTAAGAACCTTGAAAAAAGGTTAGAGGAATTGCTAACTAGAATAACCAGTTTAGAGAAGAACATAAATGACCCCATGGACCTGAAAAACATAGCACAAGAAGTTCATGAAGTGTACACAACTACCAATAGCCAAATTGATCAAGTGGAAGAAAGGATATCAGAGATTAAAGATCAATGTAATGAAATAAAACATGAAGACAAGATTAGAGAAAAATAATGACAAAGAATGAACAAAGCCTCCAAGAAATATGGGACTATGTGAAAAGACCAAACCTATGTTTAACTGGTGAAACTGAACGTGATGGGGAGAACAGAACTAAGCTCGAAAACACATTTCAGGATATTATCCAGAACTTTCCCAACCTAGCAAGACACGACAAAATTCAAATTCAGGAAATACAAAAATACGACAAAGATACTCCTCAAGAAAAGCAACCCCAAGACACATAATCATCAGAGTCACCAAGGTTGAAATGAAGAAAAAAATGTTAAGGGCAGCCAGAGACGAAGGTCAGGCTACCCACAAAGGGAAGCCCATCAGACTAACAGCAGATCTCTCTGCAGAAACCCTACAAGCCAGAAGAGAGTGAGGGCCAATACTCAGCATTCTTAAATAAATGAATTTTCAACCAAGAATTTCATATCCAGCCAAACTAAGCTTCATAAGCAAAGGACAAATAAAATCCTTTACAGACAAGCAAATGCTGAGAGATTTTGTCACCACCAGGCCTGCCTTACAAGAACTCCCGAAGGAAGCACTAAACACGGAATGGAAAAACTGGTACCAGTCACTGCAAAAACATACCAAATTGTAAAGACCATTGACACTATGAAGAAACTGCATCAACTAATGGAAAAAAATAACCAGCTAGAATCATAACGACAGGATCAAATTCACACATAACAATATTACCCTTAAATGTAAATGGTCTAAATGTCCCAATTGAAAGACACAGACAGGAAAACAGAATGAAAAATCATGACCCATCTGTGTGCTGTCTTCAGGAGACCCATCTCATGTGCAGAGACACATATAGGCTCAAAGTAAAGAGATGAAGAATATTTACCAAGCAAATGGAGAGAGAGAAAAAAAAGCAAGGGTTGCAATCCTAGTCTCTGATAAAACAGACTTTAAACCAACAAAAATCAAAAAAGACAAAGAAGTGCATTAAATAATGATAAAGGGATCAATGCAATAAGAAGAGCTATCTATCCTAAACACATATGTACCCAATACAGAAGCACCTAGATTCATAAAATAAGTTCTTAGAGACCTACGAAGAGACTTAGACTCCCACACAATAATGGAGGGAGATTTAACAGCTTGCTGTCAATGTTAGACAAATCAATTAGACAGAAAATAACAAGGATATTCAGGACTTCAACTCAGCTCTGGACCAAGTGGACCTAATAGACATTTACAGAACTCTCAAGCCCAAATCAACAGAATATACATTCTTATCAGCACCACATCGCACTTACTCTAAAATTGACCACATAATTGGAAGTAAAACACTCCTCAGCAAATGCAAAAAATGGAAATTATAAAAGTCTCTCAGATCAGAGTGCAATCAAATTAGAACTCAGGATTAAGAAACTCATGCAAAACCGCACAACTACATGGAAACTGAACAACCTGCTCCTGGATGGCTACTGGCTAAATAATGAAATTAAGGCAGAAAAAAATAAGTTCTTTGAAATCAATGAAAACAAAGACACAATGTACCAGAATCTCTGGGACACAGCTAAAGCAATGTTTAGAGGGAAATTTATAGCACTAAATGCCCACAGGAGAAAGCAGGAAAGATCTAAAATTGAAACCACAATATCACAATTAAAAGAGCTAGAGAAGCAAGAGTAAACAAGTTCAAAAGCTAGCAGAAGACAAGAAATAACTACGATCGGAGCTGAACTGAAGGTGATAAAGACACAAAAAACACTTCAAAAAAATCAATGCATCCAGGGGACAGTTTTTTGAAATGATTAACAAAACAGATAGACTGCTAGCCAGACTAATAAAGAAGAAAAGAGAGAACAATCAAATAGACAACAAAAAATGATAAAGGAGATATCACCACTGAGCCCACAGAATACAAACTTCCATCAGAGAATACTATAAACATCTCTATACCAATAAACTAGAAAATCTAGAAGAAATGGAGAAATTCCTGGGCACATACACCCTCCAAGGCTAAACCAGGAAGAAGTCGAATCCCTGAATAGATCAATAACAAGTTCTGAAATTGAGGCAGTGATTAATAGCCTACCAACCAAAATAAGCCCAGGACCAATTCTACCAGAGGTACAAAGAGGAGCTGCTACCATTCCTTCTGAAACTATTCCAAACAACAGAAAAAGAGGGACTCCTCCCTAACTCATTTTATGGGGCCAGCATTATCCTGATACCCAAACCTGGCAGAGACACAGCAAAAAAAGAAAATTTCAGGCCAATATCCCTGATGAACATCAATGTGAAAATCCTCAATAAAATACTGGCAAAATGAATCTACCAGCACATCAAAAAGCTTATCCGCTACGATCAAGTTGGCTTCATCCCTGGAATGCAAGGCTGATTCAATATATGCAAATCAAAAAACATAATCCATCACATAAACAGAACCAATGACAAAAACCACATGAATATCTCAATAGATGCAGGAAAGGCCTTCGATAAAATTCGACACCCCTTTATGCTAAAAACTCCCAATAAATTAGGTATTGATGGAACGTATCTCAAAATAATAAGAGCTATTTATGACAAACCCACAGCCAATATCATACTGAATGGGCAAAAGCTGGAAGCATTCCCTTTGATAACTGGCATGAGACAAGTATGCCTTCTCTCGCCACTTCTGTTCAACATAGTATTGGAAGTTCTGGCCAGGGCATTCAGGCAAGAAAAAGAAATAAATGGTATTAAATAGGAAGGGAGGAAGTCAAATTGTCTCTCTTTGCAGATGACACGATTGTATCTGTTGACACAATCGATACAATGGATAGAAAATTCCATCGTCTCAGTTCAAAATCTCCTTAAGATGATAAGCAACTTCATCAAAGTCCCAGGATACAAAATCAACGTGCAAAAATAAGAAGTATTCCTATACACCAATAATACACAAATGGAGAGGGAAATCATGAGTGAACTTCCATTCGCATGGCCGCAAAGGGAATAAAATACCTAGGAATACAACTTACAAGTGATGTGAAGGACCTCTTCAAGGAGAACTACAAACCACTGCTCAAGGAAATAAGAGAGGACACAAACAAATGGAAAAACATTCTATTCTCATGGATAGGAAGAATCAATATCATGAAAATGGTCATACTGCCCAAAGTAATGTATAGATGCAATGCTATCCCCATCAAGCTACCATTGACTTCTTCACAGAATTAGAAAAAACTATGTGGAATCAAAAAAGAGCCCATATAGCCAAGACAATAAAAAAGAACAAAGCTGGAGGCATCATGCTACCTGACTTCAAACTATACTACAAGGCTACAGTAACCAGAACAGTATGGTACTGGCACCAAAACAGATATATAGACCAATGGAACAGAACAGAGGCCTCAGAACTAACACCACCCATCTACAACTATCTGTTCTTTGACAAATCTTACAAAAACAAGCAATGGGGAAAGGATTTCCTATTTAATAAATGGTGATGGGAAAAGTGACTAGCTATATGCAGAAAACTGAAACTGGACCCCTTTCTTACACTTCACACAAAAATTAACACAAGATGAACTAAAGACTTAAATGTTAGACCTAAAACCATAAAAACCCTAGAAAAAAACCTAGCCAATACCATTCAGGACATGGACATGGGCAAAGACTTCATGACTAAAACACCAAAAGCAATGGCAACAAAAGTCAAAATAGAAAAATAGGATCTAATTAAACTAAAGAATGTCTGCACAGCAAAGAAGCTATCATCAGAGTGAACAGGCAACCTATGGAATGGGAGAAGATTTTTGCAATCTATCCATCTGAAAATGGGCTAATATCCAGAATCTACAAAGAACTTAAATCTATGAGAACAAAACAAACAACCCCATCAAAACATGGGCAAAGGATATGAACAGACACTTCTCAAAAGAAGACACTTATGCGGCCAACAAACACATGAAAAAAAGCTCATCATCACTGGTCATTAGAGAAATGAAAATCAAAACCACAATCAGATACCATCTCACACCAATTAGAATGGCAATCATTAAAAAGTCAGGAAACAACAGGTGCTGAGAGGATGTGGAGAAATAGGAACACTTTTACACTGTTGGTGGGAGTATAAATTGGTTCAACCATTGTGGAAGACAGTGTGGTGATTCCTCAAGAATCTAGAACCAGAAATACCATTTGACCCAGTAATCCCATTACTGGGTATATACCCAAAGGATTATAAATCATTTTACTTTAAAGATAAACACACACATATGTTTATTGCAGCACTGTTCACAATAGCAAAGACCTGGAAGCAACCCAAATGCCCATCAATGATAGACTGGATAAAGAAAATGTGGCACATATACACCATGAAATACTATGCAGCCATAAAAAGAATGAGTTCAAGTCCTTTGCAGGGACATGGATGAAGCTGGAAACCATCATTCTCAGCAAACTAACACAGGAACAGAAAACCATATACCACATGTTCTCACTCATAAGTGGGAGTTATGAGAACACATTCACACAGGGAGGGGAACATCACACACCACGGCCTGTCAGTGGGTGGGGAGCTAGGGGAGGGATAGCATTAGGAGAAATACCTAAGGTAGATGATGAGTTGATGGGTGTAGCAAACCACCATGGCACATGTATACATATGTAACAAACCTACATGTTCTACCCATGTATTCCAGAACTTAAAGTATAATAATAATTAAAAAAAGAAATGAGAAACCTAAAGTTCAAAGAGATTATATAACTTATCCAAAATCACTGATTTAGCAAGTCTACGCCCTTGCCACTCTACTTGGTGGACACACCTATGAGGATGCTGTCATTCAGACTGAATTGAACTTCCTCTATAAAATTCTGGGGATGACAAAGGTAACCTCATGTAATCAGATGAAATAAAATAATGGATGCATTAAAAAAGACAATATTTTTAAAAAGCAGGTTTATAAATATAACAAAAAATAATTGGGATTGATCTCAAGTTTTTACAAACAGATTTGTTCAGATAAGTTATGTTACATGTAATAACATAGAAAATGTACATGTTATATTAGTACGTGAATATAAAAGGGCGTTAAGTATATACATAAGATTACTATAGGGTATATTTTCAATTTTATGAAGAGAAAAAATAAACTTTGTGCTTAGGAGATAGATTAGAAGGATATACACCAAAATGAGATTGTGAGAGAGGAGAAAGGAAAATTCATAGTCAGGTAGGCAGTTAAGGTGGGTTCTCAGCTGAATCCTTTCAAACAAAAGAACAGTCTGCAAGCACAGATGAGAGAACTTGTACAGTGTGGCTTGGCTAAAGAATGGCTACACAGGTGACTCACCCAGATATGACTGCAATGGAAAACTCTGTCCCCTGACATATATGGAGTAAGGGAAACAAAGCACTATAAAGTAACTCAAGCTAAGGGTCCACAGGCACACTAGGAGGATGGGGTGGAGCTAACAGAAATTCGCTCCTTATGCAAATGAGATGCCTAGGCCTCATCATATTCTTATAAAAGCCTTTGCATTCAACTGTAAAAATGGCAACCCCTTTCACTTCCGGGCCCCCATCCACTGTATGAAATATTTAAAATCCTGGAAATCGAAAGGATAACACTAAATGCTCCACAGCATAGAACTGTTTTAGAGACATTCTTTCCCATCATTCTGGAGAGTTGAAATTTTCCTTCACTTATTGAATGTAAGTCTTCCAACTGCTATAAAAAAAAAGTAGTAATAACTAAGGAAGTAAAATTTTATAAAATTTAGAAATATATTTGTAAACGTAATGAAACCTTTGAATTTTTAAATAAGTATTTTCTAAAAGACCATGTTTTAAAATTCATACTTAACATAAAGTCAGAATTTGGACAATCATTAATGCCATCAGACTGTAAAACTCTTAATATAGGGGAATGGTGACAAAATTAGTGGCTTATCTCACTGTTTGAATGTGAAAGTGAAATATCTCCCAAATATGTCTCCAGTTTATCATCACACACCGAAATCTCATCATTAAAAGTTGATTTCCAGCAATAAGATCATTCTGACTGTTTAGCACCAGATATTTTCCAAAGTGACTTCAAGCTTTAGAGCATGCTTTGTGTTTTGGTGCAGGGTAGAAGGAAAAGACTGATTCCTAACTGAGCACAAAAAAATAAGAGGCTTAGGTAATACTAGGTAAACAGTTTATGCTTTAGGAGGGAGAATGGTAAGTCAAACAAATTTTTTCAGTTCACAGTTTTGCCTAGGGAGCAAAATTTTAATATTATTTGAATTTGTGTAAAATTGGATTTATCTGTTTTTTGGAATTATGTGTTTGGTAAAACTTTCAAAAAAACTAAAAATTAGGATCTGAAATTTCCTTTGCAGGGAAAAACACTGACGTAATTTATGTAATGAAAATAGGACAATTTAGTTTCCTATTTCTCTTGAGGTCAGTTTTTGTAATATATAATTTTCCAAAAACTTGCCTCTTTTATCTAATTTTTACATTTATTGTAATATAGTTGTTTATAGTATTTTCCTATTGACTTTTAAATATTTTTATCAGCAGTTACATCTTCTTCTCCTTTTTCATCTGTGATATTGTTTACTTATACCTTATGTTTTTCTTGATCTATTTTGTCAGAGTTTGAAAATTTTATTAGTGTTTTAAGGAAACAAATTTTGGTTTTCTTGTTATTTTGTTTTCTATTTGTGAAGGCTAAAGTAAATCCATCCTGCATAATAATCCACTATGTTGACTTTTGTTTGTTTTGAGATGGAGTCTTGCTCTCTCACCAGGCTGGAGGCTGGAGTGTAATGGCACAATCTCGGCTCACTGCAACCTCCACTTCCCGGGTTCAAGCAATTCCCCTGCCTCAGCCTCCCGAGTTGCTGGGACTACAGGTGTGTGCCACCATGCCCAACTAATGTTTTGTATTTTAGTAGAGATGGGGTTTCACCATTTTTGGCCAGGATGGTCTCGATCTCCTGACCTCATGATCTACCCACTTTGGCCTCCCAAAGTGCTGGGATTACAGGCATGAGCCACCACACGTGGCCCATATTGACTCTTGATTAATGTTTATTCTGGGAAGGCCACTAAAATTTCCAGTTTTATTGTTACTTGTATAAGAGCAGGTACTTGCCCGGGCACAGTGGCTCACACCTGTAATCCCAGCACTTTAGGAGGCCAAGGTGGGTGGATCACCTGAGGTCACGAGTTTGAGACCAGCCTGCCCAACATGGTGAAACCCTGTCTCTACTAAAAATACAAAAATTAGCCAGATGTGATGGTGTGCGCCTGTAGTCCCAGCTACTTGGGAGGCTGAGGCAGGAGAATCACTTGAACCTAGGAGGCAGAGGTTGCAGTGAGCTGAGATTGTACCATTGTACTCCAGTATGGACGACAGAGAAAGACTCTGGTAAAAAAAAAAAAAAAAAAAAAAAGCAGGTACTTACTGTAAATCTTGCTCTTAGGTCTAAATAGCCTCAATGTCATCATGCTCCAGTTGTCCTACATATCTCTTCTGAATTGTAAATACACTTTCTTTGTGGTATATAAGCCCTGGGTATATGGGGTAATGTCATGAGGATCCATCATCTTGTCTCCATGGGAGACACAGACATGGCCTCTACTTGTAAGTCTCCATGAAATATTTCTTTCCGAGAAACTGGACTTGCCAGCCTCTTTCTTCAGCCTCTCATCTTCCTCAGAATTTGGGGGTGGGTTTGCATAAGCCTGTGCACCCTGGACCACCATTTACTGTTTTTGATCTTATCTTTACCATTTCTTTCCTTCTACTTTCTTTTATTCCCTTTCTCTCTTTCTAAATTGTTAAGCTGGATTCTTAGCTCTTTAATATTCAGCATTTCTTTGTTTCTAAAATAAGCATTTTAAGGCTAGATATATTTACTTCTAAAGTATCACATTAGTTGTGCACTGTAAGTTTTAAGATTTAGTTTTTACACTATTATTTAGGTCTAGAAATTTTCTAAATTATATGAAAATAACCCATGAGTTATTTAAGTGAGTTATTTAATTACTTTGAAAACACACATTATTTTAAAATATTTTAAATTCTCTGTTTTTTAAAAGTTACTGTTCTATAATTTATTTCTAACTTAATTTTGTTTAGAAATGTGTTCTATAAAAATCTCAGCCTTTAAAATTTGTTACAAATTTCTTTATGACCTGGGACATGATCATTTATATTTTTTTTGTCTGCTTAAAGGGAGTATTATTCTGCAAATTTGAGTTTATTATTCTCTCTATATATTCATAAGATAGAATTTTTATCATTCAGATCTTCCAGCTTTACTCAATCTCTATATATTCATCAGACAGAATTTTTGAAGTTATATCATTCAGATCCTCCAGCTTTACTCAATCTATTCCTTGGGTAATAGAAGTTGTCAAAGAAAGCATAACAAAACTTTTGTCATGTTGGCAGATTTCTCAATTTCTGGTTGTACTGTGATTGTCAATTTTTGTTTTACATTTTTTGAATATATTCTTATATACCTCATTGTTGAGAGGCACAAGAAGCTAACGTGCAGAACTGTTATCCCAAATAGTAAGTGTTGGTTTCAAAATTACGAAATTATTACAAACAGTAGGTAACCATTTGAGTTTGGGCATAGCCACTTTACAACTAGAAAAAAAATGGCTATTTGTTGATATACTTTTACTTATGGCTTCCTATTATATGAAAATAATAATACCTAAGAATTAGCTACCATTTTAAAGGTTTTACTGAAATTAATTTATTTAACTGTACTCCTTACTGATTAATTATGAAACTAAAACAGATACTAGCGGCTTCAAGCTTGTTTAAATGAGCCACTGATAATAATAGATTTAATTAATTCAGGTATATCTAGAAGATAGCTGTCATTTTGGAATCTTAGCAGGAGATAAAGATACTCTTCTTCATAATGTCTACTACCATGGTATGGTTTGGATCTGTCTCTCCATCCAAATCTCATAGTGAATTACAATCCCCAATGTTGTAGGTGGGGCCTGTTGGAAAATGACTGGATTATGTGGGTGGATTTCTCATGAATGGTTTAGCACTATCCCCGTGGTGCTGTTCTCATGAAGCGAGATCTAGTAGTTAAAAAGTATGTAGCACCTGCCCCCCTACTCTCTATCTTGCTCCTCTCTGTCATGTGACATGCCTGCTCCTCCTTCACCTTCCACCATGACTCTGCATTTCCTGAGTCCTCCCCAGAAGCCAGGCAGGTGTCAGCATCATGCTTCCTGTACAACCTGTTGAATTGTAACCCAATTAAACCTTTTTTTTTTTTTTTAAATACTCATTCTCAGGTATTTATAGGAATGTGATAATGAACATAATTATACATACCACTCTCATGTTAGAGTGGATTACTGTTCTCATCATTATGATAATTCCGGCCTTAAGGATATGAAATGGCACACAGAACACAGAACTTGAAAAAGTTTATCAGTTTGGCATTCTAGGTGCATGCTTATGAAGTACATTCTTAGACTTTTAATCAATTCAAAAAGCTATACTTTTGGGATGGAACTTACAACTTCAAATTCAATGTATTTTCTGCATCCTCAAATTAGACATGGATAGCAGTAGCCATCAAAAATTAGACAGCACCATTTATCATGTCTGAAGGGGAATATAATGGAGTAACTCTGCTACTTGAGCTCTGCAAGAGTATCTGCTAAAACCACCTAAGTAACATCTAGTTGTGTTGATTAGATTAACAACTCAGTAAATGACTGGCAATTGCAAAATGATTACAAGTTTCAAATATGTTCTAAGTTTAACCATATTGTATTCTGCAGTCAAAAGTTAAAGAAAAAATATAGAATTAAAAAAATCAGTTGGCCAATAGGAGATCAAGGTAAAGGGAAATGCACTTGTAAAAACATGAGTATATATCATATAACTCTTTCAAATCAAAATTAGTAAACAGTAGAATTTTCAGAAACTTTTAAAAGCTTTTTTTTTTCTTTTTTTTTTTTGCAGGCATACAGGACAGCAAGCAGAGCAGATAAGATACTGAATGTTTGTCGCTGGTGGTGTTTCTTTTCTTTTGTAAATAACGGAAGGATAGGCAATTGCTTTGGATTTCATTGCACAGAAAATCATGAATAAAGGAAAATCTGACAGTGTTAATGTTCATTTTAGTGAAATAAATGAAAGCTGAATGTCACTTGTCATGGATGCTGTTTCTTTTTGATTGGAAAATAACAATAAAAATGCACAACTAAAAAGTAAAATATACTGCCTTTAGTCTCCATATACAAAATACATTTTACTTGAAATATAAAATTTATTTTATTTGAATAAGTTATATAAAATATTATATGATTATATTAGTATATTATATTAAAATATTATATAGTGATTATTGTTATATGTTGTATATTATAAAAATAATAATATAAAATATTCTACACATATTATAAAAAGGTCACACACTAGGCTGGTACCTTTAGGTAAACCAGATCAGCCTGTTTCTCTAGTCATCATTTGTTACTATGTTTAATTTAATTAAAAGCACAACATGTTCTTTAAGCAAAATATTTTGAACACTATGAATTACTCATTGATTTTTAATGTTAAATATTTAAAGTTTATCTAGGAAGAGACATTGGAAACAATTATAGTATTCCTATTTCATGTTGTAAAAATGACATGGAAAAGGCTTACGATTCAAGAGAAAGGGAGAAGTCAGAAATAAATATATATTAGGAGACTACACTTATATTTGAGGGTTCTCCAGTGCTTACCTCATTTTGTAGATCACTGAAAACGTGGTAGGCCTGGCTTCTGGTTAAGATGTTAGAGCAAACGTATGTTTATTGTGTTTCCAACTCTGAGGACCCTCTAGAAATAGGAAAGCAAAACACCTAGAGTAAATCCTCAAAAACAAAGAAGACAAGAGATGGGACTCCAGTGGATGTGAATTCAGCAAATTCGTGAAGTAACTGAAGTGACTGGGAAATACTGTGGGTGTAGCAGGGCATAAAAATGGAACAAAAGAGATTGCCTTTGTTGACAGGAGAGAAATTAATGTGGAGGAAACATACCTGGACTCCAGGCTTAGAGGTACCCATTGTAGCAAAGGGTGGGAGTAAAACATGGGCTCCATATAGGTAAAGGGTATAGTTTGAAAGTTTTACAAGGAAGAGTTAATCACTAATGCCCATGGAATATCAAAAGAGTATTTTTAAGGAAAAAATGAATATTCCAAGGTAAAATAAAAGCCACATATTGGCATTTGAAGATCTCTAATAAAACAGTCTCCTTATCACCCAAACTGAGGCCCACAATAGACATGCCTACGTTCTGACACAGAGCTTCCACTCAGACAGAGCTTTACCTGTAAATATAAATGCAAAGCCAAGAATCACCAGACGTGTGAGAAGAGTTCCCAGTACAAAAGTGAGAGGCATGAATAATCAGAGAGAATCAAGAAAACTAGAAGAAACAATAATGGTGTCTTACAAGATATGCTTCATTGATCAAGAAGGATCTAGATGCTAAGAGAAATCATCCAAAAATTGGAGAGATTCCTGAAAATTAAAATGATAGCAGAAAAAACACTCGAAGTATCGGAAGGTACATAGACATAGTTGAAGAAGTCTGATAGAAAAATAGCTTGAATCTGCACCTACAAAGACAAATATGTAAAATATGTGAGTTTAATTCTTCAGAAGGTAAAGGCTCAGTCTAAGGGTTGGATAAGGCTGAAGGCTCAATCTGAGGGTTGACTAATAGAAATTTCAGAGAGAATAAAGAGAACACAGGTGTAGTGTTTAAAGAGCTGAGGGTACAGCAGTGAACTAGAAAGAGAAAGGGGAAGACAGACAATAGGAAAAACAAAACCCATGTACATGTCAGTTAGTAATAATTACTACGGACTAAAGGCAGGGCAAGAAAGAAGGAGAGTATGGAAGGGGAATTGCTAGTTTATGAAGGACCTGAAAGGTCTCTGATGAATTTGCATTGTCATAGAAGTTGGAGGAAGTGAGGGAGTGGGGACAGAGCCATGATGTTACTGAAGCTAAGAGTTTCCCAGTTAGACAGAATGTCAGGTGCAAAGGTTTTGAGATAGGAGTGCATGTGGCAAGTTGAGAAACAATGACACCATTGTTGCTAGAGCAATGAGTGAAGGGAAGGTTCGTGGAGATGCAATTGAAGAGGCAGCTAAGTAGGTGGCCAGGCTCTTACTTTGACTGGAACAGATCATGATTGGCAGGTTTTGATCACAGAAGGACACAATCTGGTTTACATTTCCAAGGGATCTTCCCATTCTAGGGTTCCATGTTAGGAGAACATACCATGGAGTGGTAGAAGAAGGGAGGCTAGGAGAGGTGTTGGTGGATTGGCCAGGGTGGCTGTTGCAAAGGGGTAAAATGAGCCGGGGTATATTTGAAGGCAGAGCTGACAGGGTTTGTTGATAAATTGACATGCCACACAGAACATGCAAATCATGCTTCAAATGAGGGAAATTTGTAATCCTATCCTAAATAATGATTTCATGACAATAATCAATATTCACATTACTGTTGGTTCTGCTGAGGCAGTTGGTTTTTTTCGGTACATCAATGCACTTAGGTAATGGTAATTCACTTTCAGCCTACAAATCACAGAGGCTCAATCAGCAGCCAGAACACAGTCTATATACATCATAGAGTTGGAAAGTGACTGCAGACAGAAAGACTGACAGATGGCCAGAATGAAAGCAAGCAACAGAGATAAATTCACCTAAGATAGGTGGAGATGGTTTCAGAAGTATCAATTGTACAAGTGCCAGAAGAAGATATTCTTATAGAAGTATGGCTTCATCAATATAAAGGGTTATTTTGAAATGAATTTGTGGCTATAACATCAGATTACTCTGGCTTTACTATTACAAACTGGTTCACTTTGACCAAATAATTTAATCTCTTTAAATCTTAGCTTTCGTGTCCATAAAATGGACATATGTGATCTTTGTGATTTACAGGGTTGTGATGATAAAAGGAATAATGATGCATGTAAAGTTCATCCCAGGCAGATGAACATTTAATAATTCTTGACTACTATTAATGTTAAAGACAGGCTTTTTTTTCCTGATAGGCTGAAGCAAGGAGGAAACCATGGACAAATATTTTGGCAGGAAGAGAATATCAGAGGTTTCCATGTGAACAAGGAACTGCATTAGACCACTTGGAAAGTCCATGTGCTTCACGCTTCAATCAATCCTCACAAAACACACTTTCCCATCCTGTGAATTCATTTCCTCCATCATGAAAGTAATAAGTGAGAAGCTATAAAATCACAATTGCCTGCCTCGCTGCTGTAACCATCTTTCAAAAAGTCAACAGAGCTGTTATTTTGACTTAGTTCTGAATAAAGACTGATGAAATGCAAGGGGTGGGGAAACTTGGGAAAAAACTGACCATTTTCACTTTAAGATACTTACAGTCCAGGGAAAAAGTACTGGCCATAACTGTAGACATTAAACTTCAGAGAAGCAGTTAAAATGCACATGGATTGGGCACAATATCTTGATCAGAGGGGGGGCAGAGCAAGATGGTCGAATAGGAACAGCTCCAGTCTCCAACTCCCAGCGTGAGCGACACAGAAGACCGGTGATTTCTCAATTTCAACTGAGGTACTGGGGTCATCTCACTAGGGAGTGCCAGACAATCGGTGCTGGTCAGCTGCTGCAGCCTGACCAGCAAGAGCTGAAGCAGGGCGAGGCAT
>NW_012121043.1:10927215-11060657 GCF_000951035.1 Colobus angolensis palliatus | reverse complement strand
TGCAGCACACCAACATGGCACAAGTATACATATGTAACAAACCTGCACGTTATGCACATGTACCCTATAACTTAAAGTATAATAAAAAAAAAAAAATCTTGATCAGAGATTCTACAAAGAGTGAGAGATAGGCATCTACAAAAGACAGAATTCCAATAATGCAAAAACAATTGTCCCAATGAAGAAGAAATTTAGAGAGTATACTAAATGATTGCTGCACAGAGAGCACTAAGCTCTTATGATAAGGGCACACAGCTAAATTGCAAGGCAGAACATATCACAGACATTACTGAGGAGAATAATTGTACCAGCTGATGTAATTGAGAAGGAAAAAGACATGGACAGGTTGAGAAATTTTATGTACAGAAACAGAATGAAATTTAATAGGAATATTTATGAAATGATAAGAAAAGAATACAATGTTTGTATAGACATGTAAAGCATATATATTATATATTGTATATCATATATTCTCTATATACTAGAATTTGTGTAGATATGTAAAGAACATATATCATATATTCTAGTGTATATTTCTGGAATATACATTCTTTACATATCTATACAAATTTATATAGGTATTACATATCTAGATCATTTTAACATATCTATATCTATTCATATTTTTAAATATGAATATGATATAGATGGTTCATAGTCATATATATGATTTACATATATATACAGTGTAGACCTATAAAAATATAATATTGTTCTCAAAAGTAATAAAGTCAATTGACAAGTATAGAATAGTCCTGGCTTAACAGAAACTCCTCTGAGAAAGACTGCTGGGGATAAGCTGGTAGTAAGCTCTCCCTATGCCAACAGTGCATGGCAGTTGTTCAAAATGTAAATGCAAACTCAGGATGCATTAATTGAGGCACAGCAGGAAAGGTGCTATCCCTGTGTTCTCACATTGATTAGAAAACATTTGGAGTATTGGGTTCAATTCTGGAAAAGACTTAGAGAAAAACTCTAGATCTCCAGAGGAAGGTGGCCCGAATGATGACATATCTAGACATCATGTCGGATGGAAATGGTTGAAAGATTCAGACAATTTAGGCTGAAAGAAGATTTATGAGGTTTACATGTGGTTCTTTAAATATTTGAAGAGTAACGGTGTGGTGTGGAAGTAGGATTAGGTTTACTTTGTATAAGCTCAATTTTGCAGAACGAGTACCAGTAGGCAGTGTTGTAAGATCATGTACCAAGTTACAACGAAGCACATTTTTGTTTTTTTACTCACGAATATCCTGGATTTACTGGAACTGTTCCCAAGGGAATGGGCTATCTTGGAGGTAATGAACTCTTTCATTGGTGGTGTTCTGATAAATGCTGGATGGTCAGATAGAATCTACTTTATCTCATTTGCTTTTCACAACAATCATGAAGAAGCAAAGGTATTTTACTTTTATTTCACAGATAGGGAAATTACAGCTCACAAAGGGTAAATTGGCTAGTTCTTGTTCTCAAAATTTAAACTGAATTTTCTCCCACAGTGGATGAGACGTTTGAAGAACAAATATAAAATGACTTCAAATTTTAGGGACAAGATCAGGAAAAGATGAGACAGGTTAGAAAGTGTCGCTTACTGTGAGGAAGGTTATGAGATTCTAAGCAGAGATGGATTAACTGGTTATCAAAGGTGGAAATAACTTTTGGGGAAGAAATCTTCCCTATTTATGATATAAATATTATTTCCTGATAAGATTAAGGTACTTTTCCATTGCAATCAGGGAACAGCGGATACACAAGTTACACTGATGTTAATACAAGTTGTGATAAAATGTCAAATACTTGGTTTTAAGAAAAGGTGCTAACATCTGTCGGAAGAGCCTACTACAAAGATAACCCTTGACAGGTCCATCCTGGCCTAAGCAATCAGGCTTCAATTGCGCATTGAACAGTTTGATTTTTAGCATTCATATTAATTTTTTGATACATTTCTTATAGTCTTAACAGCAATCACATCAGCATATTATCTGAAAAGTAACTGAAACTGTAGCATCTTCATAAATTTTACTCAGGGAGACTTATTGCTCCTCTGTTTCCCTGTGGCTACACCACTCTCTAGACACGTGGTAACCACGAGATACTTTGCTTTAGCTCTTGGCCTACACTCAGTTCTAAGTTCAGACAGCGCTCTCCAAGTAAGTCAAACCTAGCAGGCATATCCTTTATGAATTTACAATTTTTATTCTTTCATTCAAAATTCACTCATACAGACACTTGGATAACAGTGAGTAAATATTTCATCAGGTAATATCTTGCTTTCTTCCTGATCCAGCACGTGCACACACACACACACACACACACTGGACTAAATTGTGTCCCACCAAAATTGATACATTGATGCCCTAACTCTCTATGTGACAAAATCTGGACATATGGTCTTTGGGAGGAAATTAAGGCTAAATGAGGTTTTCAGAGCCGGGCCCTAATCTGATAAAGACTGTCATCTTATAAGAAGAGGAAGATATATCTCTTCTGCTCTGCCATGTGAGGACAAAGCAAGAAGGCTGATCTCTGTGACACAGAAGAGAGCTTCTCCAGAACCTGACTGTGTAGGCACCCATGTCAAACTCTAGTGTCCAGAACTGTGAGAAAATAAATTTGTGCCTTTTAAGCCACCCAATCTGTGATATTTTGTTATGACAGCAAAGCTGACTAATACACACACACACACACAATCTACATGTATGTATGTATACATGCACACACACATACAGATCCATACTCTTTTTTATTTTTCTTTGCCCAATAAAAGTAAAACATCTTTCCTCTTTTCTTTAATCACTTTACACTTTGTCATTAAAAAGTCATCAAACTAAAAAGTCACTAACCCTTATTCATAGCCAAAAAGCAAGACTCGGGCTGCATTCACAAAAAAAAAAAAAAAAAAAAAAAAAACAAGCAAAAGCTTATGTTTTGAAGAGAAATTGGATATAATAAAGATCCAGTGTCATCAAACTCTAAATATTTGAAAATGGCCTAAATTCCTCTTAATCTCCACACCATTTATTCTACCACCGCTAATGTTCTTTCCATCTAGACTACATTTTCTACAGCTTGACATTGCTTATCTTTAACAGTATATTTAAATGCCTAATTCAGTCTTTCTAATGCAATCTGATCTCCCAGTATACGGTGATCTTTACATTCTTTGAACAATTTATATGTATGTTTTCTTCACTTATTATCTATCTTGTCCTTTCTTTCCTCCTTTCTACTTCTTTCTACCTTATATATTTTACTTTCCTTAGCTTCCTGCTTACTGCAAGATGCTCCATTATTCACGTTTTGTTTGTTTGTTTGTTTTGTTTTTTTGAGACTGAGTCTTGCTCTGTCACCCAGGCTATCGGACTAGAGTGCGGTGGCACTATCTCAGCTCACTGCAATCTCTGCCTCCCTGGTTCTAGAGATTCTCCTGTCTCAGCCTTCTGATTAGCTGAGATTACAGGTGCCCACCACCACATCTGGCTAATTTTTATATTTTTAGTAGAGATGGGGTTTTACCATGTTGACCAGGCTGGTCTCAAACTCCTGACTTCAAGTATCTGCCCACCTTGGCCTCCCAAAGTGCTGGGATTACAGGCGTGAGCCACCATGCCTGGCCCATTATTCACTTTTGTAAGCCTTTTATTTAACCCAAGGCTGATTAACTAACAGTGTTAAGAAAACATTAATATCATTCATTAGGGGTGCAAAGCAAAAATAGTCTTAGAGACAAAATAGTAAATAAATTCATAATTTGTTATTCACATTAAGCTTGAAAAAAATAATGATTCACTTAAAAAAAAACTATAAGCCATGTGGTAGATTGTAAAATAAATGGTCATGAGTTCCTTCCTATCCTATATGTATGCCCCTTTGCAATGTAGTTTTGCTGTTTCTATTAAGCGGTAAAATCTATTTTTCTACCTTGTTAAATCTGTTCTGGCTTTGTGACTTGCTTTGATCAACTGAATGTGTCAGAATTAAGTTTAGAGACAAGACCTCCAGTGGCCTTACAACTCTTGCTCTCTACTTGAAACACTGCCTACAGACGCATGGTGGCTGCAGGATTAATGATAGCCGTATGGCCTACTCAAACATCTCACAGGGCCAACATTATGTGTCCTTAGGGGTATGAGACAAGTAGGCCTGGAATGACTGGGTCTCTATGACAATGAGACCTAAAAACCCTGGATACCCTATACACAAGTCCATCTCAGCACAGATTCAACTCTCATAAGCCTTAAAAAAAGCATACCATTACAAGAAGAGACTAAACTCCCTTTACGAAAGAAACACCTAATAATTGACCTGCACTGAATACAGGTATAAGGAAGTGGGAGGAACATCCTAAACTCCGAGAATGATCTCCAGACAGAGACCCTCCGGGTCAGTTGATCATCTGACCCCCCAACTGTACCTGACCCATGCCACTGGCCTGCTTCCCACTATCCATCTCACAAGAGCACTGCCAGAACAAACAGCTTGAGCATCAGAGAATATCTAAGACTCATCTTTGATATCTTTGATGTGAATTGGACTGAAGGGGAGAAATCACTCCTGGGAATGCTGGCTAATTAGGACCACCTTAGAGCTTCAAACCTAATGAAACAATACTATATGTAGTAGGAAAATTTTTAAGATGGCCTGCGATGATCCCTGCATCCTGGTATTCCTGTCGTTGTGTGATCCCTTCCCTTCAGTGTGGGGTCTAGCATCATATTTATAGTCAATAGAATGTGCAAAGATAAATTGCTGTCACTTCCATGATTAGGTTATAAAACACTTGACTTCTGTCTTACTAGCAGACTCTCTTGTTGACTCTGATGAAGCAAGCTGCCACGTTGGAGAAGCCCACATGGTAAGAATCTGAGCATGTTCTCCAGCCAGCAGCAGTGAGGAATTAAGACTGCCTGCTCAACAACCCTCAAAGGACTGTATCCTGACAGCAGCTATATAAATAAGTTTGGATGTGGATCCTTGCCCAGCTGAGCCTTCAGGTGAGACCACAGTCCCAGCTGACACCATGATTGCAACCTTGTGAGCAACTGTGCAGGAGCTAAGCCATTCCTGAATCCTGAGCCACTGAAACTGTGAGATAATAATGTTCTTGTTTTAAGTTTTTGGGTAATTTGTTATGCAGCAAAAGATAACTAACATACTCTAGCAATATAAGGTTAAAAGTTGTTGCTGTTGATATGTGGGTCTTTCTCATCTGTTGATTTTTAGCCATAAGTGATGACATCATTCTAAGATGTACCCAGTCTTGCTTACATCCTTGGAGAACTCTTTAGAAAACAGGGATCAAATTTCCTTCATTTCACCTAATATTTTAGTAATACACAAACTAGAAGAAAAACAAAAAGTATTTGAAAAAAACTTCTTCGTAAGTTAAACATCTCTTCAAAATTACTTCCCCTGTTACATAAACTAAATTCAAAATAAAATATCAATGGAACATTTTCTGTATAAGTCTGTATTTTACTATATAAATGCAAATACATATAATAAATTTTATAATTTTGGTCTATCAGGTAAATTGTTAATATAAAGTAATGTAACAATTGTAATTTCCAAATGTCCTGTATGAATTTGTTTTTCTGTCTTATTTTTTATTTGCATATATTATGCATTTGATTTTATATTAATTGTCATACTTCATTAAGATTTTTTTGGCAACCAGATAAACATAGTCATGTAAAATCATTACTTAGAATAATCCAATATCCTTTTGTCGTTCATTTATTTACCCATTATTTATTTTTTAAATAGTTTAAAAATGCTATTCATTTATTAAACTAGCACTTATCAAACAAGGACTATGATGAGGCAACTTGCAAGTTTGGGAAATCTGTATGTAAGATAGAAAATGGGTACTAAATGATTCAAAATAAGATGTAAAGTGTTGAAAGTACATAAACAGTCCTGAAATTAACACAAATTAATTGAAAGTCTATTAAATTGATATACAGTCCTATTCCTGACAGTAAATCTACTAATTTCTTAGATGTACCAAGAATAAATTGATAGACTACTGTAGAACAGTTTTACATTAAGATATTTAAATAATTTTTCCTTTGCTTCTCATCTTATGACTTGTTGAGATTTTTAGCAAATAATAAACACATACCTAACAAATATAATGTCCTAAATATAAAGAAATAAGTTTTGAGTTGCTTTAATTAAAAAGAAAAAGAGTTTGTTGACATGGATATAACTCAATGTACTAAGAAGAATAAAATTTCATTTCAATTACCAATTTTCAACTAATTCTGAAAAGCATAAATATTATTCCAGTTACCTAAGGCATTGACTGTTGAATTCTGCATGGGCAGATATTCATATCACAAAGTATATTGAGGGCTGGGCAGTAAGTGTTATTCATTTCAGCAGTCAAAACTGAATGTGAAAACTGTATTTATTTTTTAATCTAATAGTCATTTCTAATCCTTTTATTAATCTTGTAAGGTAGCAGTTATTATTATGAATCTACTTGATACATGGAGCAACCCAAATCTCTGAAAGATACCTAAATTGCTAAAGTTTACAGAATGAGCTAGTAGCAAAACTATGACTCAAATCTGAGTCTGTCTTGCTTCAGTCTTTGCTTTTTTATTCATATCATAACATAGATGGAGAATGGGTAAAGCTGATCTTTCATTACATCATTTGATTTAGAAAGCTATGAAATTATTGAGTAAAAGGCACAAACGCCTTGCCAAAATCTGTTGTTGATCTTATTCTCAGTGTACTAAACATGCAAAGTTTTCAAGAATACACAAGAAAATTCATCTGACCTCTACCATAAATCCTTTAAGTTGATGGACAAGAATGAACCTCATTTCTAAGGAGGTCATCTCATCTAAATATAGAGAAAATGAGTCATAAACACAAGGTTTTAAAAAAATGTATACAAAGAGAATTGTGAAACCACATCTGGAATATTGCCTACATTTGTCATTGTCATGTTACAGGAATGTATAACACAACTGTAAAAGAGAAACAAAAATACAGTTTCTTTAAGATAACTAAAAAATAATATATTCTAGAATAGAAAAAAGAGGCCTGCTGTGTTGAGAGTGGCAGGGGAATTAGAAGAGGCACATGAAGTGAACATTATGCCTTGTATAGCATCAAAGGGAAATGTGACTTCAAACCAGATGGAATAACAGAACTGAAATATTAGGCTTGACACTCACTTTTATATCCTTTTTGTTGTCCTTTTGACTTTCTTTTACCTGCAGATAACTGCTGAGAAACCAACAGTTAAAACTTCCTGGACTATTCTAGGAAGAGAAAAAAATTGGTGACACTAAGCCAGAAGAAAAGGCTGATAGTGGAGGCCATAATGAGTTTTGTATAGATAAAGGGATAGAATATGAATGACAGGAAGATATTATGTATTTCCATTGAGACTAGGGAAAGAGGGAAGGTCAAATTTAAGAAGGGTGCCCTATGGGCTTAGAGACACAAGATTGATTTTTTCAATGGAATAATGTTTCAAAATTACACTCTGCCAGGCAAGTTGTTCTCACACTGGTTTAGGTTCAGTAGTGCACTGAAAGATGGACAGTTTTCAATGACCTTTTTCAGACCATGATTAAAATTGTTTACCAGTTTTCTCATATCTTGCAAGATATGTATAAAATAATGATTCTCCCCTAATCTGACTTGGCTGTTTTAGCCTGGGAGTTTCTGTTTTACAGTCCTTTGTCCATAGAATTTCATTTTATAATGCAAAAAAAGTAAAAGGAGATAGATGATCTTGATAGTTTCCTATGCAACAGAGCTGCTCACTTTATTTAAATGGAAATGTGCATTTTCATGGAAATTCAGGCCAATATTGATGAACAAAGATAAGCTGCCACTATTAAATAGAACAGTGATACACACACACACAAAAGTACCCTAGAAAACTTATAAAAAAGTGAAATTTATAGGGAAAGATGGAGAATGTTAAGAATATATGTACAGAAAAATTACATTTTTATGGTTCAGTTGCACAGTATTTTGATGGTTACTAATCGAAAATCTCAGGACAAAGATGGAGGAAGACAGCCTTAATACATATATCTCGAGGAGCATAGTGATTTAATATGAAAAGATTAAGTGGCACATTATCTTTTACAAGTAAATATTAGTCATCTAACAAACATTGTTCAGTGAATGTGTTAAGAAATATCACGGGTCAGGTGTGATATTATGCTTTTTGTGAAAATGTTAATGTGGGTGTTTTACATTTATTTTTGATAACTCATTTAAGAAAGATTTAATGATTGTATATTGTGCTTTTCCAACTAGACATCTGAAAATTAATCTTAACTGTTGCTTTGCATGCATGTCTTGCATCTATAAGAGATGGAGGTCTCGAATATTTTTCCTTGGCAATGAACTGTGAATGTAAGTACTCCTTGCCATTCCTACCGTCAATGCCTTAATTCTGCCTGAATACCCTTCACTTGACAATTGTCACAACCTGATACCTGGCCTCTCTCATCTTCTCCACCCCACTTCACCTCTGTCTAGCATCTACACTACCACTTAAGTCACTTAATTTACATTTCCAAGGGGACTACTTAGAGGACAAAGATGAAGAAGAAATAGAGTCTGAGAAGAAACAGTCAATAGCTGGGGAAAGAAAATAAATGATACGAGACAATCTAAGAAAGTATTTGTAGTTACAGATTGGGAAAGTAACCAGAGGTACACAGATACTACGTAACAACTGGTTCTTCTTCAATTTGAGTAATGTTTTGTCCACACTGCTGCTACGGAACACATGCACACTTCACACATTCACAAAAGTAAAGTTTTAGAAACATGACTGCTATGGTTTGAATGTGTCCTCTCAACTGCACAGATTGGAAATGTAATCCTTGATACAACCGTGTTTAGAGGTGGGACCTAAAGGGGTAATTAGATCATGAGGGCTGAGCCCTCATGACTGGATTAATGCGGCAGGCTCGTTATAAAAGGTGGAGATCAGCCCCCTTTTTCTCTCCCTCACTCATGTGATGCCTTCCACCACGTTATGATGCAGCAGCAAGACCCTCCCCAGATGTGGCCCCTCAATCTTGACTTCAGCCGCCAGAACCTTGAGCCAAAAAACTCTGTTTATTATAAATCACCTGGTGCGAAGCATTCTATGAGGGCAGCATAAAAGGGTCATAACAACGATCTAAAGAAATAAATTGACAGAGCAGTACTGGCCAGGGGCACAAAGAGGCAAGTTAGGTTTTAACCCTTTTTCATCATTTTTCTGAATATGGACAGTAAAAGGACTCTTAGCATATTGTTTGAAAGCTGAAACAATCAACGATGAATACAGATTTAAAAAGAGATCCCAATCTATAGGAATAACTACATGGTTTAGAGAGTCTGTCTTTGTCAAATGAGATAAATCCCATTATGACTTATTAGAGTTCAGGGACAGCAGGTGGAATAATGAAATTAAAATAATCTTTTTAGTAGTTAAGTTTTGCTTTTGCAGTAACCTTTATACTTTCTTAAGAGGAAAATTTATATTTTAGTTGAAAAAATCCAAAAATAAAAGAAACATTTAATTTCTTCGTATTGTTTATACTTCAGATACTTGATTTTATCTCTCAACATTATGATTTCACACACTGGCATTTTGTTATGTTGTAGCACAAAGGGCTAAAACAGAAAATGCTTCTCCTGTGTCTACGTGAGTACTGAACAAGACAGTATAAAAAGACATATCAGTTTTTCTCAGGTGCAAGAAGAAAGCCAAACATTGTGTGCAATGGAGATTACTCAACCTCCTCTCTTCTCTATCCCTTTGCTGTCTTAAGAAAACAAACTCCAAAGCTAAATAAATATAATTCAATCACTCTTCTCAATTATGCTTGCTGATGTGCTGTTTGTTCAGTGGAAGAAGATAGAGAATCTGGTTCCATTTCAGGTCCTTAATCTTTCTGGTACAGCAGCTTCTTTGGCTGAGAACATAAAGATTATGAACATAAAGGCCCTTGTGGCAGCTTTCAGAGGGAGACTCAGCCATGCAGGAGATGAGGTGATCTACGGTACATAGGGAATGGAGTGAAATCAGGAAGAACTCTCTGCAAATGTGCCTGAAATTCTTGAGGTAGTTCTACCTCTCTGTGTAACAGGATTAGCTTCATGAGTATGTGACTTGCGCAGTCACATAGAGCCTTGAGTTTAGGTGTGCCCTGTAGTTGGTTTAGTTCTCTGTTGTCACCTTCTTGAAATTCCTAATAAATTTTTAACAAGAGACTCTATGTTTCAGGGTATACTGGGTCCTGCAAATTATGTAGCTTGTCCTTCTGGGGGGAAACGGACTTTGAAAGAAACAGAGGATCATCAGCTGCTTTCTTTTGGCCTTTGTAAAGACATGACACCTGGCTGGAATGGCCATGCTTGCATCTGTTCTGCTGTTTCCAAAGGATTAAACAAATCTCCAGCATCTAGAGGAGACCTATGTTCCCCATCAAGATCCAATCTCCCTTCTCTAGTTTAGGAAAACAGCCCCCCTGCATAAATATATGCATTTTAGCTGCATACATGGCAGCCGTCAGCAATTCCATTTCCAAATTCTCTAGCACTTAAATGTGTCCATGTTATTGTTATTTGGACCACTGAGATGGGAATACTGTGGAAGTTTCAGGTTATTGCCTTAAAAGCAAAACCAGAGAGACTGAACTATTTCCTTTTCCTTCTCACAGGCAGGAAGGCAGATGTACTGATGACCCAGCTTTGGTCATTTAGAGGAGGAGGGCATGCTAGGGGAAGGCAGAGCCAAGAATAGAAGGAACTTGGGCCTTGCAAGTCCCCCTGAATGAGAGCTCCGCAGCCAGCATGGACTATGCACCTTGGGTCAAGCATCTGAAAGAGGAATAAATCTGTATTATGGAGTCTCTTTGTTACATCAGCTTAGACTCTGCCCTTACTAATGTACAGCATAAATTCCTGTGTGGTGATTTACAAGAAATTTATATTTATTCTGAATAGTTAAATAATAAAGTGTTCTAAGTATTGGAAAATTCTACATAGGAAAAAACACTAAAATTTGCATTAAAATGACATAAAACTACACTGAACCAAATTTTATCTTTGCTGATTCTCAGAACTTTTCTGTGTCTTGCAGAGGCTCATGGTCATCATTTTAAATACTATTATAATTATAGTATATGTCTATAGATGTTGGCGCTTGAGTAAATCTATAACTTTATGACAAACTCCTAAAAACTCTAGTTTAATTGTAATTTATCTCCACTATAAAAAAAGGCTATAGAATGTTAAAAGTAACTTTTGTGAATGTTCTCAGTGTTTGGAAACAAACAGACACTTAGTATACTTAAAAAATATATATATATACAAGATCACCAAGATCACTTTACTTCTCACTTGTTAAAACTTTTCAATGACCAAAACTGTCAAGATATAAGATAGTATGTTGATAAACCAGTTACAAAGAAATTAAGGAATCTTTTGTTCAAAAGCGTAGATTTGACATTTACCTGCCCCAATGACTCTCTCAATGCGAATTCTTGAAGGATCAATCTCCTTTGCAAATTCATGAACTGCTAGGGATGGGTCTTCGTATGTATCCGGATCGATGTAAGTTTTAATTCCCGGGAAGCGCACTGCAACAACAACAACAAAACGATTGATTTAGTTTGAGTATCTCTGTAGTCAACATCTTGTGAACATTTAAAACGGGGAATGACATACTGAAGTAGTCAGTCTTATTAATGACTTAAAGTCTCTCTTTTCTTCCTGTCCCACCCTCTGCCCATACGAAAGCTTTGACTACAAGGGTCAAACATTTATTTACCTCACTGTTAATGCAGAATGACCCAGTGGATGCCTAGAAAGTGAGCTGACAGATTCCAGAAAACACATGTCTCATATTTCTGTAAAATGTTTAATCAGCTCACTCATTCACTAAACTTCCAAAACAGTCCACATCAGCTCTCGCTTGGAGAATGGGAAAAATGAGGCATAAGCCTCCCTCCAAAACAAGGAAGCCCATTAGGGTCCCTCCTGTACCTTTCGTACTCTACGGCATTAGGTTTCATGAACTCATACCCTAGTCCTGTGGTCTCTCCCTTTTCCAGAAAACCTCAAGCAGTAAAGAACTGACTCCATGGCATAGAAACAAGAAAGGCCAGTAGGGATAACGGCCGTTTTCTGTATTCACGTAGTGGTTTCCATGGACTGACTGCACATAGTGCTGAAAACGATCAGCTTGTCTATCCTGGTGGGAAGGATGGAAATCAAAGACCAAAATCTGGTCATTGGTTGTATGTCTGTTGAGCTTCATTGGTGGGGATGGAGTGCTCACAGCCTACAGGCAGTTAGGATGATGAGAAAGGATGGCTAGAAAACATGAATGTGTGGTTGTATGTCCATTTGTGAGTATCCAAAGAAGTCACAGACTGCCTCTGCCCATGAATATCCCTCTGTTTTGCTCATTTATTTATTTCTCTTCTTTTTTTAGAGAAATGGCAGTCTTGCTACATTGTCCAGGCTGGCCTTGAATTCTTGAGCTCAAGTGATCCCCCTGCCTCAGCCTCCTGAGTAGCTGGGACTACAGACACAAGCCACCGAGATGGCTCATTCATTTCCATTTTCCGTTTTAGATCTCTAGACAGGAGGTCATTTCTTATATATCTTTCTATCTTTCCAACTATCTTTGGTATGGTTTTTACAGGCAATAATCACACAGAGAGCCTTTATTGAATACAAACTAGTAGAGATTAAAAGACCAATGTGAAATTTGTGGCAGAGTGGATGGTATTTTGGTTTTGTTACTTCTTAGATTTTGAAAGCCATATAATACCCAGCGTTAACTGTTTTTTGACTCTCCTTGCAAAACAAACAGACAAAAAAATCAAAAGCAACAAACAAAAGGTAATAAAGTTTAGAGGAGGTATTGAAATGCCCAATATTAGCAGCAATTTGCTTCCTTAGTCCTTCTATGCCCATTGCCTTCATTTATACATTTGGTCTTCTGTCTTCTTAGTGCTACATATGGACCATAAGAAAATTAATATTTCTCAAATTCGCACCAGAAAAGCGTATTTCCAGGTATCCCCAGACCTGACACTAATTTTAACATGTCATGCTTTTCTTGACTTCTCAAAGTATACTTTATAGTATTTCTCCAATACTATATTGAAGAAAAGGAGAACAGATAGTCTCTACCTCTATTTTATATTCCATATATTTTTATAACAACTTAGTAGAATTTGTGATTTCAGACTGAGTTCTATAACCTCAAACCTAGTAGCCACTACTAATTATTAGTGGTTTCTAATCAGATATGTAGTCGTGTTGATAATATTATGTTAGACACAGATAACAAGCATCATTTAGTAACTCATATGTGGTTTTAACTATTAAACTATTCAATTATTTAAGGTGGTATACATTTCTATAGAATAAGACCAGTAAATATCACTTTTTTTCCATACAAACATGATATGTGTAGTAAAGAGGAAAATAAACAACCAAACTGAATTCCAGTTTTGAATACCTGGTTACTAATTTAACTTATCAACGTCTTCCTAAACTTCAGTTGGTTAACTTTCTTCTACCTCCTTGGCTGTCTTGAGTTATTTTCATCGCTTCGTGCTGGGCCCATCTGGTTTGGTTTATGCTAACCTGACTCTTGAAAAACACATAATAAATGCCTCAGGAGCACCTTTTCCCTCTGCATATCAGTACTAAATGCCCTGTAGTGAATCTTAAGGTTGCCCGGAGTAAGTCATCAGCCCAGGTGTCTGGATCCAGGTTTCTGCAATCTGTTTATAGCCTTTCCGGGTTATCCCATGCCAGATATCAGTTCCCTCAGCTGTGCCAGTGCAGTAAGACTCAAACTTACTATATAAACATTCCTCACTTAAATCCTTTCCCTTTCCTGGAGGGTGATATAGATTGAGATGTCCTTTATTATCTTTTGCTCAATTTGAAATAAAAGATAAATTAAAACAGTTATGTTGCTTTGCATATTATCTCTACACTGTGGTTAATTAGAGAACATCCCTTTCTTGTTAATCCAGTGTCTCACAATAGAAAAACTGTCTTGCTGAAGTAGTTTGCAATTTGGAGGTGGAGGTGGAGGTGGATGTTGAGGAGGAGAAGTTGTCAATTATCAAACCAACTATAGTGGTAATTATAGGCTGCTTGGGAATAGATCTCTCAAATGAATATAACCTTGTAGTCAGCCCAAGGATTTCATACATATTCTAAGAGTTAAAGAGCTGATATTCTTTTTTAATATTAATGAATTGCAAATTGATTTGTTATATATCTAAAAGACAGTCCCTACAAGAAGGAATAAAGATTCCCTAATATTTATTTCTATGTCTAATGCTCCACTAGATAAAAATCAACTCCTGTTTTCGAGCCATTGTGAGCGGTAAATAACTTGATAAAATCAGTCAACTATTATTTTTAGCAAATTCAGTCTGTTGTGTTTTCCAGCAAGCAGAATTGGGAATAAGGTAATGTTATTTAATGAGAAGCAGGTGCAACTTTCACCAACAAACCTGGAAACCAGATGAAAATTCTTAATGCTGAAAGGTTGGAAGAGATTTTTTTTCTTTTGTTTCTCAACTCAATAGATACAGTTTGAATGAACTCCTGAAGTGCTGGAACAGTACAAAATAATGAAAGAAAGTCACTGCGCTACTTACAATGCCCATTCTGTAAGTGGTTTCTTCTCTTCTCTTCTGACTTCATCTTGGCTTTTATGTACCATTGACATCTTTTAAAAAGATAAAAAGAAACTTGTTTTAAGAAGTATGCTGGATACAAAGCAAAACCAATTAAAATACATATAATCTATGAACAAAGTTCTTGTCATAAAGACCACTTTTAAAATATCTTTATAATGTGAAAATATTCTATATAAGGATTTTTATGTACATTGAAACTAGTCCTAGAATAAAATACTGTCAAGTAGATGGATTTGCAAGATAGGAGTCTTAGAAAATATTTAATAATCTGCCATAACCATCCCTTATATGACTACTAATAGCTAGAGTTGGTAAAAAAAAAAAATTAAAAGTCAAAATAAAAAAAGTATTTTGAGTCAGTATCTCAGAAAAGTATAAAACTGTCTTCCATTTTCATTGCTAAACAGCAGGATGGTTCCGCAGTTTTATTTTTTAATATTTGGAATTTTGTAGAGGCATGTTCTAGTCTCCCTGTGGATCATGCCCCTGAGTTCTTCAATATGAGTAAATTCTTCAACATCCATATGATTTGATGGTTTATCAAATTTCTACTGGCTAAACAAAGTATATCTGTGTTACATAATTCAAGCTTTCAATGGGAATTTTGCCTCAAATTCTATGGAAAGTTGAGTATTTATTCAGAAATGTCTTACAGTTTTCATAGAATATTTTTCAATGAGTGCTCCCCTACCAAAGTGCTTAAGCGATACTTCAAAATTTTTTTTTCTATCTTATGTAATTGAAATTGTTCTCTTCAATGCATGGAATGTTAAAGCAATTTCTGATGAAATATAAATTGGCAAACATATAAACTGAAAGCTGAAAATAATTTAGCACAATTTTTTCTTCATCATTAAATTCTCCTTTTAAGTGGTATTTCTATTCTGCTCCAGGAATTCCAAATAAAGATAATATTTGAGTCCAACTCTCAAGTTTATTAGGCAATACTTATTTAGCCTGCAAAGATTGAAATGTTTTTTTTTTGTGTTCGTCATATTTATGTGTTAAGGAAATATTTTCTGATGCCTTAATGAAATGCTTTGCCACATGTATATGTGCTATTTAAATCATTGTTTACCGAAATACTCTAGGAAAAAATAAGGCCTTAACTTATGTTCTTGATACATATAACTGTATCCAATTTTGCAATATAGTGAATCATTAAATTTCTTTTAAACATACAGATGTTTTTTTTATTGTAAATAATATAATACTGATGTTAAATAAAATCACATTTAAGAAATTACTCCCTCCTTCAAAGAAACTTTGAAAATGGAAAACAAAAATATTTCTGAATCAAAAGCAACCATCATACTTAATTTTCCACAGTACAGTTACATTATATAATTTGTATCTTTGGAGTTAAGATCTCCTTAAAGTACAATGGAACGCCATTGAATAACTAAATACACTTTCTGGGTTCCAAAGCAGATTGTCTTTAAATGGTATGTAACTTCATGATAGTTAGAGTATTATAAAGTATCAGTGACCCCAGTTGAAAATGCATTGGCAGCATTAATGTTATAGAGGTTAAGGAATATACAGTAACATTTATTCTTCTATTTAGCATTTTCCTAATAAAGTTTGCTAAACACGTAGCAGTGCTAAAGTACTGGCAACTTGATTTTCTTAACCAAATTGTCATTGTGACTTTACATACAACAAAATAATTTTATTTTCTTTTTCCCTTTCTTTTTTAAACTTGCACCATTAACCCTCACTGAAACTTTTCCTCTGTCTCTCTCTGTCCTTCTCTTTTTCTCCCCTCCCCTCCTCTTCTTTTCCCTTCCCTCCTTCCTCTCTCTTTCTCTTTCCCTAACCATAACTGTCTTGTAAACCCTCTCTTTGCCAGAGAGTTCAAAATAGTATGGGAATAACTTTAATTTTTTTCAGAAAACTTAGACCTCCACCAGGCTGTTTAGGGGTTTTATTTTTTATAACCACTTTACTCTGGCTAGTGATTCAAGTTTTTGCAGGCCATATTTGATAAGCTGCAGTGCTGAAAATTTAATCTTCAACCTAACGGTTAATTGGTTTAGAGACTCCAAAATTTGTTTTCTGTCCTCTGTAAAAGATGAGCATTATCAAAGCTCTGATGATGGCAGACAGCTGTCAGAGGTTAGCCCTACAAATAAAGGAAAAGGGTCCTAAGAGAATGCTGGACAACGGTGCCTGATGGTGGCAACATGTTGTGCCCAAATTAGTACTTTTATTACGATGAACTTATCATTATTTCCTGCATTCTTTCATGTCTGTTTTTTCCTTGTTACTATAGCTAGCATTATTCTATCAGGTAATCACCCCCCAAAACTAAAGACCCCTAAATACTCTCTCTTAATTCTAAGACCATTACTATATCTGTTTATATGCATGAAAAACTTAAGTAAACATAGTTGTAATGTGCCTTCTTTCCATTAATTTCACAAATAAGTCATCATTTTTAACTCAACCACATTAGAATATTCATGCTGCTTTTTCCTTGGTAAATTCTATAAAAGGAGGTTTGTTACAGCTAAATCTAATACCCTCCTACTGAAGAGAAGTTGTATATTTGTCAGAGACCCACACTTGATACATGCAAAGTACCTGGCAAGTTCTATACTTTTTGGTGTGCTGTCAAAATTGTAGACAATTTTTTCATATGTGTATATCCTCTGTAATTTTAAGTAGATTAAATTTTAATAAAATATTGGCCCCTAAGCGGTTTTAAAAACAAAAAGTGTTTTCGGTTCACTGAAGGTAGCTATTTATTATTTCTGCTCTTTCTGAGGTACCAATGTTTTCTGGCAGGGTTGGTGTACTTTAGCTGGAGTCAGCATGGGTGTGTACTGTTTGGCTGACATTCTTTTTGCAGTTTTTAAGTCTTGATAGTGGAATATTGCAGTAGATGTGTGTTTCAGATTATAAAAAGTTCTGTTGAGGTATTCTTTTGTGCCCCTATTGATATCTAGATAGAATATTTTATCTTCTTGTTAGAATGATCTGAGAATAAAATATTGTGATTGCTGACAAAAGTCTAGGCCAAATACCATTGATTAAATAAGAAATAACATTTATTCTTTCATATAATGTTATACATATTATCTTCATTCACATCTCTGCATTATCAGCACCTGGCTTATGGTGTTCATACTATTTATTTAAAAGTCATTAAATGGTTTTAATATACTTTCGTATCAAACCTGTGTAAAAATAGAAAACTAAGGTTCTGATGGGTGAATCACTTTGACCAGCTAGTCAGGATTCAAATTTAGGATTTTTGTTATGTTAAATTTACTGTTAGTTTATATTTTTATTCATATTACTTTGAAGTATAGAAATGTTGGATTTAAAAAACCAATTAATACATTTAAAACATAGACACTTTGAATATTTAATTGATAAAATATTTTATTTCTATAACACCAGGTTTATATAGAGTTTTTATATAAATTGTTCTGGCTTTCCATTAAAATATTTTTTAATAAAATTAATTTTATGGTGTAATTTGATTTTAGTAAAGGTAAAACACAGAGTAACTTATTGAGTATAAATTCATCATTCCTAGCTTTCAAACAGCTTTAGTCATCTTTGGATCTTTCCATATTCAGGGACCTGTTGACACAGAGAACTAATGATGGTTCACTGTCAGAGTGGATTCTTCTGGGATCCCTCTCGACCTCAGGTGTGCTTTGTTATATCTAAAAGCATTTGAATACACAGTGTATAAAAAGAGTGGTTATTCATCTTGGAAATAGTCTGGTGTGTTTCAGTTACCTCCCAGTGATCAAGAAGAATAAAGTCAGGATGACGAGGAGAGTGAATCCACCAACAGCGGCGGTGGCTATCACGAGAATCTGTCCTTGTTCTGCTGCCATGTCAGAAGCTGAAACAGAGATACAATATTAAAATTTCCCTGGGTGACATTTCACTATTAAAACCATTTTACAATTTAATTTATACTAGAAAATACAATAACGGATACCAAGCCCAGTATATTTGGCCTTTATTTCAGTATTTGATACATATGAAGCAAACCCAAAATAAATGAGTTTTGACTAAGGGCTGAAGAGTTGGGGCCATAATCCACAACATAAACCTCTCCTCTTTCATCAAAAAAGGTCAATAAAGTAGATGAATTCTTAGTAGCCCTTATTTTAAGATTATGTACTGTAAAACTAAATCAGCAGATGGGCTAAAGAATTCTGTTTTATGTAACTGCTCACCGTATTTCCTCTTAAACACTTTGGCCAACAGACCAGGCTTTATAGACTGTTTTGATATCTGTTTTCACAAAGTAGAAAGACTACTGTATAATTCCTTTTAAGAATGATGTTCTTTATACTTCATAGAGCTTAATCCACACACTAAAATTGTGGAATTCCACCTCCACAGCACGAGGATATGCATAGTGGGTGCTTAGATGTTTAATCAGCAATAACCGGAAAAATGATATTTAAAAGCTTCCTTTTTCGAAGAAAAGACCAGATTATATATGGTAGCAACATGTTCCTTCTTTCATTGATAAAACTGTCTCTTAAAACCACATGAGCTGCATGTTTTACTAATCTGCCAGGAATTTTTTAACATATATCATTTCAATTAATTTATTAGCACTTCTAATTTTTTTATTCATAATGTTTTAATCACATTTTTAATGAGTGGAATAGAAAATTGCTTAATAATAGAGGTAGGAAAACAGGAGCACAGAAAAAACTGAAGAAATTGCTGAAGCCCACATAGAACTGTGACCAGAATTCAGTCTTTCAGGTTTTTGTCTCATTTCTCCATTTTTTTTTTTTTTTACTATAACTTGTAGTAATAATTCAGTTAACCATCAATATTGTAGAAAACCAAATCAGTCAGTCTCTTAATGTTCCTTAATGTAAATTAAACTGGTTTTTTATTTTGACTAGTGAAAATAAAGAATATCTATTAATCTCATCAGTTATTAGAGAAAATTGAATCAAATAAGGTATGTAACTGAGAAGCAAACTGCAGAAGTCTCTAACATAATAATTTATTAAACTTGAGTATTTTACAGCTTCCACAGAAGTAGATCTTTTTCTGAGAATTAAGTATGCAGTATACTATGTGCAAATTCATATCCAGAGTAATAGCATTCTCATAAAAATGACATATCTACAACAGAATGTCTAAGCCTTAAACAGTACTGTCAAGTCAGTAAGAAACCAGTCATAGCATTTTAGAGACTTTTAAAAAAGTCTAAATGTTAATAAAAACAAAAGTCATTTATGTTCAGTTTTCAGTAAGAGAAATTTATTAAATCTTAGAATTTGGTCACTATGATTTGATCAAGACATTTTCAAGCAATCTACTACAATGTTAAGTTTTTGCTCATAATCTGTGCAGAGACAAGTTAAGTAGTTGCATCTTATCCAATAAATAATGTACTGAAGGTTTTTTATTAGGTCTTCACTGAATTTCCTAATCTTCAAAATAGCACTGATACATGGGAATTAATGTTGTGCTCTAAAATGTCACATATTCTCACTGAAAGTTATTGAATAACAAAAATGTAAGAAATAGTTGTTCTAGAAAACATTATCTTTTTGAAGATAAAGCAGATGGCATTTACCCAAAAAACATTATTTACTTAAAAACTGTTGTATCTGTAAAATATATAGTACAATTCAAGAATTTTGAATCAGGGGCATATAGTTTCATAGTAGTTAGGTAGCTATAATTTGTTGAGTCCAAAATCGAGAGGAAGATTTAGTAATTGGGTGCCTTTTGAAAGTCAGATTACTTTGTTATAAAAAATGGTGTTGTTTGACATACATCATTACTGACTAAACTGCTAATTCTACAAATATGTCTCCTTTTGCACACTTGTTATTAAATTTATAAACTTTGTTTTAATTAAAATTTTAATTGGATAACAATCTTAAGTTATGACCCTTTGAAAAATGCATATTCCTGCATAATTTGCTTCTTAAACTTAGGAACCATAAACACTTCTCTGTGGAGAATAAAATATGTTAAATACTCTTATTGGAAAATAAGAGTATTTAATGAAACACTATTATACTGGGAGTAAAATGCTACAGATTGTGAGGCTGGGATGATGATAAAAACCTCGTCAACATTATTATCTTCAACAAGAACAACAGTCATTATTTATTTAATAGGAAACTATGAGCATCAATTCATTATCAAAATTATCTTCACAATGGTCTTGATAGGTAGGCACTATTATCATTCCTAGTTTTAACAGTTATTTTACTTTCTCAAGGTTACATATCTTGTCAAGGGAAAGCCGGCAATCTAGGTTCTATTTGTCGATCTCCAAGCCCAAGCAATTGCCAGTACTTTAAACCACCATTTTTACTAACAGAAGAACTAACTAGATCTAGCTGTTTTGGTTACCCTAGAACAATCATAGCCTTGCTTGAATTTGGTTTCATGTCTGTAAAATGATAATGTTGAATGTAATATTCTTGTCACAATCTTTCAGAGCAATTGTACTATGATATTGTGTTACCCATGCAGGCTGCAACCAAATAGTGGAAGGAACAAGATTTGCCATATGGAAATAAAAACGCTCAGGAGCTTGGTCCTGATGGGGTTAATTTTTGTCTTTTACCATATTAGTGTCGGTCCGTCACAGAGCTCTGACCTCATCTCAGGATAAACTACAAGGCCCTTAACTTTGTTATCAAGGCTATCTACAAATGGCTCTAGCATATGTCTTCAGATACATCTTATATTCTCCAAGCATACTGAATTTCTTCCAGTTCCTTGAATGAGCCAAACTCTTAATATCTAGTTAATTTCTAATCACTCCTTCATGAATATCTCATCATTTGGAAAGCTTTTTTTTTTCTGGTTGTTTAGATTTGGGTAGGTCCCCAGACAGATGTTCCCTAAGACCCTTAAACTATTTCTACCAATAAAACCATCACATTTTATTGAAATTACATTTTATAATCCATCTTTCCCATTTGATTTCAAATTCAGTGAGAGCAGGAACTATATTCACTATGATATCCATAGTGGGGTGAATGGTGACAGCCTTTCCCCCTCCCCTCCACAAAGGAATTTGCAGGAGTAATTAAGAATCTTGATTATCTTGGATTAACCAGGTGGTCCCAAATCCAATGACAAGTGTCCGTATAAGACACAAAAATGGAGAAGCCAAAGAGGAGAAGGCCATGTAAAGACATGTAAAGACAAAGGCAGAGACTGGAGGTATGCAACCCACAAGCCAAAGAATGAAGACACCAGAAGGAAGGTGAGAAAAGGAAGAAGTCTCTCTTAGAACCTCTGGAGGGAATATGCTTTTGGTCTTCAGAGCTGTGATATATTATTTTAAGCCACTGACTTAGTGATAATTTGTTGAAACAGTCGTAGGAA
The DNA here is from genome assembly GCF_000951035.1 of Colobus angolensis palliatus. NCBI lineage: Eukaryota > Metazoa > Chordata > Mammalia > Primates > Cercopithecidae > Colobus > Colobus angolensis. Next base: position 11,038,581 of record NW_012121043.1, on the reverse strand, counting down.
ACCAATACAGTGTCCAATCTATGTGGTAGTAAATATTCCTTTGAGTAAATGGGTTGAATAATTATTTGCACTGGATGGTTCTGATAAGAAAAGGCCAGGAGTAATCCACATTCCCACCCTTCCCTTGATATGTGAGGAAGATTTACTATCAGTGTAGCTATACAATATATGTGAAGAGAGTGTACCCAACACTAATCAGAAAAATCCAATTAATCTGTGTGCTTGGAGACAATGCTTTCTGGGAGGTAGAAGCTACTAGGGAATTCAGACTGCTACATTTTACCAAGTTGAGTGGATTAAAGCTCAGAAATATGAGTCTAAGGTTGAGAATTTATTAGTTCCTTCAATTAATATTTATTGAGCAACTAGTATATGCTTGGCACTAACATAGACACAGGGTATACAATGATGAACAAAGCACAGTTACTGTGCTCATGGATTTTCAGTTCAGTGGGGAAGACAGACACTGAACAACGAATTACAAAAGTAATTATTGTTACAAAAGGGAAACTGAACGGTGTTGGAAAAGAATAAGCAGCCTCTGGCAGTGAGTGAACTGACAGGGAATTTGGGAAAATGTAATGTGTTGGAAGAAGTAAGAGGAGAAACAGGATGATCACCTCCTTGGATAGAGATCTCATAATTTGATTTATTTAAACAGACACTTAAATAAACAAATAAGCAAACCATGAAATTATCTACCAAATGGATTCCACAAAAACACAGCATAGCTATAAATGTCTCTGTTATGAAAACTTGTCTATAGCATTATCCATTCATTTTTTTTCAATCCTGAGCAGAAGCTTATTTCTCATTAGTTTTGTAGGAGAAAAATGTATAATTTACTCACATAAGTAGCATCTGTTGAAAGCAAACTTGTCCCTAAAAAGAACCACACTGAAATCCATAGTGTAAAATAAAATTTATATGTGACTGGCTGATTGGAAATGATCCTTTGTTTAATTGCGGGGTTGTATTCTTGGACAAAGATAAGTATATTAAAATGATGTATTTCATTCTATGATTTGGGGAAAAGTATACTTCCTTAAGAAGAAGCAATTATGCAGAAAGAATTGGGAAATTGTGACTGAGCAACAGCGCTTGGCATAAGTTGTGGTGACATTATTAAGTGTGGTTTGTTTCCATCTAAAGAAAAAAAAAGTGAAATGCTTGACTTGGAATCTAAATACTTAAAAAAGAGATTTCATATCTTTAGGAAAGTGTGAGAGAAAGGCAATTTGCCTATTTTTAACCAAGGAATTTTCTTCTGTGGAGGCATATGATTTTGTCTCCCTGTAATCAAGATTATTCTAGTTTATATTTACATTTCAAAGTAAAATCTGTTATTTGTATTCTCTGTCACTTTCTGTGGGATAGATTTCTAAAGTTAACTCTTTTCCATTATGAACATCTTTTTAAAGTTATTGAAGACAGTAGTTAACATGAATTTTTAAATAAAGCATCTCACAAAAAATGCTGCTCAGTGAAATAAATCATCTTCATCATTTCACCAGAATGATTTCTTTAAGCACAGCACAAATCTCAACAAAGCCCTGAATTTATGATACCCAGTAAATTAATTTTAAAGTTTATGGACAACCAATACAGGAAAATTCTCCCCTCAGGTCGTGTATAGAAATCAGAATTGGCTTAACTTTCTGAGAATTTAGCAACACGATGGAGATTAATTAATCTGCACATTCTCAACACCACATTCTCATGCAGACAGAAGAGTATGAGATACAAATGAAAGCTAAGGAAACACATCTTCTAGATGAACATATACTTGTGACTTTGTGGATGATACTGTTATCATTTTGGTCACATGGACTTGAAAGCATAGGGTTATCCTTGATTTTGCATTTTCCTACAACTCCAAGTCCAGAGTCAAGTTTTTCATCTTGCCTTTATTACCAGTGACACAGCCTACCGTCAGGCTTCAGCCCTGCAGGAGTAGACTAGTTTTACTATTTGCTATTAGGTTGCCTTTGCACAGTATCTCTTCAAAATCCATCCATATTATATGGACAGATAATTATTCTTCACAATAATATTTTAAAATATTGAGAACATTTCTCATTGCCTACAGGGTAAAATCATCCCTTTCCCATGTATCCCATTCTCAGAGATGTTGAGGCAAGAAAACTTGGACTCAGCCCTCATCCAATTCTCTCCTTCACCTTCCAAGTTGATCAGTCCTGTCCCTTATAATTTTAAAGTATTTCTTAGATTCTTTCTCATTCTCTCTAACTCCCACTGTATTTTCTTAGTTCAGGTACCCATATTATCACATGTATTTGAAGTCAGCTAGACAGCAGGCTCAATTATGTGATTCAGTTGAACAATAGAAAGCAAGGCAAAAACAAAAAAGATTCTCTAGAAAGATATGACTGAGGTCCACATACTATAAAACAGCTTTGACACCTCACAGTTTTACTTCATACATATTTGTTGATTTTCAAGTTCATAAAATAGTGTAGTAGGCAACAGATTAGAAGATAGGTTGGGGAGGCATGTACAGAGAGAGAGCTGAGTAGAATTGCACACTGCTAGTCAGACTGATGAAAGAGGTGGAAAAACTGAAAATCTGACACAAGATTCCAAAATGTATACCAGTCAAGAGCCAGGAGTTTAGGATCAAATAGCCCTACAAAATTCAAGGAGCATCAAATAATTCATTATGTTTTATAACTCAATAATACATTAATATGATCATTCGATATTAATTAGAAAATACCGAGATAAGTCCAATATGTTTTATTTGAAAGGACAAGAGTTTGAGAATGCATGATTAAAAAATGTTTGCCTCCAAACTATTACAAAGTTATAAAAATAATACTTTTAAGATTAAACCCTGGCCAAAAACTTAAATTACCAAAATGATTTATTTCCTGAGAATTTCAGTTTTTTGACTCATCTCTACTACAAGCCTCTTAAGGGCAGACTAATAAGGTTCAGCTTTCTATATAACAAGGGATTAGCATAAGGCATACATAGTATAGGCATTAATACATGTGTATTGTTTGTGAAGAAGAGATAAAAACGACATTCTAAATATAAAGATAAAATGCCCTTGGCTAAAGAACAGTTTACTTATTTGATGTGTGGGTCAAAACGCTTAAACATGTTGTAATTTTACATTACATTCCCTTTCATATTTGTATTTTGTAAATCAGTATGTACAGAGGCAAATTAATAGAAAATAATGTGGGTCAATTTCTTTTTCCTAGATATCCCTGCCTAGGCTTTGAAAAAAAGTAAAAATAGTCAACAAAGTATTATACTGATATCTTTCTTTTACATTTATTCACTATTTGATGCTATCTACTCAAAGGAAAAGATAAGATTAGAAACAATAATTTATTCAGAAATAGAATAATAGAAAATAATGTGGGTCATTTTTTTTTTCCTAAATATGCCTACCTAGGCTTTGAAAAAAAGTAAACATAGTCAACATAGTATTATACTAACATCTTTCTTTTACATTCATTCAATATTTGATGCTCTCTACCCAAAGGAAAAGTAGCTGTAAGATTAGAAATAAAAGAGAATAGCAAGAGATTGTCTTTTCCATTCAAGTAAGCTGGTTACTGATTTCTCAGCTGGATGGACACAAACCTCCTGGATCATTTCTGTTGAAGCAGAGACCCTTAGCAGGGATCATACTTTTTTTTTTCCCCCCAGAAAGTGATTTCACAGCTGTGCCTTCTTCTACTCCTCTGCCACTTCTCCAGAAACGATATAATTCAGTACATCAAACTGTGACTACACTGAAACCCCAAAGATTTTGAGATTCACTCTTCCTGATGACCTCAATTTACTTGTCAGGTAAAAATGCCAAATGACACAGGGATAATTGGAAAATGTGAGTTTGGTATAACTTGATGGAGAGGCAGAAGCAGAGGCAAATAGTGTAGCATAATGAAATATTTTCTGACTTTTTTTAAAAAAAGAGATTGTGTTCATTAATGAATGGTCAAGATGCCTTACCACAGGTAGGCTTCATGTGACAAATTTCAAAGAACAAAGAAAATGATTGAGACATTTAAACACCTGAAACTATGGTCAACATTCTAAATGTCAAAGATGTAATTTGTAATTGTCTGTATTTCATATTGTTACTGGCAGTTGAGATAGGTCTTGAGAACATTTTTCTCAAAGAATATTTATATCTTCATGCATATATCTTTCATCCTTTAAAAAGTTTTTTAAGATCCAGTGTAAAATAGGATTTCCATACAAATTTCACAACTTCCCTGGATCACTGACCTGGAACCAATGATGTTCAATTTTAAATACTATTCAGCATGTGCCATAATATTAATAGTGGATATTTGCACATTGGTGAGCATATCTAGGCACTTGAGGTTATAGTTTCTTAATATAACAGTTACTGTGGTTTGAGATAAAGAGCTTTGTAATGAAATTGATAATCATTAGGGATCACACATTTCATAAGTTGTATGAACTGTATAAACTTAGATTTATTTGGAGTCTATTTTTCATAGAAAAAATATTTAAAGAAAATGAACTTGATTTTAAAAACAGAATTATTTAGAAAACATCTAAATAATTTCTTGAGGAAATTCTCATTCACCAACTGATTATTCATTCAAAAACAACAAAAATACCATTTGCTAAGCACTGTGATACAGAGCTTGGGGAGCTGAAGAAAACTAAAGTGTGATTTCCTCATAGCGTTTCTCTTTAGTGAGAGAGATAGAGATGCAGACCTTAGTTGTAACAGAGAGACACTGGTGCTAGAATGGAGGTATATGTGAAGGTCACAGGACAAGAGGGGTAGAGTGGTAATCTCCACAGAAAAAATCATACGAAGGTTATAAAGAAGGTGATTCTTAAACTAAATCTGGAATGATTCAAAGAAATCTGCAAGTCACCAACATGGTGAGTAGATACTGGACACTATAGCTTGAGGAAACATCACAAATACTACAAAGATACAACTAGCACAACATCTTCAGGAGTTTATCTGTACTTTTATACGCCTGGGACACATACCAAAATGCATGAGGAAGTTGGAGAGATAGGCAAGGAATAGGTCATAATAATTTAAACTGAAACTGACTCCAGTCAGCATGCTTGAGTTTTTCTCAAGTTACTATTAATATTCAGATTCCAGAATAGGGTATATACAGATGTTAGTTTACTGAAAATTGCCATTTTTTACCAGAGACATAAACTCTTGCAAATATATGAGAATACTGAAGGCAAACCCAACAGAGAAGAAAACAGAACTGAGACTGAGACATTATTAAAGACATCATTGGAGAGCCTGGATTTGGCCTGACCCTCAAACTACCCCTTTGACTTTTCAGCTACCTGAGGCAATAAAGTCCCACTTTTCATTAAGCCAGTACATTTTTGTCACTTGAAATGGAGAGTCCTATTTAATATAATGAACCAAGAGGAAATAATTAGACTGGATGTAAATGCTAATATGTGGCAGGGTGATGCAGGACTTTATATATCCAAACTAGGTATAGTTACTTCTCATTGTTTATTATGTTCCTTGAGTTGAATATTTTCTATCTAACTTCACTATCATCTTTTGATTTTGATGATAAACACAGTCTCTCAAGTCTGTTTGCCTGGTAACTGGATGGACAGGATTGGAACGTTTTTCTATAGAATGACTAACAAATGTGCCAGGAGATATTCCAATTTATTTTTCTTTAATAGATGGATATTTTTTGGGGGAAATCAGTCCTGTCTGTCCTATATCTAATGGGTCTCATGTATCAATTTAATAAAAATTGCATGGATGCAAAAACAAAGAAAAAGAAAACAAATGGGCAGACAATATTTCTGGCAAGTTTAGCAAGACAGCATGTTAGAATGTGGGATAATTTGCTTAACTGAAATCTATCTAATTATAAACTAATTATCACCAAAATACTGGAGCTAAATTCATGTGGAACACTTTTAGTGAATTTTCACAGTTTATGATAACAAATTTGAGGCTACAGTTGTCCTTTATTTGGCATCAGCAGAACTATTTATGGAAGCACGGCTAACCATCAATGCCAGGTGCCAAGTTTTCTTAGCATTATGGACCCAAATATATTTCCTTAAGGACCTGCCATTGCTTTATGCCAAAACTCATTTAACCATCTCCTGAAAGTGAGTAAGTTCTAAGGGAAGATTTTGGATCATTGTTTGAAGGCTGTTCTGAAAAACACCAAACTATTTACCTCAAACAACATCTACTCAATCACCAGGATTAATTCTGGAGAGATTCAATGGGAGACTATTTTAAAAAGGCCAACCCCATGGTAGCACAAACCTATGGCTCCATTAATTTTTTTCAGCATCTCTTCAATTATTTACACTCTGCTTCTCCTAAAGCCATGTGTGTGAGGTCTCCCAGTTAAATAATTTTTATTAGCAGCAAGAAGGTTTCCTGCACAGTATTGCCCTACTACTTTCTACTATTATTTTGAAGAAAATAAGATTGTTTACTTATGCATATTGATTTTTTCATAAAATTTAGACTTCATTGCCTAGGGAATTGAGTTAAGTAAAAAATGAGGCTTAATATTAGGATCTACAAATGTGGGAGTAAATATCTTTCTAAAACGGAAATGAAAGGGAATATTTCCTGACATACCCATTCACTTTGTCATGTAATATAAACACAGTATTGTGTTTTATTTATTAATTTTTAACTTGTATCTTCACAATATGACACTGGTTTTAGACAAACTGAGTATTTGCCATCATGGCAGATAGAAAGATAAGCATCTTCCGAAATGCTGATGATATGGGTGTGATTTTCAAAAACTAGAATTGATTTCAGGATACAAATAATTCTGCTACCCTATTGCTGCCAGAAAGAATTGAGCATCACCAACTTTATCAAAACGAAAATCATTTTCTTTGGCAGACAAAAGGCAATTGATCAAAACTTCACACGAGACAAGATATTTCCATTTTGTACAAGCATATTTTTTCTATAGCTTATCCAGGAAAGTGTAGTGCAGAGCTATGCAGTTCAATATAACTTTTTCCATGGGAGCATTACTCCTCGGGTTTCTTTTCGATGACTTGGAACAACACCTGCTTTGAAAAATTTCCAGGCCAGAATCATCTTTTTTTCACAGTATCCTGTGGTGTGGGACTCTGAAACTCTCAATCTAGAATATATCTAATGGTGGGGGCAGATTCAAGTCTGCTTCCTAAGGATAATCTTTGCTTTGCCTGAAGCCCGTTTTAGTGTAAACGTTGAGAGGTTGTATTTTTAGTTTTGCAAAACTAATGGTTGGGCTTCTCAACACTTATAGTGGAAGGATTTCTCTATTGCTTCACCATATTTTTGTACCATTTGTATCATCTATTGATATGAAAGCAGAAAATTCACATTTTAAGCACTCATTAAAGACCAACCTCAGCCGGGCGTGGTGGCTCACGTCTGTAATCCCAGCACTTTGGGAGGCTGAGGAGGGCGGATCACAAGGTCAGGAGTTCGAGACCATCCTGGCTAACATGGTGAAACCCCGTCTCTACTAAAAATATAAAAAATTAGCCAGGCGTGGTGGTGGGTGCCTGTAGTCCCAGCTACTCGGGAGGCTGAGGCAGGAGAATGGCGGGAACCCGGGAGGCGGAGCTTATCAGTTTGGCAATTTTCAGGCATAGTTGACACTAAGGGAAATCTTATTTATAAGCCATAGACATGTTTTCCTAAATGAACATAGACACAGGTAGAGCACAAAACAGAGATAAGTGGCTGTGCGCATCAGGAATAAAAGCTTTCTTTTTGAGAATTTTCCAGTTTCTTGTTCTAGTCTTTTTTGAAACCTAGTCTGGGACATTTCTTCATTCCTCTTTCCTTAAGCGAGCTCATGGTTTATGTGATATCTGCAATCAAAGTGTCCTATTAGATTATTCCAATTTTAAGTTCCTAACAGACAAAAGTTTTAAAAAATAAATTTAAAAGGTAACTCCTTTCATTTACTTCCTAGGTATAATTTATCTTTTAAAGTCTGTGTGCATGGAATGAATTAAGTAACCTTCCTTTCTCCCACCATGGAAAAATCATGTTCAGTCAGTGAAACTTTACCTTGGCTCTATCAAAGGTTGTAGTCAGAAAATGTCATGTAAAAACAAACAAAAACTTTTGCATTTGTTGAAAAAGCTGCTTGAGGCCATTTTCCTCAACAGCCTCTATAAATCTTTCTTAGATCATTTGTGCTTCGTGAGTGTACGATAACTTTACTCTTCTCTATGCACATACATGTGCATCTCTAGTAATCATTATCAGAATGACACTTTGTTCCCTCTTGTGCGTATGGACCTAATTTTCTATTTTAGTTCTAATCTATTAAACATTTTGCGCATATGAGAAATGCAGAGAAAAAAATCACTATTTCTCTGTTTAGTCCTCTGAGAAAGCATCCTTATAAAAATCAAGACCAATTTAGATTGTTATTATATATATGGGGAAAGTCGTACTACCTACTCCTTAAAACATTCATTTTTTTCTGTTTAAAACACAAAAGTTGGACTATTGTATTTCTCTTATCTCTATTGAGTGACATTAATAACTTAAATTTTATACATATATATATATATATTTGAGACTATTCTGTTAAACAATAAGTAGTTGTCAAAGATTCCCAAGGATTCAAAGGCATTCTGAGCTGCAGCACAGAATGTGACAGAAAAAGGGGCACATGCCAAAGGTAATTAGAAAGCCCCAAGTCTTTTTGGTGTGTTCCTACTTGGTGCTCTGTTTGTCTCTCAGATAACTTGGAGTAACTTAGAAAATAATGGAGTAGCCTTTTTTCCAGTTATTATACTCAGTAAAAAAAAAAAAAGTGATTTTATTCAAGTTCAAATATTCTCAAAACTGTGTCTATTCAATAATTTGAAGAGTAAAATTCTTCCTCAAGCAAGATATTCTGTGTTTATATTCAAGAAGTGATAGCATACCTAATACCTATTCTGAGCCAAAAATATCATTTTCAATATATAGCTAAGCTTGTTTTCAGGTAAGTTGCTTATTTCTGTGCAAGGAAATTCAGGAGGTGGCTATTATTTTAATTGTAAAAAACTTATAGTGGAGTAGGTGGCTATGGTACATAAGTCTTTTCATTTCCACTTCAAAACAGAGGAGGATTCCACAGAGGCTGTCCTACAAAAGGTCTTTGGCCAGAATTATATTCTTCTTCTTTTTTATTATTTCCTCTTTTCTTTATATAGGTGAGTAGCAGCTTATTCACAGCACAGGATGGTCCAAAAAATCATACTGAACTCAGTGAAGTTTCCCTCAGAAGAAGGGTAGTAATGATCATATTAAAAAACACCTTTGAGAGCTTTTATGTGTTCTCCATAGTTCTAAACATATATGTTAACTTATTTAGTCTTCAAAATAATCATATGAAATGGTAGTATTATTACCTCCATTTAATAGATGGAGAAACTGAGGCACAAAAAGGCTAATTAACTCGCACATGGTCACATAGTTAGAAAGGACAGAACCAGAATTTACTCATAGATAGTTCAAATCCTGAGTTCGAGCTTCTAACCACTGTCCTACGTTGTCTGTTTGCACTGAGACATTTGATGTGTTAAGTATCGAAAAGAAAAGTAGGCCAACTTCTAAGCAATTTGATTACCGTAGAAACAGCAGAGACAATGGTTCTGGATCTACAAGGTGATATTGCTGGAATGGGCCTGATGGAGGCCCCCTGACTTGCCTACTGTGCTCACTGAGATTTGGTATCTCAGAAGTCAAAACATAGAGTTTCTTCGGCTGAGTCAAATTGTCCAGTGCTTAAGCCCTGGGAGGTCAACATACCTTGGGGAATTCCGCTCCTCCTTTTGTGTCACCTACATAAATTAAACAAAAACTAACACCAAAACTAGCCAATTATCTTAATAGTAAATTCATGGGTCTAAAAACTAAAATATCAGGGGAATAAGCAAATGATTTGATTGCTTTTATATAGTATCTATATGCAAGAAGGTAAAGAACATTTTCAATACAATTTTGAAGCTGTTAGAATGGAATTTAAGATTGAAAACTAGTAACAATAATATCAGTATTAATAATCATGTATTGAGCTCTAACTGCATGATAGCTGGATACTCTTCTGTTGTTAAGTACTTCACAAGCACTGAGTCACTGTGTACTCACGGGAACCTCACAAAGTAGGTGGTATCCTTATATCCGTTTTCCAGATGTGGAAACTGAGGCACAGAGTGGTTAAGTGACTTATTCAAAGTCCCATATTTGGGATGTGATCAAGTCAAAATTTAAATCCAAGTTTAAGGAAGTACAAAGCTTGAACTTTTACACAAAATTCCTCTTTGCTAATTCTCTTTTGCCATCTATTTACCTGTGAAATACCTGTCAAGTTGAATTGCATGAATCAGTTGCTAACATAAAAATTTTCTTTCTTATATCTGCTTGTATAAGTTCTTCCTTTTCTTCAAGGCCAAAGTAAGGCCATCCTCCCTGAAGTTTTTGCCAGTTGTCTAGTTTGGAGTAACAATTAGGATTTTGGTGATAGTTAACGTTGAATGATCACGTGTTACTTGTGTCAGATACTGCAGTGAGTACTTTTCTCACATTAGGAGGCAGATACTCCCTATCCTCCTTCTCAGCTTTACTCTTCACCAGAATATCTCTTATTATCTGTCTTAGATGGGGTTTACTGGGACACAGATTCTTCAATGGAGCTTGGCTTGCAGCATGTTTTCTGGGGAGTGACCTCAGCATAAACATGTGGGAGTGCAGGAAGCCCATGGAAAGATGCAGCTGTTGACTTGACATGTGGTAGCTACAAAGACCTCAGCGGACCCCAAGGAGTGCTGGAGCTGGGATGGTCTTCTGGGTTGTCTTGAATTGACACAATGGGCATGGGTCTTTGTACATCACATTGAGGAGTCTTGGATTCCGACTGTCCCCAGGAAGAGGGCATGACCCTGGGGCATCCAGCTTCTTTTGGCGAGGGACAATGTCTGCAGCTATCAGCCTTCAACTATGAGCTTTCAGCAGGCAGAACTACCACTAGTTGGGTCCTGAAGAGGAAATCTAGGCAATACACCACACCTCTAAATATAAAATGTTTGGCTCATTGTTTGTTTATTGTCTTTCTCATCTCTCTAGAATATAAGCTCCAGGACAGCAGGGACTTTTGTCTATTTCTACTATAGCCTGAGTATGTACAGAAAGGGTTCTCAAGAATATTTTTGAATGAATGACTCTACATACAAATGAATAAATTTCTAGTTTTCCCACAAGGAAACCAAAACATAAATCAACTACATTGCCTTCCTTAGGTCCCAATACCTGGAGAGTTTTGCATTTTTAGAGCAAAGGAAGATAGTATAGCATGTTTACTTTACTTCATTTATGGGTCTAAGGAGGGGAATCCTCATGAGCCAAGAAACCAAGTTCTATGATGCCTAATTGAATGTAGCATTTTTTCTTTCACCAATTCAAATGTACAACTATGCAACTGAGCCTGAGACAAGTGCCTTTGCATGACATGTTAGTTTTGGTGTCTAACTTCCCTCTGCTAATATATCACCATTACCCCTATGCTATCTAGATTCACTAAGTTTCCCAGATAACTTAATGTCTAGATTTTCTTGGAAGCTTTGACTTGGGATGGCTTAGCTTCAGTTTTCTCAAAAGGTTCTGGTGAGCAGGTCATAATTTACTGTGTTTTCAGAAAGTCCACAGACCAAATATGAACTGTCAGGGAGACATATGCAGGCTTACCTGCTGGCAGAGAGCGAGCATGTATTAGAATTTAAATTGATGATTCCCAAGGTTCTAGCACCTTCAGTAGGTGAATTTTTCAAGGCTAAAATAATCTAGGGAATTTGGAAGTTATGAGAGCTATAGGAGTGCCAATGAAAAAAGATATTTGGAAGGTTTTATTTGTAGTGTGGTCAAATGAAGGTGAGGAAATAATTAGATGTGTTCTCAATGGTTTCAGGGACGTCAGTTATGGGAAGCTTACTGTGACTGGCTTGCCTGTTTCCAAAACTACATACAGCTGGAAGAAAAATAAAAACCTAGGAAATTTGAGCCTCAGAAGCCAGGTAAGGATGGCATTGCACAGTCCTCACTAGCCACACGTCTTGTGTTTCTTGTACTGAGATCATCATCTCCACCATTCCTTGCTGCTGATCTTGTGCTATTTGAGGATGACACTGGTTCTCCAACCAGAGCTTGCAGCCAAATAACCAGGAGGGCTTATGGACACAGAATGCTGGGTCCCACCCCCAGAGTTTCTGACTTAGTGGGTCTAGTCGGAGGTCTGAAAAATGTGCATTTCTGGTGTGTTCCCAGGTGTTGCTGATGCCTTTGGCACAGGGCTCACACTTTGAAAAGCACAGTTTGAGCTATACTGACATTCTTCCAATTACTTGAAAGCTCCATGCTCTCTTTGATCTCTACACCTGCACACATACTGGTCTCTCTGTCTAAAGAGAACAAAAGCTCCCCAATTCTCTCATCTGGTCCCTCCACCCTCACTGCACCCCTACTTTCATGGCCAAGTTTGACTTAACCTTCAAGTTTCCTTTAAGACATTACCTTGTGGCAGCTTTCCTTGACACATTTGTTTGCATTTTTCTCCTTGTGCTGCCTTCTACAACACATATTACCCTCTACTGGAATCTTGTTTAATATTCTGAACTTCTCACTAGCTGTTGTGAAAGCAGGGAATTGGTTTATCCTTTTTGTTTTTGAATCCCCAGTGCCTACATCTATATCTGGCCCATTTATTAATGTGTTTTGATCGAGTAAATGGGTGAATGAACAAGTTGAACAATTAAACATTCTTCTGCTTACTTTAGCTTTTACTGTTTCCACTCAAGTGCCCTTCTCTTTCTCCCTCATATTAAATTTAACGCAAACTATATCAAATTTTAAAACAAATTATTTTTACTTCCAAGGGTAACAACTTATGTAACAATATTTAAAATAATGATAATTTCATTCCTTTATCTCAAAATGGGAATAGGAAGTGTATACGAATGCAGAATATATGTATTATGTATATGAATGTGTGTATGTATGTACATATATATATACACACACGTGTGCTAAATTCAGTAATATTGCCATGTTTATTGTTGATGGAATTGCCAAAATTATTTGTTGACAAAATTATTTAGTCTGCTTACTGATTATGCATCCAGCAAATATAAGATAACTAATTTAAAAAAAATTGTAGTGCAAGAGAATTTTTAAATGAATGCTGTTTTCCAGAAGCATAAGAGAATATGAAAATCAGTTAGATGTGAATCAGCTATTTTATATCTAGCAGTAAGATTGCCATATTCTGCTCCTTTGCCTATCTTTATAGTACAGTAATGTGCTCACACATGTCATGCTTGGGTTTGTGCACACACAGCTAAATCTTTTAAAGTACTCCTGCAATTTTGCCAAGAATTCTTGTTACTCAATTTAAATTTCAAAGGAACTACTGTTTCCCTTGAAAAAGTAAAGTGTAACATGAATACTTAAGCTGCTTCTTAATTCTTCATACAGGCCTTTGTAGAACTGGCTGGGTTTATTTTATAAATATTTGTCCATTCAGTACTATGACTTGATGGTGAAATAAAGCACAAACAACTGTTTTGCATTGGGCTAATACAAATTTAGTAGACGTTACATTAGAAAATTTAAAATGTTTTCTATTGAAGAGTGGCACCAGGCAAATTAAATTTTTTCCAACTATGCTTTTATGTTTTGACATAAACATATAATATTTAATATTCATATACTTTGTATGAAATACTTTTAACCTGACTTGGACATTTTTACAACTCTTTCTTTCAATTCTCAGATTTTTTTTCAGCTCTGAAAAATAATGGATTATCACGTGAACAGAATTTGACCAGGACATACAATTACAACAGGAACCAAAACCCCGTGCTATGTCATCCTTCCAGCCTGTGGTTTCCCAAAGGACAGCTTCGTCTCAGCATCATGTATTTCTACCCTTTCCCTGTAAGAACCATATTTATATATAATCACTATGATACTCTACAACCAGCTAGAGCTCCCCTAATGCTTTCAAACACCATTCTATCAGTACTTACTGAACAACACAATACTCCTATTTCCTACTTGAGCTTAGTGCATGACCACGCAACAGATGAGGGTGAGAGGTCAACCACAATGAAGAATCATACCAGCAATTCTGGATAGGCCTCCATATTGCTGTTAATATAATGAGAAATTAGGTGTTCTTCACTCTGCCCTTGATGTTTTTCTGACAACTAAAATACGACTTTTGAAAAGTCACATCAAAATATAAGTCAATAGAGCTGATTTGTGTAGTCTGAAGAATGGCTCTAACTCTTTAAGTGTTACATAGAGAATATATTTTTCACTAAATTTGGGGCAATTTGAAATACCTAAGGACCATTTTTTGCTCTCTTTAAGAATTCAAGGTTGTAAAGTCAAATAGCTTGAAAGAAAAATTCAAGCAATTTATATGATGGCTGATAGAAAAAAAAAATCCATCTCATATCAAGTCAAATTAAAATCAGACTTTGGGAATGACATAAATCAGGAACTCTCTTATCTGTAGTGTGGTTCAGCAATAAGCTTCCTAAAGACAGAGACCATATATTATCTCCTTTGTTTCCTTAGCATTCAGCAGACTGCTTGTTAGTAATATATGTACAAAATAAACAAAAATAAAATACTAAAAATATATAGGTAGAATAATAAAATACATGTAATGTGTTTGAAGCAACTGAGTATTTATAAATACCGAGTATTGTGTATTTATTGGATAATATTAATTCATATGAAATTAATTGAATGCCTTCTATTTGCCAGGGGCATGCAAAGCAATATAAGAGGTACAAAAATAAGAAAGAAATGGGGAAATATTAGTCAAAGAGTGCAAGTCTTCAGTTATAAGATGAATAAGTTCTAAGAATCTAAGGTACAGCCTGGTGACCATAGTTAATAATACTGTATTGACTACCTGAAACGTGTTAAGAGAACAAATTCACACAGCATACACAAATGAGAATCTTTTAAAAAAAGAAACAAAAGAAATGTTCCCTGATCTTGTAAAAACTTCCAGTCAAGGGTTGATGGTTTATATACCAAAGAAATAATATTTTACATACATTGCTATGTGTTACTACCTTAAAAATAAGCTTACTTTCTGTATTAAGAAATACATCTACAGTTATTTGTTACTTTTGTTTTAAATATGAGCCACACTGTAACACTGCCCTTTGATATGCACATTTTACAACATCTAAGTACCTGTTAATAGTTAATGATTTTCTTTCCAGCTCATTTAGCAAAGTTATGATCTTTAATATTTTTCATATTAAGGCCTTCAATCTGTCTTACGGTACCTAAGCCTGGTTCCTACCTTTTAAAATCCTTATTTGATCTAGGCATAATTTAAATAAAATATCTTTTTTTAAATTTTTGTCAATTCAGTCTCTCTTAAAGGGAGACTTCCACTTTCTGTGCAAACAGTGACTCTTCATCAAGACCCTGCATATTTAAGTAAATCAGACTAACTGCTTTATTTTGCCTCTTTGGAGTGTTATACTTGGTCTACCATGTGCACATTAATCCAGAAATATGCATTAAAACACTGCACAGCACTGTGGACTTGATGCATTGAGATTTATAAATAGTCTTCTGAAAATCTGCTTATATTCAAAGACACATTATGCTAAGGCAAAATATAAGTAATTAAGAGAGGGTGACGAATTGGAGGTAATAATAAAAAATAATCATGTAGAAAATTATAAGTAATGACTAGGTGAATAAGAAAAGTGAAAGTACTGAATGGGCAGAAAGGGAACTCAATTTTGGTTCTAAGCATTAGTATGAAAAGGGCCTAATGCCATAATAATCCCATTCCAATGCTTACTACCTGTGGGTACTGTTAGGTTACTGTACTTTATTATGCTTTACTTTCTTGATCTGTACAATTGGCATAATAGTATCTTCTGCAAAGGCTATAAGTGTTTTGGTAACCAGAAAAGATTTTTTAAAAGTGCTTGGAACATAATTAGAAGTCACAAATATGTTGTTATGAAATCTCAATGTTTGAACTTACATTAAACTTGCATCACAACCTTCTAAACAAAGCAGGGATTTCTTTTATCACATGCTAAACAGGTTCCCAATTAGCTTCAGCACAAATTCTTATTATGAGGGGACTTCGTTACCTTACAGGACAGGCCACTTTATATTCAGACACCCTAACTGCTAGAAAATTCCTTTTTTCTACTGATGTTTGCATTTAGATGGCTATGGCTGCCAATGTTGAAAGTGTGCTATTGATTGGAGATTACTTTAAAGTCTTATATACTGGAATTTGTCCTCCTCTGGGTAGACTCATAAATATGAAATCTGCCTCCTGCTTGATTAATTAACTTTTTTATTACTCCACCAGGGTCAGCTGGTCCTCTTTCTGCTTCATGCGCTACCATTAATAATCATTCCAAAATTTCTGGTTGGTGTTAATAATGATGTAGCTAATTTCATCCTAAGTAATTGAAACAGTACAGACTGTGCTTCAACAGACCGGATCAAACATAATGGAGGTTTTTATAAAAGAGTTTAAGGAAGAAAATGTGTTAACAACAAAATTGTCATTTTACCTTACCTAAAATGCCCCCCAAATTTAGAATTAACAATTAATTTGTAGTTAGACTTGCATATATTATGTTTTTTCATGACTCAAGCCAGTTATAGCTTGTTACTCAAAAGCAAGCAAGCAATATTGCTTATCTATGGCAAATAAAATTATCCGATTCTTTCTTTTTGAACTGGTAGGTAACATACTGTTCTTTAGTATTTTAATGCTAATATTTAATATTTTAGTATTTTTTTTCTTTTTGACTTGGCAGGCAACATACTATTCTTTAGTATTTTTGTAAATCATATTTTCTTTATTTATTTGATTACATGTATATTGGAACCTGTGTGTAAGACATTTTCTGAGACACACAGATATACAAACTATAGTTCTTTATCTCAATGAGTTTACAACTTAGTAAAGAATTACGCCTTTGAACAATAAAATATTTAGAAATTCCAAGGAGGGAGTGATGATTTCTCGCTGGCAAGAACACTTTAGGAAGGTAGCATGTAAGCTACAGTGACCATTTGTAATGTGATCATTTTCTGAATACTCCAGTTGGAAGTCATAGAAGACTCTTAGATATGATGAAGATACAGATTATTTTGTTCATGAAGCATCCAAATAATCTAATTTTTCCAGAGAATATGTTAACTTGGAAAAATCAATAGAAATGATGTCAATTTGGATTACATTTGGAGGGGGACCTGATATCTTGCTGAGAAATTAACATTCTATTCAATACAACATATGCAACGATTTAGAATTTTTAAGTGTGCAAATGGAATTTAGAAAAATTAATCAAATAGGGACATAAAAATGGATTAGGGAGGAAGAAACTGAAACGTAATGTTGCATCTTATTTTTTAGGATCATTTCCTACCTACAAATTGCTAAAACAAGCCAAATTTCTTACATGTCAACCATACTAAAACAACTAAATCTTATGTATATTTTCAATATAATTAAATGGTTACATTTATTCATTTGTATCTACATACCACTTGTTGAAAAATATATAAGTCATGACATAAGATTTTATTTTGAAATACCCACTATAATGTAATTATTTTATAGTTTGGTTTGTTCATGTTGATTATAATGATTTTTATATGATTATTTTATGTGCTATAAATTTAGTCCATCATTATTACTTTTGGTAAATAATACATTTTAAAATGTTGACAGGGCCGGGCGCGGTGGCTCAAGCCTGTAATCCCAGCACTTTGGGAGGCCGAGACGGGCGGATCACGAGGTCAGGAGTTCGAGACCATCCTGGCGGTGAAACCCCGTCTCTACTAAAAAATACAAAAAGCTAGCCGGGCGAGGTGGCGGGCGCCTGTAGTCCCAGCTACTCAGGAGGCTGAGGCAGGAGAATGGCGTAAACCCGGGAGGCGGAGCTTGCAGTGAGCTGAGATCCGGCCAGTGCACTCCAGCCCGGGCGACAGAGCGAGGCTCCGTCTCAAAAATAAAATAAAATAAAATAAAATGTTGACAGATGTGCTTCTTCTGCTACAAAACTGATTTATGCAGCCTACAGGTGAAAACTTAAATTTACATGTTGTTAAAATGTAAACTGTAATTAATCTTTTCAGCAAAAAGGAATGCATTGCTTATATGTTGGCAATGTATCAATTCTTGTGGGTCATTTAGATAATTATTAAGGCAATGGAAGAGGTAAATTGCCAATTACTACATGTAAAATTCCAATTTTCTTTCAAACATTGGCTTTAAGCTATGGATTCTGCTCCCTTTTGATAGCTCATAAGTTTTTTTTAGTATTTAAGCAGAAGGTTCAAGCTAACTATAATCTAACAGAATACATTTTATTTTAGTTTTAAAACTGCACATGCAAAATTACTTACTGCTACTATAAAATGGAATTTAATGTTATACAAATCTTGCTGGGGTTTTAAATAAAAACAAAAGTTTTATTTCCTTTATTACTTTTTAAAATGTGTAATTTAACAGGATTATTGTTAAAATGTATCAAACATGTTTTTTTTCCAAGCAATTTATAAGTTATGGCTAATATTACTGGTGATGTCAACAGTTTTTTTATTTTGATTCTCATTTTTTTCAGCAGTGAAAGGCCCAGAAAATAAGCTCAGAAATAATAAGAAATTTGAGGAAGTTAAAATTTCCTATTACAGCTGTATAAGCCAAAAAGGACTGTACTTGACCAATGTGTGTCTGTGGATATGTGTTACGGTTAATGCTTTGGGGTATAATATAGATTTTATTTTAATATTGAGAAAATTCTTACTAGCTTCTAACACCTAATTTCCATCTATCTTCCAAGAAAATCCACATGAAGTATTTTTATATTCTTACTTTCTTACTACTGATTCTGTAATTTTATTGTAGTTTTGATAAATCTATTCTAAAAAAGTAGGGGGCAATCAAGTGCAGTACCTAATAATAAGGCCAGTACACAGTAGGCACTCAATAAATGCTGTTAGTGGACATAATATTAACTGTACACTTAGCCCAGCAAGAAATCAGAGGATCCATAAAATGCGAACATTGAAATACAAGGAAATAATTTTCTGACTATATATCAATTTGATCTATCAATCAATCTGTCTATATTTCTAACTCCATATACATATATGCAATAAGGAATATTTTATAGATTTAGGTAGATGGGAAACCAATAGCTCTAGTTCAAGTAGACTCATTTTATGATGCTAACAGTGATAATTAATCTTAGCATTTGTCAGACAGTTAGAGAATCTCCACTAGCATATTTTGAGACTGAAAAAGAAACAAGCAGTAGTCTCTCAGTGCAAGAGGGTCACCATAATTTTTCTTCAGATGCTGCTATGTTTGTAGCACAAATAGCCTGTTAAGAACATTATGCTTCTCAAAAGGAATGATTTCATAATTATATTATTGCCTTGGTCATTAGCAAAGTCAAAGTTGGACAAAGTAAAATAATATGACTAAAAAGAACTGAATTATAAACTACTTAATTTTGTTTAATTTCAAAAATTTGAACCAGATCATCAAATGAGATCACTCCTTTCCAACACATACCTCATCTCTATGAATGTATTATAAAGTTAATTAAGTGAAATACACAAGAGAGAACTTAATAATAAAGCTGACATTACAATAATTCAGGCACTACTTGAGAAACAAAGGCTATAAAAATTTAAAGAAGAGCCAGGAGGGTATGGAGAGAACAAGATGGATGCCACCAATTGGGATTCACATCATCATATCCTTGAATTTATGGGAAACCTATCCATATGCTACTATAGCATTATTCATTGAAATTCTCTCCTGGGTATAAACAGCAGGCTTTGAAAATGCTATTTAAAGCTAATCAGGGTTTTTTTTTTTTTAAACGATCCTTTACATTATTTTCCCTTAGACTGTAAACTGACTTAGGAGCCATTCTATGTTCTCAAACATCAGGTTTAGACAAATATATTATTTTCAGTTTCTTCTCAGACATTTTATCTTTTCAAGATTTTAACCAAAGTCATTTTTGTGGCATTCATAAATCAGTAATTCAGAACATAGTTTTCACCATCTTCTGTTGCCATTGTCAGATAGTTTTAGGGTTCTAATCTTGTACCTCCACTCACTAGGTATCAGATTCTGGTAAAGCTACGTAAGTTTCTAAAATGAGGCATAATCTTGTCAGAATTAAATGAGGTAATATGGGTAAATTGCGCAGCATAGAGTCTTGCACGTATGACTAGTCATATTAATCCAGGATTCAAATCCACCAATGGATCCGGCATATTTTCTGGATGCATGCAAATGCCCTTAATATGGCTAAAAAGTGCTCTTGGTTTGACCCATGTAACTCTCCACCTTCATCTGTCACCATTTTACCATTCGTATCTCCTCACACAGCCACACCAAATTATTTACTCTTTCAATATTTTATGTTGTTACAGGCCTTTATGCTTTTTCTGTTCCATGAATATTCTTTCAAGAAAGAGTCCCAGCCTCTCACCCTCCAGAAGCCTTTCACCACTCACGTGTGCTGAACTAGTCATCTTCACTATGCTGTCACCATATCCTTCGTATATTTTTATGATAGTACACACCACTAATCTTGTATTTTTGATTTAAATTTTTTATTTTCCTCCCAGAAATATAGACTGAAACTTGTTTGAAGGCATAGGCTATTAGCTCTTATTATTATTTTTTATCCCCAGATTAAAAAATACGAGTATGGCACTTATTAAATATTCTATACATGTTGGTTGAATGAGTGAATTGTACTGAGTCACTTGTGAGTATGAGACCTTTCTTTTTATCACATAACGTCTGAAGAAATTGTCCTGAAAGTACAGTGAGTTGAAATCTAAGGTTACACCCAATCAAACTGTTCATATTTAAATCAGAATTTTTGTTAGTGTTACACTAGATGGCCTTCTCTAAAAGTCCCAAATGAACACAAATGACTTATTTAGATTTAGCTCTATGAGTTTAATCTGAGAGTGCATTTCTAACTTAAAAATGCAATACTCAACAATGTCACACTTTAAAGGTCAGGAGAATTTTTTTAATCTGTGAAATAAAACAAGAGAAGTGCAAAGGCTATTAACTTTTCCAGGCTGTGAAAAGAAACACAGCCTAGAAAAGACAGTGATTCGACTGTCTTGGACCAAACTTTCCTTGGACTGTATCCTTAGCTTTATACCAAGGCTAAGGTTTGACAAGTGGGCAGGGAAAAAAAAAACAAAGAAAACAAAAAAAACAAAAATAAACAGTGAAAAACACATAACAGGGACAAATCTTTTGATATTTTTATACAGATTTCATTGTGGATCTATGTTTTGGGATCATTATACTCCACTCCCAATAATTTTCCCTCTAGTTTAAAAAGTCGATAGTCTCCAGCAGAAATTTAAATGACTAATACTGATACAAACACTCAGGTCACAAGTATTCTTTTTATTAATTAGTTTACTCATTCTCCCAAAGCTGGGGTTCTTCTTACTTAAATATATCAGCACTTTCTCCCTTTGTAGTTAGATATAATTGTAACAAAGAAGTTCTTATGTGTGAATACTATTCATCAACGTAAAACAACAAAAATATTCCTTCTGTCACAGATCTGAAACCCAAGTAGCTTCATTTTGAGGGAGTAATAAACTGAGAAACTATGGCCTATTTCATGGTCTTACAAAAGACACTTCATAAAAACACAAATGATAAGGTGTAGTAGGATGGTGGAGTAGCTAACAGCATAGGCCTTTGAATAAAACACGCTTCCATTTCAAATTTTAGCTTAGCTTCATATCAGTTGCTTAAATTTGGGCAAATTGTTCAACTCCTTTACGTTTCTATTTTCTTATAGGTAAAATTACAAAAATAATACTTGTCTCACGGGATGTTGAAAGGTTTGAATGAACAACTCCATGTAAAATATTTCATGTCATTTTAGGCATTTTTAGGGGCTCAATAAATGCTAGCTATTATTATTGTTATCTATAAGGAATTACTATAATAAATTTACTTTTATGGAATTATTATATTAATACAGTATTTTAACAATGATGGAAACAGATTTTTCTTATATATTTGGACACTTTTTCATAAAGATGTCTGGCAAAAGCAATCCCTACTATTCTCACAAAGAGAGCAGTAAGATGGATTTCTGAAGGCCAAAAAGAGTTCATTGGTAAAGTTGGGTTTAGAATGAATAAAAGACCTCAAAGCTGATGTTACATGACATTGGAACATCCCACTCCCTTCACCTCCCATTTTGGTTTTCAGCATGCTGAGGCTCTGGAATTAATGTGGGTTTCTGATGAAGCCCATGTATCCGTACTTAAACTTACAATGTACATGTCAGTGCTGTTCATCTCCTGACCACTGTTTTTATTGACCTGAGATAAAAGGCCAAAGCTGCACAATTCTGAATTGCTAAAATCATTTGTTCATGGCTTTATCCTCTTGCAAGTTTTCATTAAGATCATATCATGATGCCAGGACTGGTGAACTATTAGGCATCCATAAAGACTCTGTGTAATAGCATAAAGGGCCACAGTTTGGCCATATTACCACGGTGGTAGAGTAAGGCATTTCATGAAAGCATTTAATGATAACACAAAGTACTAACTGAAATGACTATGTGAGTATTTACGTGAACAAACTCTCATTTAAATGAACTATTAAAAACATGGGACACCTGGTTTTTAAATATCAGGTCAAATTGGAATGATACTAAATTCACATCTTACTGTATATCCTTGCGTGAAACTTACTTTCATCTCCTGTTTCAAATTCAAATTTCTGACTGTAGCCACTGTATCCTGTTGCAGTTCTCACTCGGATGTGAAATACATACTTGGTGGCTGGCTTCAGACCTGTGATGATGACACTGGGGGCCTTGGACCTGGTGGAAGAGTAGGTCAGCTGCTCATGTTCCTGGGGGACAGGAAAAAAGGAGAAAGGAAATGAAACGGAGTTATTCTACCTTTTTCTAGAAACATTCCAAAGTTTAATTGAGGAATTATGCTCTGAATACTCAAAGTATTGATTACAAAGTAGTGTCAGCATGGTTTTCCATAATTTGGCATTTAGTTGTTTATCACAATGATGCATATGATATGGTCCTATTTGGAAATTTATTAAGAAAGATGATTAGTCTTATATACACTGCACTTGTATTTTCGGTGATTTAGATTCCTGACCCAACTCTAAGAAATGGTGGTGGTGTGAAAATATGTTTACATAGAATGGCAGCTGCATCTTGAGCAAAACGGGCACATCAGATCAGACCACACCAGCAGAGTGCAAGGAGCAAAGGTGGGAGAATTCAAGTACCAGCTACTCACTTCTACCCGCAGGTAGTGCCAAAATGCCGGCGCTATCCGTGGGTAGACCTGTGGGTGAAAGGAGAAATAAATTAATGGCTTTTTAAAGTTTGAAATCTTTCATCCTGACGTCAATTACTTTGTGCTGTACTTCAGTGTTTCCCCAGTAGTAAAACCTGAAATTGAGTCAAATTTAGGAAGTAAAATGATGAATTTTTTCCTGTAAGGGAGAATTGACCCCTCCCCTAAGTATTATAGTTTGTTTTTAAACATATACTACTTACATAGTGATTGTGAAGTAGATTTACAAATAATCTGCCCATGAAGAAGCACTGGAGACACAGAAAGGCATGAAAGACTTACCACACCTGCAGAATCAGAGGCAGGGCTTGAGGCTTGGTTCTCAGTCTCTTGCATGAATTGCCAAATTATCTCACTTCACTAAATGGAAGTGAACTTGCCAGGGCTTTCTGGATGATCTAGGCAGTCAGGGTTTGTTACATGATCTCTGTTGCCCACTATCTCAGAACAGGACAGTTCATTTGACCTGTCTGTGTAAGAGATTGTCCACAATATGCTGGTCGTGGGGACAAACCAAGCCTACACTGTTTTTGTATGGTGTTATTTTTCAATAACTTTGAAATGATATGTTAATAGGGTATCTGGAAAAAAATGCATTTGTGTAAACAAAAGCCATAGGTCAAGCTAGGTCAACAGGCCCTCAAGTTAATTTCCACCATTCTCCTAAGAAACCTAGAGATTTTCAGAGATGAAAAATGAGTTTCAAAGTCACTAGTTGAATCATTCATTTGATGTTTAAATTTTGTCTATCATATTCCCATCAGAATTTCATCTATTGTTTGCCTGAAAACCATTGTTATTTAGGAAAACTTCCCAACTAACAAGACAAGGTATGAAAATGTACACATATGGAGAATGTGTCAAACTTCGTGTATTTGCTGGTGATGCTTTAAGATTTAAAACTATGAAAATCATTTCTCTTAAGCTACTTTTCAGAAAAAGGTCTTATCTTAAGGATCATTTTTAAACTTTATGACCTTCCTTGTCAGAACTTTATATGCTATATGGTTATTCTGTGTCTAGCTAAAGAACTGAATTTGCCATTTATACCCCAAATAATAAAACTGTGTATTAAACATAAAGTACAAAGAAAAAAATGAGTTAACAGCAGCAACATTTTAAGTAAAAAAAGACAATACCAAAAAGCTGCAACTTATATTTATCTCTAGGTGATTTTAAGATTAGAAAGTAAACAAATATTTATCAACCTAGCATAAAATACAAGGAAATAAAGTCTATAAATCATCGGTGGTGACAATGAGCTGTTAGGGGTTAAATGTAGGAGCTTGCTCATATCAAGGCGTTTATAATTAGGTGGCTTAAAACACATGTTGTAGAGAAAAAATACTTGTGAGCTATTAGAAAAAAAGATATTGTTTCTGGCAGGAATTTCTAGAACATTTGGATTTTTCAATCTTGTATACAAGAGGAGAATATGCTACTTCTCACAGAATTTCTACAACATAAGAGTTATGGTGCATTTTGAGTGCTGTTTCACAATGTGAAATGACGACTGAGACAAGAACTTTAAAGCAATGAAAAAAAGCATTTAGTCTCATCCCAAAAGAGAGAAGATATGGTTCAAAAGTTTACTCTTAGAATGGCCCCAGGATAATTACACATCTTATCCTTGTTGCTTCCCCAAAAGATAGCTAAATAGTAATTTCCTATTCAGTAACGTTATAGGGAATAAAGGACACCTTTTGCAGGCAGCTTTTAGCATTTTTGTTGTTACATACAAAAGTGTACCTGCAGCTAAATCCTTGGAATAAAAATCCAACAGTAGCAAGTGTACTTAAAGGGTTCTTCAGCCTGAATCACTCACCACTTGGTGAGTGCTGCTGCCTTGTCTTATGTCTTGCAGCTTGCTGACATGATGAGGAAGAGGGTCCAGGAAGAAGCAGTCACAAGAATTCTTCACAGTACACAGCAGACCTCTCTCCTCCTGGTGTTTTTAAGCTCGTGGGAAACTAAGTTAGCTTTTATCTATGTTATGCATAGGTAGGACACTATCGTCCCAGAATTTTGGCCAGTTGCCTTTCTGCTGATGCATCAACTCCAATTCAAAGGTGCTGTCACCAGGTAGAGACCACACTTTGCCACAGAGCCAATTGAGATGTTTTCTTCATGCTGGCAGGCTGAATTTTGAATATATTTAGATAGGGTATGCTGGCATGCTTTTCTGGAGTTTGTACCATGATGGCACTGCTAGCTGTATGACAGGTAAATCTTCAACTTAGCTAGGGAACACATCCCATTGTTCATAAAGTTCTATTTCTCATCTTTGCTGAATCTGTAATAAAATTCCTCTTCTCATTCTTAATATTATTTATTTTTGTAATTTCTTTGTTTCACGATCGAGCTTTCCAGAGGTTCGAAGACATTTTTGGCTTTTTCCTATTTTTTAAATCTATTATATTTGATATCTGTTCTTACTATAAATTTTCTTTCTTCTTTCTACTTTCTTTTTTGTTAGTTATGTTGTCTTCTAACTTCTTATGTTTCATGCTTAACTCAATATCAGCACATTCTTTCAAATATATAATTTAAGCTTACAAATTTCATGCTAAGTACTGCTATAGTTATACTTCATAAGTTTTCATAAAATGTATTATTAATTCGTTCTAAGTACTTATTAATATCTAAAAATATGATTAAAAATTTTTTTGTGGCAGATCCAGAACTATTACTTGCACATTTTTGTGGATTAAGAGATGGTATCAGGGAGTAAATAAATGGCATAAAATGAACCTCCAAAGGCATAGTCCCATGGGTTGCAAAGCAACTGAACCGTGAATAGTGCAGTGGATGCTCATTGGCTGAGAGCACTGGCCATCTTGTGCACTAATGCTTGCTGGCTGAAAGTGAAACAGCTTGTGGCATGACCTCTTCTTGGATGAGCACAGAAAATAGCACCAGTTGTGGGAAAAAATCATTGAGAAGCAACAAAATTTAACACATTTTTAGTTGTATCATTTTCTAAAATAAAACATATATACAATTCCTGTTTGATATATTTGTATCCAAATTAAACAAAATAATAGTTCAGAACCAGATAGTGTGAACATAGAGCACTGTCAAACAGGGCAGGCATATACTGTTCTCTAGAGATACTGACTTTTACTTATGATTCTTTTCCCACGGGAAGACCCTGGCACTTACATTTAGGTACTGATCCTTCCAAGATGCTGAGAATCAAGGCTTTTCTGGGAATCATATTGTCACACTGAACCTTTCATTTAGCAGAAATACTGAAGTTAGTTTTATCTCTATAGGTGTCAACTTTTAGAGGTGTCAGCTTTTCATAGTAACTAAAAGGGATCCTCTTGCTAGAGTCTGGAACCTGTTAGCATTCAGTCTGAAAATTATAACTTAGTGAAAAGAAGTAGGCTCAGGTGTTCAGACCCTATGGTATATCCTTCTACAGTCAGAGATAACAGGACCTGTATCAATAGAAGACAGCATGGAGAGAAATCTAGGTTAGAGTTCTCCTGTCTTGGATGCTATCTTGATTCTGCTTCTATTATGTACCCTGTCAAATTACCTTTTAGGTTTTGATACACTCCTCTAGAAGACTCATTCATTCTACAGGAACTCATTGAATCTCATATGTATAAGGTTCTAGAGCACTTTGTTAGGTGTAGCTTACGTAATCACCAAAGTTCTACCTAGCATTTCAATTCGATGTTTTTTTAATGTCAGAAATGCAGGTGTTTTCCCTTCTGCTGTGAATCATCGTCACCCCTCCTCATCTCCCTCTCTTGGGTTTACCATTTCCGTTTATGGGAATAGATTCAATAGACCAGCACAGTGGTCATCTTTTAGCTGGTTTGCTTTCTCCTAAAGTCTTCGGGCCTATTGGGAATTCTAAAAGGTGTCACCTCTTTGTTTTATTTTTAATTTTAAATTAATTGGATTAAATATATGATTAAAATTATATTTTGTTATTCTCTAGACATATATATCTAAAGACATAACAACAATCATAATAACAATGATTCATGTAGAGCTTTACAATTTACAAGGTGTTTTCATACACATGTAAAATCTAATCCTCATAATAGTCTTATGAAATAAGAACTGGTAATATTTTTATTTCCATTTTCTATGATCAAATTAGTCCAGAAAGAATAAGCAAATTAGCAAAGCAAGTCACACAACTTGGCTTCCATCTAAATTTTGCTTTTTCCACTACACCCCATTTAAGTAAATATGTCCAGAGTATATACGTCTCTGGATTAGACTGAGCCAAAGTAGTTTTTTTCCACACTTTATGTTCTCAACGATCTATACACTAGAAGTACCTTTAACACAGCTTATGGACCACATAGTAATGATTTGTTGGCTAATCATTAGACTATGTTTATATGAACAACTAGTTCCTCAATTGGAAAAAAATTCTCAACACCAAATCTTTAAATACACATTTCAAAGGTAAAATTATTTCTATTAAGGTTAACAAATCCATGCATGCTGCCTTTATTTTTATTTTCTATTGATTTTATGTCATATAGGCAGATATTAAGTAATATAGGAGGCAAATAAATCACCCAATCTTGCATGGAATATACAGTATTATGGTTCAAGCCTGGGAATAGAATTTGTTTAATAAAGTCCAGGAGATTCTTTTAGAAGTTTTGATGTATAAAGGTAACTTCCTGTCTTTAAGTCATACCCAGTTGAAAATAAGAGGAATAGGTGCAAGTGCTATTAATATGTAATAATAATAATAACAATAATAATACTCTATTATTCAAATCTTTTCTTTTTTGGGGGATGATTTAATTAAGACAGTGGTAAAGCTCTTGTTCTACTGGCTAGAGGGCTGAAGCTATAGATTGAGAAACAAAATAATATCAAAAAATAGATATGAATGGTTCTGCTAGAAGTAATCTAAGTCATTTACATCCTTTCTCTCTTTCCATTTCTGTTTGACTTCCTCACTCTGTCTGTCACACTCACAAATATATACACTCACATTTATCAGACTGTGGAGGTGTTTCCAGGATAATCCTCTCAAAATAAACAAAAATAAACAAATTAAAACCACATTTAGAACATGATTTATTATCTGCAGAAGGATATTTTGCCAGGATAAATCAAGAATTGCAGGGCCTAAAAACCTAAAGTTTGAAAAGCTCTCAAAAAATCTTATTGCCTAAACTACGGCATTAGCAAAGCTGAAAGTATTTTACTTGAATTAAAGGAAGGCTCTGAAAAAAGAAAAGTTTGAATACTACATTTGGTCAGCATTTGACAATTACTTTCCAAAGGAAATAGACACTGAACCCAGCGAACTTTATTCTGTTGGTCCTTTTAAAAATGAGTTCTACCTGGGTACACATAGTCATCATATTCTGGCTGAAAGGGTCCTTAATATTTTCATATCTCTACTTTGATGTTGCAATCTTCTGATTACTAATGTGGATTCTCAAGCTCTGTAGGGGCAAACATAAATAAATTTGTTCTTGGAAAGGGCAGACTTCTGTTTATTTAATACGTGAATATTCTGGTTTGTTCTTCAGTCTTTTTTTTTATTTTTTATTTTTTTGAGTTAGAGTCTTGCTCTGTTGCCCAGGCTGGAGTGCAGTGGCATGATCTCCACCTCTGGGGTTCAAGCAATTCTTCCATCTCAGCCTCCCGAGTAGCTGGGACTACAGGCACAAGGCACCACACTTGGCTAATTTTTGTATTTTCAGTAGAAACAGGGTTTCACTGTGTTGGCCAGGCTGGTCTCGAACTCCTGGTCTCAAGTGATCCTTCCGGTTTGGCCTCCCAAAGTGCTAGGATTACAGTCGTGAGCCACTGTGCCCAGCCCTCTTCAGTCCCTTTTAGCATTTAATTAGAATAAATCAATCCCTGAATAGTTATCAACTCTGAGTGCATTCCAGTTCAAAATTTACAAAATAGAGTACCAGAATGAGTTATGTGTGAATCCCTGAACTGAGTTATACCACTTCTGTAAAATAGGAATAATGATAAAAGAGTTTATAGTCATAAAAACTCATACATGTTTATTCTTATTTCTAAGTTGCCTTGATTCATCTGAAGTTTTAATCTACTACTTTTTAAAAACTCATTGGAGAAAATCTTATTCTACTTTGGTCAAATCACAAAGTATAGAAAAACATTCTTTGTAAAGCATAACTTAATTATCTTACAAAACTTAAAAATAACAGTTTTTTAAATATATGTAGAAAATGTCTCTCTTAAAGGTTGAATGAAAGAAATCATCATTTTCTCTCTGCTAGTTGGAAATGTTTACTTAGAAACTCCGAGAGAATTGGCCGGGCAAGGTGGCTCAAGCCTGTAATCCCAGCACTTTGGGAGGCCGAGACGGGCGGATCACGAGCTCAGGAGATCCAGACCATCCTGGCGAACACGGTAAAACCCCGTCTCTACTAAAAAATACAAAAAATTAGCCGGGCGAGGTGGCGGGCGCCTGTAGTCCCAGCTACTCGGGAGGCTGAGGCAGGAGAATGGCGTAAACCCGGGAGGCGGAGCTTGCAGTGAGCTGAGATCCGGCCACTGCACTCCAGCCTGGGTGACAGAGCGAGACTCCGTCTCAACAAAAAAAAAAAAAAAAAAAAAAAAAACTCCGAGAGAATTAACTTAAAAAAAATTTAGAACTAATCAGAGAAGTCAGTTACATAGTCCACATAAAATTATCAGTGGTTTTCCTGTATACTAGCAATGACCAGTTACAATTACATTTTAAATATTTTAGTCACTATAGTAACAGAGACCTTATAATACCTAAATATATCAAAAAAAGTATATAAGACCTGTATAACTGCATCTATAATATTTTACTGTGGGAACAAAAAAAAATTCTTTTTTTTTTTTTTTTGTCTTATTGCAATGCTTTTTAGCACAATAATGCAGAGTAATGGTAAAAGCAGAAACATTTTCTTTTCTTTTTTAATTGAACACCTTCTAATTGTGTTATGGTTAAATATAATTATGTCTGACTTAGGTTTTTGGCAGATGTCTAGTTGAGGAGTTTTTCTTCTTACATTGTAGTTTTGTTTGTCTGTATTTTGTTTTTAAAATGTGAAATGAATTCTGGATGTTATAAAACAATTTATCTGTTGCAAAGTGAATTTTACATTTTTCTCCTCAATAAAGTATATACTTAGGCAGAACTCTCTTTGCATTCCTAAGATAAACCTTTCCTGTTAACACTGGTTCATAATATATTAGAATTTTTATTGTAATTTTGAATTCAATGTGATAATACTTCAGGCTAAAATTTTTTAAACATATACTTACAAATTATCTCGGCTTACAGTTTTCTTTTTTCAATCTCGCGATATTTGGGTTATACTGTATTTAGAGACTGGATTGCAAAACTTTCCACTTATTAATGTTCTGGAATAACTGACACAACATGGGAATTATCTGTTCTTTGAAAACTTAATTGAAATGGACCATGTTGGTAGTAGACACTTGACTATCATTTAAAATTATTTTATGCTATATTCCGATCTTCTTCTTATTCAGTTTTTCTAATTACCAGAAAATTATTATATTTGTTTTATATTTATTGGTAAAAATTTACATATAGTCTTGTCATATTAAAAATCTCTTCCATATGTAAATAACATCTCCTATTTATTTTAGGCAAGCTTGTTTATTTGATCAATCTTTTAAAAACACCAGCTTTTGATTTTCAGATCAAATATTAGTGATTCTATTTCACTAATTTTTGATTTTACACTTGCTCATTCCTTCTAATTACTTCGTTTTCCTGCATTGGTCATATTTCACAGTTTTAGATATGTGAGGATCTCAATGTCTTTCATTTTAAATAGTTTATAATTTGTCTATTATGCTTTAATATATCATTTAATATAACATTAAAATTTTTAAATAGATTGGAGATGTGGTGGGGTTTTTTTTTTTTTATTTCTCTGATTTTGTTAATGGTTTGCAAATAATTATTTCTGCTACAGGAAAGTGGTTGAAATTTTTTTGTCCTGATATAAGATCAATATGTATGAATGCTTTTAAGTGTTTAAAAAAATTAGTAAAATTTCAGAATTTCAGGAGCAATATGCTATATCAATTGAGGAAACCAAACTCTTTAGAAAATTCTTCATTAGAGAGTGTCTGCAAGATGTTTTATAATCTTCGAGTATGACTATATATTTCTCAATTTTGCCTTATATTTCCAACAGATAAAAACTGTCCAAGGAATATAAGACTGGCATTTCAATATTTTAAAGGTATTACACAGTAAGGAAATTAGACATCTTAAATAAAACAATTTTTAAATTATTTGATTCTAACCAGCATTTAGCACTTAATTTTATGCCATTTGGTCCCCTCCTCTACTTATTGAATGTGCGTCCATATACATCCTCAAGTGGGCTGCAATTTCCTGAAAAATGTAGTTTACATTTCCCTCAAAAAACAAAACAAAACACAATGAAACAAAGGAGTGCTGGATGCATAGTCAGTATTTAGTAACGTCAGTTGATTGATATCCACAAAGGAATTGCTAAGCCATTTAACATAAGGTGTACCTACTGCAGCTCTGCTCACATATCATTGGGAACTGAACTACTAAAATTGCTCCTTTGACATAGGGGCACACATTAGGATAGCTTTCAGCTCACACTGATTCTCCTATAACCAGATCTAACTATAATCTACCAGTGACGTAAGATGGGGCTGGCCAATTGTCCCAGAAACAAGGGCAAGCTAGAATAACTATAGAATTCTTTTCGTTATTGAACACATGATGAGAAACTTCACTGAACCCATGACGAAGAAACGTCACTGAAGTTGAATAAACTTAGCTTTCCTGGTTCCTGCCTTTCTGAGGTTGGGAAGTTCCACTCTGCCTTGGATTCTGCATTTTGACAACATTAAATAGTAGTGGCAGCTGGGTTCTGTTGTTGGCAACCAAGAGAGTTGTTTTCTCACATTCATTAAAATGCACAAGAGGGAATTTCTAATGTTGGGGGTGAGTAGAAAGGGTTAAGAAGTTCCTTGGTGGTTTAAGCTAGTGGGTAGGGTGCCCTAAAATGTTTTTCTTAGGTAAAAATTAGCCACTGCTGTAGCAAAATTGCAAATATGTATAAGTAAGAAAAATGTAGAAGTAGTTATTCCATGTACACAACTACTTTTTGACTGCATTTCTAGAGACATATCATTAAGTATTCTACTACTATAATTTACTACAATCAACTCTTGATTATTCGCAGTAATCCAAAATTGCAGATAACCCCAAATCACTTTGAAATGCATTCATGACTATTTTCATATATTCCTACCAATGTGTACCTTGTTTCACCTAAAATGAATATTTAATGCATTCCTGAACATTAAATATTGAACAGTAGTAGGAGATGGCACAGAAGTACAC
The DNA here is from genome assembly GCF_000951035.1 of Colobus angolensis palliatus. Taxonomy (NCBI): domain Eukaryota; kingdom Metazoa; phylum Chordata; class Mammalia; order Primates; family Cercopithecidae; genus Colobus; species Colobus angolensis. Next base: position 11,005,723 of record NW_012121043.1, on the reverse strand, counting down.
CGATGATAGAGGAATATTGATCTGTAATTAAACATTCGTAATTGATTTTCATAAAACAGATAACTTCTATATAATGAACTGGTTGAAATAGTGGTGATATTTACTGTTGGAGAAAATGGCCTATTTATTAAAGTATGATCTTTTGAAAATACTGGTGCTAGAATGAGACCAATAGTCCTAGTTGTAGTCAGTTCATCTATGAAAATTGGAAAGGTTATACCTATATCAAAGGGTCAAGTTTGTTGTAAGATAAACCAAAATAATATGTAAAATGTTTTACAGGATCCAGCAGGTGTGTAACGTAGCATTGTTTCTTTCTTTTAAGAGTAACTGTCGGCCGGGCGCGGTGGCTCAAGCCTGTAATCCCAGCACTTTGGGAGGCCGAGACGGGCGGATCACGAGGTCAGGAGATGGAGACCATCCTGGCTATCACGGTGAAACCCCGTTTCTACTAAAAATACAAAAACTAGCCTGGCGAGGTGGCGGGCGCCTGTAGTCCCAGCTACTCGGGAGGCTGAGGCAGGAGAATGGCCGAAACCCAGGAGGCGGAGCTTGCAGTGAGCTGAGATCCGGCCACTGCACTCCAGTCCCGGTGACAGAGCGAGACTCCGCCTCAAAAAAAAAAAAAAAAGAGTAACTGTCAATAGGTGGTGCATTTATTCCAGGGCAATGATAGACTTGTGCCTTAAGGTCATTTGCAGATACTGTGACAAGTCTTAAAAAACGTTGTGTTTACTTGCTTTTTAACCTTTATATTCCAACTGCTTAATACAGTATGCCTAGCATATTGTAGGCTGTCATGATGTGTTGTCTAATTGATTGAATTAAAAAGAGTGAACTAATTGCTCTATAAGTTTAGCTTTTAAATTCTTAAATATTATTAGAGAAATTTAAAATGTGTTGGCATAAATTAATGACGATTCAAATGGGAGATGAGAAAAATGACTTTTGCTAGCATATAGTGCTTCTACAAGTTCAATGTAATAATATTATATCAGTATAGCGTACTTGTTTTCTTAGGAATATTGTGGAGAACGTCCAAGATTTTACTTGCCAAAAATATTTTATCAACAGTATGCTATACAGAAACTAAGATATGTGCTGAAATATCTTTTAATACATATTCTTGATATTTATTCAGTTTTAACTTTTTCGTCTATCTTCATGTAGCCTACCTGTAGATAGATGAGCTACAGATTTTTCTTCTGTGCTTTACCACCCTATAAATATTAACAATGATGTTCAACTAAAAATTAAATGCTTCAAGTTTGATACTTGGCCCTGAAGAAAGTGCCTTCATTCCAAGATTTCTTAATAGTACTTATTAAAAGTATATCATAGTCAAACAACAACTTTAAGTTTGTCGTTCATTCTTAAAGTTTTAGATCACTTACCAGAATTTTAAAATCATGTATAAATTTGGTAATAACAATATACAGATAGAAAAAACTCAGAAATATAAATAGCAGAGAGCAAAACTTTTAAAGAATACATATGTATTGGACTACTGAGGGTAGATAAAATGATTTGAAAGGGGGAAAATGAAGAGGAAAAATTATATTCATTATAAGAAAATTTGAGGCTGGGTGTGGTGGCTCACACTTGTAATCCCAGCACTTTGGGAGGTAGAGTCAGCAGCATCACTTGAGGCCAGGAGTTTGAGACCAGCCTTGGCAACATAGTGAGACCCCATTTCTACGAAAACAAAAACACCACCAAAAAATTGAGTATTACATTTAGTTAAAGCATTTTTAGAAGAGTTTACAAATCCCTGCTGATGTCAGTAGTTTAGGTCAAGTATTAAAACAGCCACATAAATGTTAGATAAAAACAACTTTGATGATAAAAGTTAGCATTAGCAACAAATGTCACTGAGAGAAAATAACACGCTAAGCATCTTTAGAAACATTAATACGCATATGTTGATTTATTCAAATATAAATGCTATTCCAAATGTCAAACTGAACATTTTCAAAGTTAAATCATTATAACGACATGGCAGAATGGAGTGGCAGAAAACTAGAAAGGCAACACGTGCATGGCTCTTTGATTAATTATATCTAATTTTGGATGTGGATTGAAAAACAACGAAAGTGGGGAAAATAATATTTGTTTCCAAAAGAAAAATCTAGATGATGGATATTTTAATTTGCTTCACTATAGTAACTTTTTAAAATCATGCATATTCCATAACATCATGTTATATACTAGGGGTGTCCAATCTTTTGGCTTCCCTGGCCATATTGGACGAAGAAGAATTGTCTTGGGCCACACATAAAATACACCAACACTAATGATAGCTGATGAGCTAAAAAAAGAAAAATCGCAAAAAAAAAAAAAAAAAAACTCATAATGTTTAAGAAAGTTTACAAATTTGTATTCGGCTGCATTCAAAGCCGTCCTGGGCCGCATGTGGGCTGCGGGTTGAACACGCTTGTTGTATCTCTTAACTATACACAATACAATTTATTTAAGAAATATAGTGCATTGAAATTTTTTTGCAATAGTGCTAATTGGATTATAGGATAGGTTAAGAATAATAAAAGGTAGCAGATAAAAATTCTTTGAAAACGAAATTACCAGAGAACAAATGCTGGTTGACTGGCATCCAAAACTGCCTTTTGGTTGCTAGAGTTTCCAACAGAATCAAAGTAAATAAGGAAGATAAGAAGGGTAAGTTTTCAATAGAGTGAAACTGCCTGTAAAATATTAAAAAATTATTTTGCAAGAATGTCTTCGCTGGAAAACAGTATCATTTGTGAATATATGTAAAGTCATACATTTGTCCAAATCAGCTACAAAACACAGTAATGTAAGAGCTGCCTCTTGTATTGAAAATCCGGCAGAAATTCATTTAAATATATAAGCATGGGAATTCCTTACCCTCATTTAGGACAGGGAAAAAAAATCTGTAATTATTTATTTTTCATTTTTTTCCCATTTAAGTGTATTTTGTCACCATGGTGGAACTTTAAATTTTTTTCATATTTGTTTGTAAGCCTCAATTATGATCTGATACAGATATATTTGTTTTGTTCAAAATGAAAGCAGATATCTGTTAAGATTGATATATAAAGCTACAAAGCATTCAAGAAATCCAGTTTCTCCTCCCCAAAATAAAGATTCTAACCTTCTTTATAAGCAAGTTACATAGTCTTGACTCAAAAAGTATCCTATTATGCTCTAAATAACCCAATATTTTCAAATAATGATCTAACTTCATTACTGATTTTGAATTTCCTCAGAAGATATCAAATGTATGCCTCAAGATTTATAATAAAATGACATAAAATATAGGCTTGTCAAGATACTATAACTGGGAACTAAATATCTCATCACCGAGCAACTATAAGTAATATAATACTAATAAATACATTGCAATAATTGACAGCTTCCTGAAGCCCACACCTTCACACACAAAAGGTTTCTGTAGTTCTAATAAGATGTTTAAAATTAAACATTTGAATGTGAAAATATTTACAGACAGTTTTAAATGCGAGTAGAGTAATTCAAGGCAAAGCAATGTCATTTTACAGAAACATTATGTTATCTGCATTATTATCAAAGAGTGAACAAATTTATCTATTCATAAACCTATGCTGGTTTTAAAATCAATTTGCAAAGAAAGAAAAATACCTATGATGAAGCCATAAGTTAAATTTAGAGTAAAAGATAACTCCACGACAGTGAAGAGCCCTGTTCTGCAGAGGTCACCCATGTTGCCCATGTTAAATATTCATGGAGTATGTATTTAGGGGCCTGGGGTGCTAGTAATGCTTGCTATTTCCTTGGTCAGGCAGAAATCTCATTTTCAAAGTTGGATAATTTCATCTGTATATATTGATTGTTGTAAATACATTGGCTCAACTCAATGCATAGTCCAGATTCAAATAACTGAAAAACTCATTTGTGGAAGTTTTCTTTCCACAATTTTGTTCTTTATTTTTTCTCTCTCCTTTTGATTTACTTTTATGAATTAACTGTTTTTTACCCTATAATGTTTCCAGATACAAATACAACTACTAAATAGACGTCAAGTTTTTAGGATGTCATGCATATTCAAAATTAATAAATTTGTTTTGACCCAGTACTGAAAATATATATTTTTAAATTATTACAAATGAGAAGCAAAGCAAATAATGTAATATTATTCAGGCCTAAAATCAAGTAGTATGGTAAAATAAAGATGGTTGTAAATTCTATTACATTCTTCTCATTGAAAAGTCAAATCTGTGCTCCCTGTCTATGACTGATTTGACCAATAAAGTAGGGTAGAAGTGATAAGCTGCCAGTTCCTGGCTCAGCCTCAAAGAAAACTGACAGTTTACACTTTTGTCTTGGAGCTCTGTATGGCAATCTATGAGGTATGGCTGGTCTGAGACTGCCACACTACGTGGAAGCCCAAGTTAATCATGTGGAAGAGGAGCCTTAGAAAGACGGAGATGGCAAGGTTAAGGGATAGGGACAGTGGGAAGAAAGGCAAGAAAGAGAGGTGAGAGTGATAGAAAGAGTATGATGAGATGATGCCTAGCCATTCTGCAGGTGTTCCATCCCCCAGCCATTGTTTTACCATCCCAGTTGAGGTTCAGATTATGAAGCAGAGATGAGCTGCCTCTGCTCCGTCCTGTTTGAATACCTTGACTAGTAGACTCAAGAGATACAATATTTACGAATTATAATTTTTAAGCAACTACATTTTGACTTAAAAATTATGCAATAATAGATACCTAGAACAAGTAGATTAAACATTAATCTGCATTTCACAGTCCTCAATTCTAATATGGAACAGTTCACTGATCCTATTTTTTTTTTGTCACTAGATTGACTGATGCTATTTTGCCTTCACACACAAAACTTAATCAAAATAAACACTACAATTATCTGGTTCTTTGGAAGGATATATGACTTTTTAGCCTGAAATGATATGTCAGATTAGTCAAAACAAATCAATTGAATGTATAAACAGGACATACTGCAGTTAACTTTTTTGTAATGTGAACACTTTCATACTGCTTACTATATTGTAGGCATAAAGAACTCTCAAAAACCAAGAAAATTCTCAAAGCTACTATATGAAGTAAGTCTTATAGATGACAAGATCACTCAGTAAATTACTGGTAGGGCTTGGATTTGAACCTGCGAAGTCTAGCTCTACATTCTATATGTTACTTATTACACAATGCAGCTCCCAATGTGAGGTATTGCAATACAGCTAAATGTCACTAAGTGATTTATGTATTAACTATGTTAGATTTTATATTTTCTGTTTTATTAATGGGAAGCACAGATGTAAGAAATAACAAAGAAATAATAATATGCATTCTATATACTGAAATAAGTCACAATTCTAATCATAGTGTAAGAACCTCTGAAATTCAAAGTACTTAGTCTAACATAGAAATTTAATGTGTTCGGTGGTAAAGTATTTTCTCCATGGCCTGAATTAAGACCATTAGAAAGCACCAGGCCGTGACGGCAGTAACCATCTGATGACTGTTCTCGTGCATCCCGTGTCCGGGGACAGGGGGCGACGTGCCTCTTCTGTGTTAGAGGGTGGAACGGATGTGTTTGGTACTGCATGGGATCTGGTTCTCTTCTGCTGGATTCACATCCCCACCCCGGGCACTTTTACTAAGTGTTCTGCCCTAGCCTAGTTCAAGGAGGTCATTCAACTGACTTTATCAAGTGGAATTGGGATATATTTCATATACATTTGCCTAACAACGTGGAAAAGGGTTTTCGTCCTTCTTTCCTGCAAGGTACATCCTACTGCTTTGAACTTTCAAGTATACCTAGTCACCTTTTAAAATGTAAAAGTTTTCAGAAAATGAGGATTGCTTTCCTTGTATGCGCTCATTATCTTGACTACCTGAATTGCAAGGGATTTTTATATATTCATATGTTCTAAAGTCAGCAACTCTCCTGTTGGTTCATTATTGACTGCGCTGTAAATGAAGTCGTTTGCAAGTAAAATGAGATTTGCCCATGTTCAAAAATAATTAAGGTTTAAACAGATTATATTTTGTTAGTATTTCTTGAGATTTTGAGTCTTCATCAAATAACACTAATGACCTCAAGACATATTCACCTCTTTTTTTACTATGTAAGGTAAGAGGCTCATTAGGAAGACTGAAACTGTTATTTCTTTTATCACAACAATTAATTTACATATCTGTGCTCATCTATGAAGGCAAACTATAGAGAACAGGCAAACTGTAGAGAACAGCAGGCCAAACCAGTTTTCCCTATTTGCATTTCTATTTCAGTTTTTACCACCATACTGAGTTTAGGAGGATATCTATGCTGTAGATGAAAAGACTTTGAGCTTTGCAGTGCTTTAAACTGAGGTTTCTCATTCTTTTACAGTTTCCAACAGGATCTTCTGTATTACAAACTGAACGACTTTATGATGTGGTTTGGCTCTGTGTCCCCACCCAAATCTCATCTCCAGTTGTAATCCCTATAATCCCCACATGTCAAGGAAAAAACCCAGTGGGAGGTGATTGGATCAAGGGGGTGGTTTCCCCCATGCTGTTCTCATGATAGTGAGTGAGTTCTCACGACATGTGATGGTTTTATAAGGGGCTCTTACCCCTTCACTCCTGGCTCTTCTCTCCTCCCACCATGGGAAGAAGGTTCTTGCTTCCTCTTTGCCTTGATTTCCTCTTTGCCTTGATTGCCATGATTGTAAGTTTCCTGAGGCCTCCCCAGCTATGTGGAACTATGAGTCAATTAAACCTCATTCCTTTATAAAGTACCCAGTCTCAGGTAGTATCTTCACAGCAGTATGAGAACAGACTAATACACTTTGTTAATAAAAGCACTGGATTGGGATTTCAAGAAACAGTGCTTCTTTCTGTGACTTACAAAACAGGTGAACATAAGCACTTCATCTTATTACTGAGATACAGCATGCTTTGTTAAAAAGTAACATAAAACCTCAGTTCTATCCACCTTACAATATTGTAATGGGCCAAATGTTAATGCATGTGAAGTGATTTCTAAGCTGGGACATCCTCATTAAATGTTAGAATGATTATCAATGCTGTTGTGAATGTAATTAAATAGATATTTGTGTTGTTGCTGGAAACATTTGTCACTTTGAGTAAGAAGTAATATTTTAATAATAAAATATACCCTGAGTTAGTGGATGGAATTGCATTTGTTATTTAGTAAATTAATCTCCCAAAACAACAGCATGTTTTTGAGGTTTCTACAAATATTTTTATATTATATGTAGTCTTCTTTTTTTAAATTCCATGTCAATAAAATTAGGCTAAGTCAGCCAAATTCCCAGGGGTCTGGCACTTTAGGTAATTAAGTGGGCAGTTGAGATCTATATGTGGGAATAACATCAATGTCTTGAGGTATCTTTATACAGCCAGTAACTTGAGTCTCAAGTCAGTTGCCTGTTTCTGTAGATAAGACCAGTTGACTAGTTGTTAATGTAGTCCTCATAGGTACAATGAAACCATTTTGACATTTAAGAGCAAAAAATAGTGATTTGGAATAATCATTGATTATTGCATGTTTTAGGAGCTTAGAAGGACTATACATCTGGCAGGTACCTCTATCTGTTTGCCGTGTTGAAGGTGGACAGCAATAAAACCCTTAATTCCTGTGCTAACCAACAATTGAATTAAGTCCATCTGGTGGTCTTTTTAAAAGAACTATCTGGTGGTCTTTTAAAAGTATAAACTTGTTAAACATGAGACAGAAAAATGCTATGATGCATAATTCAATAAATAGGAGGAAAATTACCAAGGAGTTGTGGATAACAGGAGTTGTAATAGCTATACATATTCAGGCATTACTAAATTAGATAGGATGGAAAGATTTCATCCACCTGCTGTGGTTTATCCATGAAATCGCAAGAATCAAGGGCCATATGGAAATAATTATTGCATTGATTGCCTTCTTTAAATGTTCTTGTGTGAAATGGAAGGATCAAACACAGGTTCGGGGAACAATTTGCCTTTGCCAACTGAAACTTAGCCAAAACCAATTAATTTATATTGTAGTCAACCATGAGGAACTTTAGAATACTGCCTTAGCTAAAATTTTACATTTTCTCATTACAGACTTATGATTTCTTATGACTTTTTTAAAAGGTCAACATTAATTTTAATTAATTAATTAATTTAAATCAATGTATTTAATAATTAATTTAGTTAAAAAAAATTAAAGGTCTACATTAATTTCAATTTTTACTTTTTTCAATTATTCTGTGGAAATGTTGATATTTCTAATAGAATTTAAGCCATCAGTTTCTAATTAAAATTTACACATATGTGAAAATAAACCTCTTTTTCAACACATATAAATTGAGATAAGAAACTTTCAAGAATGAAAATAGATCTCAAATAGTATAAAAAATTACCAAGAAATTTGAAATCATTGAAAATCAACTTTTCAAATATTAGAACCCTTACATTAATCAAATTATTTTATAATTTTCCATTAATATACTCAAATAAATGAACAATGTTCTTTATTGTTGTTTTTTCCCTAAAAATATAGAATTGGTATGGATTCTACAAGGTCACTGCAAATACATGATATTAAAACACAGCCAAATTCTGTAGCAACATAAATGTTTTTATGAGCAGCAGGTGTATTCTTTGAGAGACTGTAAAGCTATTAACAGCTCAGTAAGGAGTACATAATAATAGGTTGTTAACTCAGCCTCCCTTACAAGAGTTCTGAGAAAGGACATTTTGAAAGCATTAAGACAAACGCATTATAAAAATTACCCAATATGAATACTTTATAAAAAGTGGTTCATTTAAAATTTATCTCATTAAAGTAATGAATTTAGTCTTCTTGATTTGAAAATGCCTATCCAAAAGAATTATTTAACTACTGTGAATAAAAATCAAATTATAGTTTTGAAGCTAAATACATTCTAGCCATAAGTACTTGAAAATGAATTCCAATGTAGGGTATTTTTTCAGGTTCCAGGATTTGAGGCTTATTCCAATAAAAATCTATAGTACCTAGCAGAGGTATCTGTCATCTAAGACTTTAGTAAGATTACTGTGTGAATAAATGATACTCTAAGATATTTTATATTTTTTTAAATTTTAGCTGCTCGCCTTGGAAAAATTATTAGTGATTTTAGTCCCCTGAAGTTACTTCTAGGCATTTAATTCAAAATCAGAAACTTTCATTTTATTAGTTTGTTGAATCTATTTTCTTCCATAGTTGCCATATTCATTAAATCACTTCCAATATTTTTTTGAAATTTACAAAGAATGAGGGTGTCAAAAATGTTTCTGATTATAAGTTATTCATGAGGCATAGGATATTTAGTAATGCCCAATGTGATATACCTACTGTGTCAATTTTTTCATCAGTTTGAATATGAATGTTATTTTCTTTAATCTGATTTAGAAATAAAACTATGTGATATTTTAAAATTAATTTTAAAAAGAAATAAAGGTTTTATATCCAATTTCCATGTTGTTCAGCAAACATCACATTCTCTGTGGAAGCTTGTCTGGCTTAGTAAGCCCAGGGAGGGCCATAGTGCCTACAGCAGAGATTCTCATGGTACCAAGACTCTGGCTGGGGCCAATACAGCATCCACAGCAGCATCTGTATGGTATACCCTCATCAAATAGGAATAAATTAAAAATATATTGACACCAACACTGCAGAGTCTGCAAACACATGAAAATTACAAATATCTAGTAACTATACCTCTAAAGTGTCTCCTGTTTTATAAAACTTATTCTATCTTTGGTTTGAAGAATGGATTTGTTTAAAATTATAGAAGCTGCATTTAGCGTATTAAAGATTTGTACATCCAAGAAAGGAAAAAATAGTTGGTAAAACTAAGGACTCTGAATAAACTTTATTTAAACTTTTGAATATGCTATAGGGGAAAAGAAACATCTTTCTTTTCTATCTCTAGGCTCATGGCTGAGGTCCTTATAAAAACCAGTTAAGAAGAGATAAGAAAACTATGTGATGTTTAAAAATTAATTTAAAAAAGAACAAAATATATTTACTGTTACATTTTTTCTTCCTTAGAGTACTTGCTTCAAATTCATACTTCAGTGAAATAAACACCACCACACATCAGAATGGCAAGATTATTTGGTAACAGAAATTTAAGGGATTTACTTTGCCACTGGGGATTCATTTTCCATAATCCTCCTTCTGAAGGAAAGCAACAAAGGATTCAAAGGAAAAAAAAGATACATGCATAATTTAAAACTGATATTTTCCTACTATAAAAGTATGAATGAACTAAAACCCACATTTATGTTTCTATAATTTCCTCACTTGCCAGCAATCAAGTTTGGAAACTTAGAAAAGGTTTGGCTTAAATCATTTCCCAAAGGGTTTCCAAGGAACACTATTACCAAGAATTATGTGTTGTTATGGGGGAAAAAAAAATCATGGTTGTTAAGTTTGGGTTTCTTGGGAGCAGACTCTAAAATGATGTTGAAAGAGAAGGTATTTATGGAAAGAAACACCTGCGCAAGTCAAAGGGGTGAGGAATCAAGAGGAGGCAAGAAAGCTCTTTCAGACCATAATACAGGTCTGATGCCTGTTAGAAGAGAGAGTATTGGGTAGAAGGAGAAGGATTGGGTAGAAAAGGAGGAGGAGGAGGATTGGGTAGAAAATGTCTCTGATGGCACTGCAAGCCTGAGAAAGGCTTGGCATTTAGAAGCCCCAAGAGGAGACTGCTGTTTTGAGCAATTCTGTGTTCAGCAAGGAAGGTCTGGTTCTAGTACTTGGAACTCAGGCAGAATGAGGGCTTTCAGGTGAACACTCAGGTGAATCCTTGAAAGTGTGGTAGCTGGAGACCCTCCTTGTAGCCCATTATTTCTGTTAAAGGGAGAACCCTCTCCTCGTTGCCACTGAGGGAAAATGTATTTGGAAAACACCCGGTTAAATAAAATATGTAGGTTACATAGTTCAGGTTTTCTCTGAGCATTTAATATGCCCATGTGATCTGTGAAACACTAGAAATAAAAATATATTCTACATTTTCCAAATCAATTTGGCCATGTAACTATAGTGGTAAAACATCTAGTAAGACTAGGTCTATGATATAAGCTTCATGAAATATTAGTTTAGAATATACTAAAGTGATATAAATTCTGAAACATCATAAGCAATCTTGTACATTAATATAGTAATTTAATAGTTTCCTTAACTTGTATTTCTGTGTTTCTTCCCTATCCAGTCTCCTCCCTCTTTCAAAGATATTTACTATCATGAATTTTGTGGTTACCATTTCCTTACTTATAAAAATAAGAGTTATCACATTTTTAAAGGTATACAAAAAATATACTGCTTAGTTTCATATGTTTTTGAGGTTTCTACAAATATTTTTATATTATATGTCTTCTAGGACTAAATTATATTTCTAAAGCTTACCATTTTGGGGCAATAGCAATTGTTCTTTCATTTAACTAATATATACTATTCATATATTTTTTTCTTTCCAATTTTCATTTTAGGTTCAGGAGATACATGTGCATGTTTGTTACATAGTTAAATTGTGTGTTGCAGGGATTTGGGATACAGATTATTTTATCACCCAGGTAATAAACACAGTACCCCAGAGACAGCACCCTCCTCCCACCCTCAACCCTCAAGTAGGCCCCAGTGTCTATTGTTCCCTTCCTTGAGTCATGCACACTGAACATCTAACTACAACCTATAAGTGAGAACATGCAGTATTTGGTTTTCTCCTCCTGTATTAATTGGCTTAGATAATGCCCTTGAGTTCCATCCCTGTTGCAGCAAAGGACATGGTTTTATTGTTTTTTATGGCTGCATCATATTCCATGGTGTATATGTACCACATTTTCTGTGTGTTCTTTTTTTTAAATTTTACTTTAAGAGTACATATGCAGTTTTGTTACACAGATAAACCTGTGCCATGGGGTTCATTGTACAGATTATTTAATCACTGAGGTATTAAGCCCAGTACCCATTAGTCACTTTTCCTGGCCCTATTCCTCCTCCCACTCTCCACCCTCCAGGAGGCCCCACTGTCAGTTATTCCTCTCTATGTGTCCATGTGTTCCCATCATTTATCTCCCACTTATAAGTGAGAACATGCAATATTTGCTTTTCTGTTCCTGCATTAGTTTGCGAAGGATGATGGCCTCCAGTTGCAACCACGTTCCTGGGAAGGACATGATCTCATTCTTTTTTATGGCTGCATGGTATTCCATGATATTCCATGGTGTATACGTATGATAATTTTTTACTGACTGTACCATTAATGGTCATTTAGATTGATTCTATGTCTTTGCTATTGTGAATGGTTCTGCAGTGAACATAAGCATGCACGTGTCTTTATAACAGAATGATTTATATTCCTTTGGGTGTATATCCCCTAATGGGATTGCTGGGTCAAATGGTAGTTGTTTTCAGCTCTTTGAGGAATCGCCACACTGCTTTCCACAGGTTTAACTAATTTAATTACACTCTCACCAACAGTGCATAAGTGTTCCTTTTTCTCTACCACCTCGCCAGTATCTGTTATTTTTTGTCTTTTTAATAATAACCATTCTGACTGGTGTGAGATCGTATTTCATTGTGGTTCTGATTTACATTTCTCCCAAAGATTAGTGATGTTGACTTATTTTATGTAATTTTTAGCCATGTGTGTGTCTTAAGAAGTATCTGTTTATGTCCTTTGCTCATTTTTTAATGAGGTTGCTGTTTGCCTGTTAATTTGTGTAAGTTCCTTATAGATTCTAGATATTAGAACTTCGTTGGATGCACGGTTTGCAAATATATTCTCCCATTCTGTAGGCTGTCTAGTTACTCTGTTGATAGTTTCTTTTGCTTGGCAGGAGCTCTTTAGTTTAATTATGTTCCACTCGACAACGTTTTTGTTGCAATTGCTATTGGAGGCTTCCTCATAAAATCTTTGCCAGGGCGTATGTCCAGAATGGTATTTCCTAGGTTTTCTTCCAGGAATGTTATCGTTTTAGGTTTTATATTGAAGTCTTTAATTCATCTGGAGTTGATTTTTGTGTATGGTATAAGGAAGGTGACATGCTTTGGCCGTGTCCCCACCCAAATCTCACCTTGAATTGTAATAGTTCCTACATGCCAGTGACAGGGCCAGGTGGAGATAACTGAATCATGGGGGTGGTCTCCCCCATACTGTTCTTGGGGTAGTGAATTCGTCTCATGAGATTTGATGGTTACATAAATGGGAGTTCCCCTGCACAAGCTTGCTCTTGCCTGCTGCTGTGTAAGACATACATTTGGTTCTCCTTTGCCTTCCATCATGATTGTGAGGCCTCCCCAGATATATGGAACTGTGAGTTAATGAATTTCCTTTGTAAGTTATCCAGTCTTGGGTATGTCTTTATTAGCAACATGTGAACAGACTAATACAGTAAATTGGTACAGAGTAGTGGGGTGCTGGTGTAAAGATACCCCAAAATGTGGAAGCAACCTTGGAACTGGGTAACAGGCAGAGGTTGGAAAGTTTAGAGGGCTCAGAAGACAGGAAGATGTGGGAAAGTTTGCAACTTTCTAGCGGCATGTTGAATGACTTTGATCAAAATGTATGGTGATATGGACAATAAAGTCCAGGCTGAAGTGGTCTCAGATGGAGGTGAGGAACATGTTGGAAACTGGAGTAAAAGTCACTCTTGCTATACAAAGAAACTGGAGGCATTTTGCCCCTTTCCTAAAGATCTGTGGAGCTCTGAACTTGAGAGAGATGATTTAGAGTGTCTGGTGGAAGAAATTTCTAAGCAGCAAAGTGTTCAAGAGGAAGCAGAGCATAAAAGTTTGGAAAATTTGCAGCCTGACAATGCAATAGAAAAGAAAAGACAATTTTCTGGGAAGAAAGTCAAGCCTCCTGCAGAAATTTGCATAAGTAATGAACAGCTCAATGTTAATCACCAAGACAATGGGGAAAATGTCTCCAGGCCATGTCAGAGACCTTCCTGGCAGTCCCTCTCATCACAGGCCCAGAGGCCTAGGAGAAAAATACATTTTCATGGCTGGGCCCAGGGCCCCTCTGCTGTGCGCAGCCTAGGGACTTGGTGTCCTGCATCCCAGCCACTCCAGCCATGGCTAAAAGGGACCAATGTACAAGCTCAGGTTGTGGCTTTGGGGGGTGTAAGCCCCAAGCCTTGGCAGTTTCCACATAGTGTTGAGCCTGCAGGTGCACAGGTGTCAAGAATTGAGGTTTTGGAGCCTCTGCCTATATTTCAGAGGATATATGGAAATACCTGGATGTCCAGGCAGAGCTGTGCTGCAGGGATGAAGCCTTCATGAAGAACCTCTGCTAGGGCAATGTGGAAGGGAAATGTGAGGTTGGAGCCCCCACACAGAGTCCTCGCTGGAGCACTGCCTAGTGGGGCTGTGAGAAGAGGGCCACTGTCCTCCAGACTCCAGAATAGCAATCCACAGACAGCTTGCATCATGCACCTGGAAAAGTCACACGCACTCAATGCCAGCCTGTGGTAGCAGCCAGGAGGGGGCTGTACCCTGCAAAGCCCCAGGGGTAGGGCTGCCTAAGGCCATGGGAGCCCACCTCTTGCATCGGTATAACCTGGATATAAGACATGAAGTCAAAGGAGATTCTTTTAGAGCTTTAAGATTTAATTACTGCCTCGTTTGATTTTGGACTTGCATTGGCCTGTAACCTCTTCATGTTGGCCAATTTCTCCCATTTGGAACAGGTGTATTTACCCAACACTTGTACTCCCATTGTATCCAGGAAGGAAGTAACTAACTTCCTTTTTTTTTTTTTGTTTTTGAGACAGAGTTTCATTCTTGTTGCCCAAACTGGAGTGCAATGGCGTGGTCTCAGCTCACTGCAACCTCTGCCTTCTGGGTTCAAGTCATTCTCCTACCTCAGCCTCCCAAGTAGCTGGGATTACAGGTACCCATCACCATGCCTGGCTAATTGTTTTGCAGTTTTAGTAGAGATGGGTTTTCACCATGTTGGCCAGGCTGGTCTCAAACTCCTGACCTCAGGTAATCTGCCCACCTTGGCCATCCAAAATGCTGGGATTACAGGTGTGACCACCAAGCCTGGCCACTAATTTGCTTTTGATTTTCACGCTCATAGGTAGAAGGGACTTGCCTTATTTCAGCTGAGACTTTGGACTGTGATCGTTTGAGTTAATGCTAAAATGAGTTAAGATTTGGGGGACTCTAGGGAAGACATGATTGGTCTTGACATGCGAGGATACGAGATTTGGGAATGGCCAGGGGTGAACAGTTATGGTTTGGCTGTGTCCCCACCAAAATCTCACCTTAACGGGTAATAATCCCCATGTGTCAGAGACGGGGCCAGGTGGAGATAACCTAATCATGGGGACAGTTTCCCCATACTGAATAAGTTTCAGGAGATCTGATGGTTTTATAAATGGGAGTTCCTGTGCACAAACTTGCTCTTGCCTGCTGCTGTGTAAGACAAAACTTTGCTCCTCATTCTCCTTCCACTATGATTGTGAGGCCTCACCAGCCATGTGGAACTGTGAGTCCATTAAACCTCTTTCCTTTATAAATTACCCAGTCTCAAGCATGTGTTTATTAGCAGCCTGAGAAGAGACTAATACAGAAGGGGTCCAGTTTCAATCTTCTGCATACGACTAACCAGTTATTCCTGCATCATTAATTGACTAGGGAGTCCTTTCCCCATCACTTGTTTTTGTTGACTTTGTCGAAGCTCAGATGGACGTAGGTGTGAGGCTTTATTTCTGGGTTCTCTAACCTGTTGCATTAGTCTAGGTATCTGTTTCTGTACCATGCTGTTTTGGTTATTGTAGCCTTATAGTATAGTTTGAAGTCAGGTAATGTGATACCTCCAGCTTTGTTCTTTTTTTCTTAGGATTAGAATAGTTATGGCTATTTGGTCTCTTTTTTGGTTCCTTATGAATTTTAGAAAGGTTTTTTCTAATTCCATAAAAAAGTCATAGGTAGATTGATAGGAATAGCATTGAATATGTAGATTGCTTTGGGTAGTACAGCAATTTTAATAATAAGAATTCTTCCTATCCATGTACATGAATAGTTTTTCCATTTGTATGTGTTGTCTGTGATTTTTTGGGGCAGCATTTTATGTTTATCATTGTAGAGATCTTTCACCTCCCTGGTTAGATGTATTCTTAGGTATTTTATTCTTTCAGTGGCTATTGTGAATGGAATTATATTCTTGTTTTGACTCTCATCTTGGACAATGTTCATGTATAGAAATGCTACCAATTTTTTCACATTGATTTTGTATACTGAAACTGGTTGAAATTTTTTTTATCAGATCTAGGAGCTTTTGGGCAAAGATTATGGGGTTTTCTGGCTATAAAATCATATCATTTTTGAAGAGAGATAGTTTTTCTTCCTGTCTTTTTATTTTAATGCCTTTTATTTCTTTCTCTTGCCTGATTACTCTAGCTACTACTTCCAGTACTATTTTGGATAGGCATGGTCAGAGTGAGCCTCCTTGGCTTGTTCCAGTTCTCAGGGGAAATGCTTCCAGCTTTTGCCCATTCACTATGATGTTGACTGTGGTTTTGTCATAGATGACATTTATTATTTTCAGGTATGTTCCTTCAGTGCCTTGTTTGTTGTTTTTAACTTGAAGCGACGTTGAATTTTACTGAAAACCTTTTCTGCACCTACTGAAATGATCATGTGGTTTTTGTTTTTAGTTTTATTTACTGCATCACATTGATTTGTGTATGTTGAACCAACCTTGCTTCCCATGCATAAAGCCTAATGGATCACGGTGGATTAGCTATTTGATATGGTACCTGATTTGCTTCGCTAATGTTTTGTTGTGGAATTTTTATCTATGTTCATCAGGAATATACGACTGAGTTTTCTTTGTAGATTTTGTAATTTGTTGAGAATTGCTTTATGGCTGAACTTCTGGTCAATTTTAGAGTATGTGCTATGTACAGCTGAGAATAATGTATAGTCTGTTGTTCAGTGGATGCTCTGTAGATATCTGTTAAGTCCATTTCGTCAAGTGCCGATTTTACATCTTGAGTATCTTTGCAAGTTTTCTGCCTCAATGATCAGGCTAATACTGAAATCTCCCACTATTATATGATTATCTAAGTCTCTTCAGAGGTCTCTAAGAACTTGTTTTAGGAATCTGGGTACTTCAGTGTTGGGGGTATATACATTTTGATACTTACGTATTCTTGTTGAATTGCAGTTTCCCTATTACTAATGAAGTTGAGCATATTTTCTTAATACGTTGACATACAGATCTTACATAGGTTTTTGATTGGCTTGTTGTTCTTTTTCTAATAGTTTTACAGGATTTCTTTATGTATTTTGGATATTACTCCTTTACTAATTGTATACATGGCAAATATCTTCTCCCAGTTTGTCTTGTCTTTTGACAATCTTAATAAAGTTTTTTGGGAGAGAGTATTCTTAAACTGACTATAATGAAAATTATCCATTTTTCTTTTAAGGTTAAGAACATGCACTTCATTTGTGAAATCTTTTCCTTGCAAGGAGAAAGGAGATTATTCTCTATTTTCCTTCCAAAAATTTTAAAGTTCTTTCCATCAAATTTCGTCCTTAGAACACCTGGATTTAAATTTGTGAATGATATGAGGTGGGAATCTAGTTTTTTTTTTTTTTTTCTTTTTTTTTTTAACCAATATAGATTACCCAGTACCTATTACCTGGTGAAGAGGCCATACATTTTTAATGATCTGCAATGCCACTTCTGCCATACGTTCAAGGTCCACACACGTGCAAGTCTGTTTCTGAGCATTCTGTTATGATACATTGGTCTTGCTGTCTCATTGTGCTGCAATGTTATGCACTATACTTTAGAGTAACTCTACATTCTGCCAAGGCATGTAACTTCAACTTATTTTCTATCAAAAGTATCCTGGTTATTTATGGCCCTCTATTTTTCATTTCCTCAACTTTAAAATCAGTTTTTCAATTTCCACAAAGAGACCTGCTAGAATTTTTATTAGACATTAGGGCTGCACATCATTTGGGGTAAACTGATCCTTCTCTGATAAGCTTTTCTTATTTACATATGTGGAGTGTGTTTGAGTGTTTTCAATGTCTTCCTATAAAGTTTTATTATTGTTTTGTACATATTGAAAATTATTTTAGATTTATTCTCAAATACTTTACAGATTAAGTGGTTACTGTAAATTTAACTTCTTTAAAATGTGTTTTCTTTTGCTGCTAGTATATAGAAATGCATTTAAATTTGCAGAGCCAGACATCTTACTAAAATCTTTTTAAATCTGAATGTGCATTCAGGAAAAAATTTTATGTGAAGAGTCGTATCATCTGGAATAATGTGGTGTTTTTTTTTTGTTTTTTTTTTTTTACAACATATGTGCTTTTATTCTATTTTGTTTTTATCCCATTGAAATGGTGAGATCCTCTAATATTTAGTAAAAACTATGATAATGGACATTTTATATAGTTCTTGTTTTGGGAGAAGTAGTGTAATATTTCCTTACTAAGAAGGCTATTTGCTTGATCTGAATTATGTTACAGAAGTTATCTCATATTACTAGATTTCTGAGAATAATACCCAAGAATAGGTGGCATATATCAAATGTCTTTTCTGCATCTATTAAGGTGATTATATGGACCTTTTCCTTTTATCCGCTGAATGTGAAGTTACACTGATAAATTATCTACTGTTAAAACACTCATGCATTCCTGAAATAAATCCAGATTTGGTCATTATTTTTTTATTTTTGTTTTTTGTCTCTTTGTCTTTTTTTCTATACTCAGCTAGTTTGGTTGGTTAACATTTAATTTAGGATTTTGTACCTATGCTTCTGAGTAAGATTTACCTGTAGTTATTATTTTTCCTACTGCCCTCTTTCAGTTAAGAGAGGTTATTCTGGCCTTATGGAACACACTTCAGAAAATTCCATTTTTCCCCTTTCTTAGGAAAAGCTTGCATATGTTTGAAATGATGAGTTTCTTGAAAGTTGGGGAAAAAAATGACCTAAAAACCATCTAAGTCAGATCCTCTTAGTGTTTGGAACAATTTTTATCCACTGATTCCAATTATTTAGTAGTGAAGTAGTCATATATGTTTTCTATTTCCTTTTTAGTCATATTTAGTAAATAATGTGTGTATGAAATATTTTTCTAGTTTAAGTTTTCACATGTAATTTACATAAATTTGATCTTGGAAAATTCATTATATTTCCAATCTCTACAATATTTGTTACTATATCTACATTATTCTTCCTAGTTTTTAGTTTCTTGTTTCTTTTATTTTGATTAATTTTTATCCTTTTTTTAAGAATCAAAGGATAAACCAGTTGATTGAATGGAATGATGTATCAAAGGGTTCACAGAGAACGAGTGACATTATTATAACTTGAAGTATGATATATAGAGATTTATGAATATTTAGAATACTCAGATTGGCACATAGATCTATCATACACAATGAATGAATACACAAATAAACAAATGATTAACAAACTTAATATTCAGTGTTGATCAACTGACCCATGAAAAATGCATGTAAAGTTAACAAAAAAAGACATTTTCCAGAAGGCTTTTCCTTTCGTTTTCCTCTATATTCTAAAAATCAGGTGTTTTTGGTAATACAACCCAGTTTTTACTTTAATCTACATAGTAGTTTCTTGTCTCCATTTTGGTTATTTCATGTATTGATTTCTAACAGCTTCCAAGTTTCTCAGCCTTTAGAACCTGAATTACTTTAATCATCTAAGTGTCTTCTTTCTTGAATTTAGAAGGCTAAATTTTGATCAATCTTTCTAAAGGTTTATGTAATCAATCAGTTTTTTTCAATTTTTGGTTTTGTTGATTTTCTCTATTTTGTCTATGCTTTTTTATTTTCCCACTTTTGCTCTTGTAGTAATGATTTCTTTCCTACTTTCTGGACTTACTGTTCTTTATTTCTTCTGTTAAATTCTTTTATTTTTATTTTCTGTGTGTGTATGTGTGAGAGGGAGTCTCACAATGTCACCCAGGCTGGATTGTAGTGGCAAGATCTCACCTCACTGCAACCTCCACCTCCTGGGTTCAAGCAACCCAGGACTTCCTGTAGCTGCTTCGGACTTCCGAGTAGCTGGGATTACAGGTGTGTACCACCACACCAGGCTGATTTTTGTATTTTTAATAGAGAAGGGGTTTCACCATGTAGGCCAGGCTGGTCTCGAACTCCTGGCCTCACATGATCCACTCACCTCGGCCTCCCAAAGTGCTGGGATTACAGATGTGAGCCAACATGCCTGGCCCCTTCCGTTAATTTTTTTTTTTTTTTTTTTTTTGTGATAGAGTTTTGCTCTTGTTGCCCGGGCTGGAGTGCAAAGGTGGGATCTTGGCTGACTGCAACCTCCACCACCTGGGTTCAAGCGATTCTCCTGCCTCAGTCTCCCAAGTAGCTAGGATTACATGTATGTGCTAACATGCCCCGCAAGTTTGTATTTTTAGTAGAGATGGGGTTTCTCCATATTGGTCAGGCAGGTGTCAAACTCCTGACCTCAGGAGATCTGCCCGCCTCGGCTTGCCAAAGTGCTGGGATTACAGGCGTGAGCCATGGCACGTGGTCCTGTTAAATTCTTAAGTAAGATACTTAGTTCATTAATTTTTTGACTTTACTGTTTTCCAATAAGAACATTTATTATACTCATTCATTTATTACATGCATATACTAGATGCCACACTCTATGCGATGTAATATTTTCATTATGATTCAACTAGAAGTACTTGAATATCCTTTACAATGTATTCTTTGACTTAGGCATGCTATTTTATCTTGTATTTATTTCTTTTGAAAGATATTATTTTATACAGGTATTTTTTCAGATTTATGTACATGTTTACTATTTTATTTATTCACATCTTGCTTCTTATACTATCATTTTGGAACCATTTTCCTTCTTATTTATGCTCATTTTTTTATGGTAGGCCTTTGAGTGACAAACTCTCTCTTTTTGTTTATCTCTAAACACCAATATTTTCTCCTTATTCTTGAAAAAATAGTTTGGCATATATCATGCTGGGTTGACAAATGTTTCCTTTCCAAAAAATGTGAGGGTACTATTTTCAATTGTTTACTTTTTCTGTTGTGGTAAGACACCTGCTTTAAGTCTGGTTTTCATGTTTTTTGTCAGTGATTTCTTCTATATGCCTAATTTTTAAAATGTCCCCTTTCTGTATCCTCTTTATACTATGCAGTTCTAATAAAGTTTCTAGATATGTGTTATTTTTCCTATTTTGAACATGTTATACTTTGTGGATTCATTGCTTCTAGAAAATTCACAACCATTATTCATATAAGTATTGTATGCTCTCCGTTCTTTCTGTTTTCTCTTTCTTAGAATGTAGTCCAGGATTGTTAGATTTTTTAAATGTCTTTTCATTAGTAATTATTGGTATCATTTTATTAGTATATACTGATCAATATTAATATATATAATGTAGGACTGTGTATCTATTTTTTATTATAATTATAGATATAATTTTATAAGTTTAATTTCCCCAATCTGCTTATTCTTATCTTTTTCTCAATATCTTTTATTGCATTTATTAGTTTTTAAACGTTTCAAACATAGTTGTTTTCTGTATGATTCTTTAATGCATCACAAGTCCTTGGGATTCTACATCTGTTGCAGATTGTTTCTCCTCATTCACTCATGTTTTGTTTTTTTCCTGTAATTGGTGGTCTTGATTGTGATATTATTGCCTGATCATAATCTGTGGTGTCTGTGTCTTATATTTTGAAAACTTTTCTCTAGATAGGATTTACTTCTATGTCTGTAAGAAACCAATGCATGCTGTTGGAATGGTACTACTTCAGTTTTCCTTCAGTACCTTGGCTCAGCACCAAAGTCTCAGAATCAATTCTCCCTCTGAGCTGGTGGTCCAACACTCTGATCCTGACAACAGTGTTCTCAGAGCACTTTGAAATTTGCTCTCAGAGAAAACTCACTATATCAGACTGACAGCCGTCTTTCTCCTCCAAGCTCAGATTTTTTTTTTTCTGACAAGAGAAGAGGAGACAAGTCCTTGAAATTCTCCCTTAACTTTTGTAAGAACAAAATTACCATCAAGAGTTTGCTTTACATACCTACCTACTTTGTAAAGAAAGAGCCTTTTAAAATGCCTACTCTGGCATTATTGTATAAGCCAATAAATCACTTTCTAGTTAGACTATTGGACACAGCACTTTTTTTTCCATTAAAAAAAGAAAAAGTAGGAGTTCAGGAGTAAGAAATCATTCATTCATACAATCACTTATTCCTTAATTTTTATTGAATGATTACACTGTGTCAGGAAAAGCACTTTTCTCCAAGGAGGCCAAAGATACATCAGATACATTCCCAAAAGGACTGACAACCCAACAGGGAGAGACAAACATGGTCAGAGAAAGGTGTAGAGTTACTTGCAATTCTCTTTTATCCCTGCAAAATATTTACTTAGCAAAAGACATATATGGTTAAATGAAATGAAAGACATACCAGGAGTATAATTATTTTAAGAAATATATTTCATCAGGCCGGGCGCGGTGGCTCAAGCCTGTAATCCCAGCACTTTGGGAGGCCGAGACGGGCGGATCACGAGCTCAGGAGATCGAGACCATCCTGGCTAACACGGTGAAAACCCGTCTCTACTAAAAAATACAAAAAACTAGCCGGGCGAGGTGGCGGGTGCCTGTAGTCCCAGCTACTCCGGAGGCTGAGGCAGGAGAATGGCATAAACCCGGGAGGTGGAGCTTGCAGTGAGCTGAGATCCGGCCACTGCACTCCAGCCTGGGCGACAGAGCCAGACTCTGTCTCCAAAAAAAAAAAAAAAAAAAAAATATGCTGGCTGGAATATTTTAACTTTTGAAATGGTGTTATATTTTGTTTTGGATTCATTCCAAACTAGTATTTTGGGAAATAAAATGTATGAATCAAATGTATTGTTTTATGATTATAAATATGTTAAAGACATTTGTAAATGCCTTATCTTGATCTGAGCATTTAAAAAGGGGAAAGAAGTGCGTAAGATGTATAAAATAGTTCATTTTTCTAGATTTGCTTCCTGAATGATGGATTGGGGAAAAATAACTGAAAGTTAAAACGATATTGATGAAAGATATAAAGATATTCTGTAATCACGAAAGAAAATAAATTTTCAATGAGTTAATTATATCTTAAGCATATTTAAATAAAGATGATAGTTTAAAAATTTTAATATCATTCCTAACGTGAATCTGTACTGCTAAGCATTACACATGTAGATGTGCAATAAATATTTGTTAAATGTGGGAAAGAAGAGAGAAATGGTGTACTTTGCTTTCCTCTACTCACTGTTTTTTCAGCCTCATTTCTCCTTCCTTACTATATTCAAGCCACAGTACACTGTCTCTTCCTTCAACTTGCCAAATTCCTTGCCTTGGGCTTTCACACTTGTGTTCCCTTTACCTAGAATCCTCCTATCCTCTCATTTTGTCACAGTTATTAATATTAAATACCTCTCCATCATCGGTCAGTGCCTAATCCAGAAATGAAAATGTTTCATCTCTTTAATTATTTAAAATTTTATCCATAAAGGATTTTTATCATAGCAGTTCATTTAACTCTAAGTTCTAATATAACTTTAGATTGCAAAAAAGTCTTGGCTTTAATTTTTAGGAAACAGCGTGGTGTGAAGGGAATAATTCTGGATCTGCTGTCAGGCCGACGCAAAAATATGTAGCACAGGAGCTGGCACATAGGGGTATTTAACGCATTTTGGTTTCTTCTCTTTCTTTTCCTGTCTTTGTTCTTTCTACTTGTTTTCTATATTAAAACAAAATATTAGTACAGGTGAGGTGTAGATTTGTAATGACAAAAAGAAGTAGGTGTTTTAGATTTTCGTATGCCACAGATTATAATACTTGGGCTAAAAATTGGTCCAAAAACTTCTGACAATTAGGTGAAATGGAGACACATTTATTTTGACAACAAACTATATGACTCCATAATTAGAAAATTAGATTTTTTTCTCAAGCAAAACTCAAGTAAAAAAAAATTCAAGTGCTTTTTAAAAGACAATTGACTAAATCAACAAACAAATTCAACCAATGTATCTGAATGCAGAAAGCAGGCATATTCATGAGTTTTAATTCATTGGAGTAATTTTTTTCAGGGAGTTTAATATGTTACAGATACTTTGTTACTGATCATTTAATTTATCAAAGGAATAGAAATCAGACACGCTACATGAACTGTGATTTGAAATGTCCACTTTGTGATTTGCTTCGAACACATGCCTGAATTCAAAGACAAGTGCTTTAACAAGCTCTCCTGATACAGACTGTAAAAAACTGGTAGTATTATTAAATCAAAGGATATATATGGTCAAGTTTGTGACCATTACACAGGACCAGTTTGAGTTTGTTTTGTCCTTTCACAAATTCATATCCTCATCTCAACATGTATCTTGCCTGGGATATCCTCTGCCTTTTTATAAAGTTTGTCTTCATTTCTAATTTTGCCTTAAACTATATCTTTTAGAAAATGTTATCAGCTCCAAGGTGTCAAAGGAATAGATAAGACAGAATGACAGACCAATACATCTCTTACAACTGGAGAGTAATTAATATTGCATGATTATAATAGGACACTCATCCACTCATGTTGAGAATAATGTTAAGAGAAGTAGAATGTGGCAAGTTAAAAACAAAAGAGATGATAAATGCATATGCACAAATCAAGCTCGCTTTAGGTTACAGATAACTACTCCTAATGACTCTTTCAACTATTCGTTGTTTTTTTTTTTTTCTGTAATTTTTCAGTGAAAGCGAAGTCATCACACACTGTTTGCTTCATTGTATGAGAATCAATGTTTGCATGATAAACTGCACTAATGGAAGAGGACTCTGAGCTACCTTTTTAGAGCAAAGCCACCTAGGTTACTCTGTTTTCCCCAGAGTGACCCCTCTGTTCTGCAAGTCAGTCAATCAGGAAATGCTCTCCAGGCCATTTCAATATGAAATACAAAAGCTTAGAAGTCCTCTCTAAATAATTGAAGGCAACCATTAGGAATATAGCCAACCAGTCTCTTAATGGAGAGGTCATGAGGGACAACAGGCATAGAATCTCTCTGAAAAGTCCAAGGAACATTTGGTGGTTTATAATTGATTTTTCTGGGCAGATTTCCTTTTTTCAAATAGTAATTATATCAGTGTCATTAATAATGGCTATTGCAAGGGGCTTTGCTTTACTCTCCAAGGCAAAAATTATATCTGGTCAAAGAAGCCTCATAATTGTTTCTAGTTATTTGAAGCAGAATACAGACTTAGGTTTTTTTCCCTTTCATTTGAGAATCCAAGACACTTAAGTCTACCCTTGAGGAATGAGGATAATAATAGTAGAGCCGGGAAATGAGGCAGCTTACTACACATCGCTTACTATGCGGGAATAAGCTAAAACAGTTTCGTTGTAATAGTTTAAGTCCCAGAGCACTTTTGTAGTAATTATTTTTCCTCTAAATTTTAAAGGTTTGATGCATTTCTTGAGGGTGTTAAGTATCTATCTAAATTAAGAAAGTAAGGCATTTTCTAAAAGAAATTGCTTTTTAAAGAGGTGTACTGATAAACAATTAGAAAAGATGAGCCAAATATCACAGAGTTGAGAGAATTGGTTGAAGCAGGGGAATGCCTCAGTGTTTACCCATGCCTTTATTAAGATATTTATTTGAATATATTAAGTAATCAAATCTACATAAAAAGTTATTGGGAAATGGCTTTTCTCAATTTAATTTTCTATTTCAAAACTCAACCCTATGTCCAACCATTATTTTTTAAAAAGGCCAGGTGCTGTGACTCATGCCTATGATTCCAGTACTTTGAGAGGCCAAGGTGGGAAGGTTGTTTGAGCCCAGAAGTTCACGACCAGCCTGGGCAACATAGTGAGGCCCCCCGTCTCTACATAAAATTAAAAACTTAGCTGTATGTGGTGGCACGTGCCTATAGTTCCAGCTACTCAGGAAGCTAAGGTGGGAGAATCACTTGAGCTGGAGGTTGCAGTGAGCTGACATTGTGCCACAGCACTCCAGCCTGGACAACACTGCAAAACCCTGTCCCTTTAAAGAAAAAAAAAATAATGCTGAGACAGGAAAGTTTCTTGAGGCCAGGAATCTAAGATCAGCTCCTGAAACAAAGCAAGATTCTCGCTCTACTCTTCATCCTGGTTCACAGAGCCAAACCCTGACTTAAGAAAAAGAAAAACAAAGGAAAAGTAGTGCTAGGATGCATATTCAAGATTGAAATCTCTCACTCTCTGGCCGGGCGCGGTGGCTCAAGCCTGTAATCCCAGCACTGTGGGAGGCCGAGACGGGCGGATCACGAGGTCAGGAGATCAAGACCATCCTGGCTAACACGGTGAAACCCCGTCTCTACTAAAAAATACAAAAAACTAGCCGGGCGAGGTGGCGGGCGCCTGTAGTCCCAGCTACTCGGGAGGCTGAGGCAGGAGAATGGCGTAAACCTGGGAGGCGGAGCTTGCAGTGAGCTGAGATCCGGCCACTGCACTCCAGCCTGGATGACAGAGCAAGACTCCGTCTCCAAAAAAGAAAAAAGAAATCTCTCACTCTCTCACACACAAATTCATGCTACTCTTGGGGCTCATTGTTCCATACTATGAGTTGAACTCTTTATGTTGCCATGGCTCCTTATACAGCTATGTGGCACATCATTTATTTGTTTTTGATACCATAATATTGATTCAGGAAAAGTTTAAATATTTTATTTTTTAATTACCTAAGAAGGCTCTCTGTTGGTTTATATAATCCGGTTTAAGAATCTCTTTTATAAATTGAATTTTTCAGTACTTACACAATATTAACTACTTTCCCATGTATCTTTAGTTTCTATGAATAATTATACAGAGAGAGAAGACTTACATTGTTTACAAAGGTCGTTTCACCCTTGTGTAAAACAGGAAGTTTGCTTTCATAGAATCTGGCCTACTTTACCTATCAAAAACTATTAAGGTGTTATGAGTGTCAAAACAATATAAATTCTTAGAGCTGAATATGAAGCCAAAGGGATAAGTTGTTCTGTTTATCTTTTATAATGGGGGTGTATACTCCCATAAAGTTGCTTACTTGAGAAATTAATTACGTTTCTTATTTTACTTTAGAGACAGAAAAATCCTACATTGGCTATTTAAATGATATGACCCAATTATGTGGAAATAAAAAAGATCTGTTGTGTGTATAAAGTTAACGTTAATATGGTGAATTTTGGACAGCACAGTCCAGTCTTGCAGGGAAATTCTAAAAAAGGAAATTGTCATATCAATGAACTGTCTAGAGCATTGTTTAAAACCCGTGGGCATTTCTAAATAGGTATATCTCATTTCTTCCCGGATACATTTCTGTTGAAGTCAAACTAAAGCACCACAGATGCTGCCAAACTGCCTGATACGGTGGTCAGTCCTCACGATTGACCTCAATAGTACCCACCTTCTGTTATTCACACCATTACAGAGTCTCCTCTCATATTATCCTAGGGTTGGCCTGTGAGACCCATAGAAGGCTTGGTCACACAGCTAATTAGTGTCAAAGCCTGAATTCTAACATAGGTCTGTCAAAATCCACGATGACTAGAGAATTACTTACTTTGATTCTCCAGTAGCTGAAAAGGAGCATAAAAATAAGCAGAAGTTGAAGCAAAGAGAAGTTTAAAGATTTGTTCAAGGTCTACAACTAGTTAGAGACAGAGCTGATAATAGAACTAGGCAGTTCAATTTGATTTAAACCAGTTTATGATTTTAAATTATAGTACATTTTTGTTCTTATTTAACAGATACCTTACTTCAAAAATGTCAATGTGAATCCATTAAAGAGCCATCAAATATTAAATGAGAAAAAGAAAAATGAAATTGCAATGGTCTATCCACTTTTAGTGTTCTATCAATATTAAACTATATTTTTATTAGAGTTTCTTATTAAATTGACAGGTGGCTAAAATCTAACTGGTAATGATGAAGTAGGTCAGTGTTACTCAATTGGTTAGCAGCTAATTAGCTCGTGTTAATATGAGTCAACATCAATGAAATGCACTCAGTAAGTATTAGTATTATTTTTGTCTTTTTCATAATACATTTGAAGTATTAAGATTTTGTTCTATACATTCAAGACCAAAAATTTGTTTCAAGGATTACAAATGTGCAAACATTTTATCATCCAACTCATTTTTTATTATATTTCCGGTTTATTCAAGAAAATCAGATCCTGGCCCTAAAATAAACATGAGTTCCCTTTATATCCAAGAGGGCACACTTCCTAATGCTGAATATACTACAATCTTGGAAATTAGACTTTCCCTCTGGTAGTAAAAATCTGCAAATCAAGTCAAATTAGCAGGAAAACAGAGCCGCTCACATGTTTCTTAAGGAAAATTCCTGTTAAAAGATTGCATTTTCTTTATAAAATAATATTCTGAAAGCTATAGAGCCTAATAATAATTGTGCTTTAAAAGGCCCAGTTTAGACATACACACACACACACACACACGCACATATATACATACACTTTTTACAGAAGCACTTCTTGGAGGAGAATATCTCTATAAGGAAACCCGACTAAATTTCTGATAGCTACTAAGGTAAGTTGCTACTCTGCCTTACCCTCTGTATGGTATATGTTTCCCCTACTATGGTTCCTGAAGATAAATGGAGTCAAACAATGCTACTCGGTAAAAAGCTACCTCACCATTTTTAGGAAATTTCTTAATATAAACTTCACATTTTTTCATAGGTTTCAAAATCCTTGGAAGAAATAAATGCATCTTTGTTCAATATGTAGATTTTCTTATTAAGATTTTCAGATTGAAGGGAGTAGCAGTAGAGTATCAGAAGTAAAAAAGTAAATGTATGATTTGGTAAATCTGTTTGTACTTGTAGCCCCAAATAGTGATTGTGTAAGGAATAGGCACAAATATGGTAGCATTTTTAATTGCATCTGAAATGAACAAATCTTGCATTTGTCTCCAGGGAATACGACTCAGTCAACTCTTTGGTAAAGCTAGTTATCAAAGAAAAATTTGCTAAGGATTAGATAACATAATCTAGTTGCAGCTCTTATCTTGAAATTTATATTTAAAAACTAGTAAGATTTATCTTTAGGTATTTAGTCCTTCATCATCTTGGGATGGTAAATTAGGTGCCTGCCTTGCACTTTTGACTTGTGAAAGAAAAAATAATCTCAGGACCCCAAACTCACCATGCCAAAGGGAAGGTAAAGCTTGGGAACTGAGCCATGCAAAAACTGCTTTCCTTTAGTTCCCAGACAGAGAACTGTAATTTCACAACCTTGTAGCACAGCCTCATTTCTGTTGCACCCTCTTCACATGCTTAGTTTATCTTATGTAAAATGTAGATTTACTAAGCAAGACTATATATAATTGACTTTTTCCTTTACGCCCTGTTGTCACACAAAATGTAGATTTATTGGGGCTAATGACAGCCTCATAGGAATGTAACAATCTGCCTCACTACCTACCCTCTTTCCCCTTTTCTCCCTCCTGCTTGTTCTTTCCCCTGTAAATATTTAGGTTCCCAAAACCCTCTTTGGGAAAAACTCAGGTCACAGATGCTCCTATGGCTGTATTTTTTTCCCTAAGTGCATCCTCAACCTTGGCAAAATAAACCCCTATCAGTTGAGACCTGCTTCAGTCACCTTTTGGTTACAGGCTTTCAAAAGTAGCAACATTATATTTACATTTTTCATTGCTGGAGGAGTAGTTTTTTGAAGGCTGCCTGCACTGTGAATTCATGGCAATGTTACATTTTTAAAAAATGGTGTCTGTGAGTTTTGTTTCTTTGATTTTCACCAAACTAGAGCAGAAATTTAGAGGAATTTTGAATTTATGTCCTTGTTCCTCCCCAGAAGACATTTTCTAAAAAAAAAAAAAAATACTAATAATCCCAAGCTACACTGATTCTTGGTAGGTATTAGCCCAAATGCTTAAAGGGCACATTGTGATCTCTGACAATTTAATCTTGCAGATAACATAACCTCTGCACTCCCCAAGTATATCCCACATTGTATTATTTTCTTTCCTCCAAACAGTACAGATTCTTTAAGAGAAAGTGGACATTTTTTAGAAGTAAATAATCACTTAAAATAGCTTTATATTTTTTCTCTTTTCTTACAAATGCAAAACTTGATAGTATATGTAGATTTCCAGATTGCTGAAGAAATTGAATTACTGTTTCATCCTTATCTTTTTATGTACTTCTCTATCGTTTTAAATTTATATATACACATATCATATTTTCACTGAAAACATCAAATGTCTCATTCATTCTTTAGTCTTCTTTGATTTTTTTCTATCACCTTGCATAGCACAGCATAACAAAATGAAAATAAGCTTCTGCAGTCATGGACGCTCAGAACTGGAAAACAACTTAGATTATTTATTCTAACCTCATCGAAAAAGAGATAAAGACATGGAATTCAGGAAAAGTGGTGAGGAAGCAAATTCAGATATATATGACTAGGAACATGGAAGCAACTGAATATGAGGTTAGAATTTGAAACTGAATTAAAAGGTGTAACTTGGAACTGACTGAAATATGGCAATTTAGCAGAAGTGGGATTAATTATGTAGCCTTACCTAGTTGTACACAAGATCAGGCTGGGACTGAAATTCTACAATATGATTCCATCTCATGAAAAGAATTCCAGCCCTCTGAACAGTAGTAAAGAGGGTTTTGTTTTCTTGTAACCAGAACATAAACTTTTGATAGTCATAACCTTTATTTCAGTCTATCAATTTAGATATTGATGGGGTTCAAAACATGCTATCCCCAAATATGGCACCTTGGAATTTGAGCAAAGAGCAAAAGTAGAAAGATCACTCTTTGACTTTCCCCTGCCCTCCTCCTCTGAATCAGGTCAAGAGCCCCTCATTCGAGAGGTGCTGCCCCTATGCCCAGAGGAAAGAACATCCTTATCAATAAAGACACAAATATATAAAAAATAATCTGAACAGTAGGTTTTGGTAAGCGACTCTCCCCGATTTTATTACCATTGGATCATATCCCTTTGTTTAATCACACTTCTGTACAACTGTCCACTTTTGTTCAAACCTAAGCATAAAAATACATAGGTTTCTCTATTTCTTTGGGCTTCTATATCTGAAGGCTCCTGGCCTATGTGAAGCTTATATTAAATAAATTTGTAGGCTTGTCTCTTCTTAATCGGTTTTTATAAGGACCTCAGTTATGAGCCTAGAGATAGAAAAGAAAGATGTTTCTTTTCCCCTATAGCATATTCAAAAGTTTAAATGAAGTTTATTCAGAGTCCTTAGTTTTGCCAACTATTTTTTCCTTTCTTAGATGTACAAATCTTTAATACACTAAATTCAGCTTCTATAATTTTAAACAAATCCATTCTTCAGACCAAACCAAAGATAGAATAACTTTTATAAAACAGGAGACACTTTAGAGGTATAGTTAGCAGTTATTTGTAATTGTCATGTATTTGCAGACTCTGCAGTGTTGGTGTCAATGTATTTTTAATTTCTTCCTATTTGATAAGGGTATACCATACAGATGCTGCTGTGGATGCTGTATTGGCCCCAGTCAGAGTCTTGCTACCACGAGAATCTCTGCTGTAGGCACTATGATCCTCCCTGGGCTTACTAAGCCAGACCAGCTTCCACAGAGAATGTGATGTTTGCTGAACAACATGGAAATTGGATATAAAACCTTTATAATGAGTGTTTGTATCAGTAAATTCCTTTGCTGTCCATTTTCCTTCAGGTAATGCTGTTTTAATTAGTACCGAATGCTCCCATCTAATTTCTCTGTGGTGGACACTGCAACAAATAATTATGGAAAAAAAAAAAAACCCATAAAAACATTAGTTACCAGTTTAGGAACTTGCTGATTCCATTATAAACACTGAATTGTATCCAAAATGGACTTGGGCCTTTATTCGCTGCATTTTGCTTCAGATTAATACTTGCGGTTCTGATGTCATGTAACATCTACAGATCAAAAACATCTACAAATCACGTAAAATCTACAGAGATGCAAGCCAGTTTTAGAGACAGAGCATGTAAGTTCACGTCTACGTTGAGAGTATTGAGATTATTTTCCCCTTTATCAACACTCGATTAAACGAGGTGAAGGAGAAGTAGGTCTTCTAGAGACTGACAGCTCAGAGCAATGCTGGCATCACCTAGGAGTTTGCTAGGAATCCAAAATCTCATGTTACCACCTCTAACACCACTCATCTGCCCAATCAAATGTATTACAATCTGCATTTCAGCAAGATCCCCATGCGATCCATATACACTTTCCTTTTCTTAGTTCCTTGTATAATAACCACATTTAACTTTATATGATAGTTTACATTAATATTTACAAAATGTATGAATTAGATAGTCATGGGGGAAGGAACAGGCAGAGAACAAAGATGTGTGTCTGTACCTAAATAATGGATGGAGGTAAGAGTAGCTTTCCTGGAAGTAAAGATAAAATTCTCTTCCTCCCTTGGGTAAACACTTAAGTAAAGGAAATACAACAAAAGAACATGAGGAATGTATATTGAGTAGCATATAAGAAGGAAGGATTATTTTTCTTTCTTATGTTGATTATTGTTACAATAATTGCTTTACATATTTTTATACAAAGATGCATGTTACTGATTATCTATCTTGAGATAAATGAGGGATAATTATTAGGTTGTTATCTGTGGAAAAACTATACCGAGAAAGTAGAATAAGAGGATTAGGGAGGAAGAAAAAAGACTTACTCTGCAGAGCATGATATTGAGGAGTATGCGACTTTCAGAAAAGACACCAAGATTTCAACCTTCTTTTAAAAGAGGCCACTTTAAATCTTCCCTGATTGATAAAGGTATTTCCCATAATGAAAAGCTTTCCACAAATGTCCTTACAGTTTTAATAATACACTGTCCTCAGTGTCACAAAATTATTTATTTTTAATTAAAAAGCAAAGATGTTTTTTCTATAATCTGTGAACTAGGTGAAACACGTGCAGGTTATATTAATTCATCGTTTCATATAAATAATTATTGGCCATCTGGATATAAGAAATGCTACCTTTTTCGTGATGAGTCTTCTTAAAATCTAAAAACTGCTGACTGTGATAAAAATTAACAAGAATACTTTGGGAAAAAAAGACTTTAACAGTCACAGTGTCTTAAAATAGTGGATGTGAGAATAATGAACTGTTATGAGGGGATTCATGTTTGCAAAATGAGTTACCAGTTGATAATTAGTGGAGCTGTACAACACCCTGGTGAGATAGGTATGTTTCATTCCTGCCATTTTGCAGATGCAAAATTGGCATGAGAGAGTAATGAAGTGTTTGGCCTCAGGGAACCTAGAAAATCAGCATCAGCAGAAAGCACTGACTTTCTGAGACAGCCACTGTGATGTAAGGTAGGATGGCCAGCTTTAACACCCACTTACTGGCTGTGTGATTTTGGTAAAGATACTTAACCTTCTTGTGCCTTAGTTTCTTCATCTGTAAAATGGGAAGAATAACACTATTTTCCTCAAACATTTGTTGTTAGAAGTAAATCAGTTAGTCCTTGCAAAAAACTTAAAAGATTACCTGGCATATAATCGGTCAACAGTCGGTATCTATTAATTACCATCTACGTGCCTCTCTGAGCACTAAGGATAGGAAAGTGAACAAAATAAATCCTTGCCCTCATGAGCTTACATTCTTGTCCTTAACAGAATGGTCTCTCAGCTGATAGACATATGTATATAGGTCTTTCTTATGAACAGGTAGAAACAGAAAGTCTTGCTGGCTTTCTTTCTTTTTTTCTGCCTTTAAAAAAAGTTGTTAGAAGTAATTTTACAGTGGCTGCATGGTATCTTAATTTCCTGGGAATGAGTTCTGAACAAAGAGAGAATTTTACTAATTCAGCTAGAATGTTATTGAAAGGAAATAGCTGTGTTAGGCAAGGATTGAGAGTTGAAATCACCTCTTTTCTTCAGGGACTCGTAAACTACTAGGGGGAGTCCAGATCCACAAATAAATAACCCTGATTAAGACTAATCTTGGTAAATATAACTGTTAGAGTCTGAATGTTTATGTCCTTCCAAAATTCATATGTTGAAATAATCACTTCCAAGGTCATGGTATTTGGAGGTGAGGTCTTTGGGAGGTGATTAGGTGATTGGGGGTAGAGCCCTCATGAATGGGATTACTGCCCTTATAAAAGAGACCCCAGAGAACTCCCTTCCCCTCTGCCATGTGAGGACACAGTGAGAAAGCCACTGTGTATGAACCTGAATAGGCGCTCACCCGATGCCAAAGCTTCTGGCGCCTTGGTCTTGAACTTCCTGGTTTCAAAACTATGGCAAATAATTGTCTATTGTTTATAAGCCACGTAGTTTATTAGTTTTTATCATAGTAGCCCAAACGGACTGAGAGAATAATGAAATAACAAAGAAGCAAGAGAAGGAAGTGTGCCTTGCTTGGGCAGAGAAAAAAAGGGAAGGAAAGAGGGAAAAGTAGGGAGGAGAAAGGAAAATAGGGCACAGGAGGAAAAATAAGAATGTGAACACAAAGGTTAAGGACAGAAGGGAACACAGATAAGAGAAGGGTGCTATGACTGGAATGTCCTCCCAAAGTGCTAGGATTACAGGCATGAGCCACCATGCCTGGCCTCATTTTGAAATTTAATTGTCATTGTAACAGTATTAATAGGTGGAACCCTTAAGAGATCATTAGGCCATGAAGGCTACGCCCTCTTGGGTGGGATTGGTGCTTTATGAAAAGGCAAGTATGGCCCTCCCCTTCCCCTCTCTTTGCCCTTCTCCTCTTCTGTTGGGTGAGGAATAGCATTTCTCCCCTGCGGAGGATATGGCATTCAAGGAGCCATCTTGGAAATGAGGAGGGGGCGCTTACCAGACACCAAACCTACTGGCACCTTGATCTTCCCAGCCTCTAGAACTGTGAGAAATAAATTTCTGTTTCTTGTAAATTACCCAGTCTCAGATATTACGGTATAGCATCACAAAACGAACACAGCAAAGGGTATGCTTGCTCTTCAATATGAATAGAAGAGGGTTTGGACTGTTTCGAAGGGGAAGACTGAGAAGTTGGGAGCAGATGATATCTCAGTTCCCTCATTATAAGAATGGGCACTACTGGAGAGCCTATTGGAGAAAAGCATTATTAGTAAGTAAAAATAAAATAAAATAAAAAGTTTTGTAACTTATCTTGACTTCCCTTATTATTTTAAAGTGCCTTTTCATAGTCAAGTTGTATTCACTTGAGTTAAAGGAAAATGAAAGACTGAGTATGAAAAAGAAAAGTGACTTAAAAATTAGGGAATGTAATTAACTGACTAAGGAATATCTAACTAATTATAACCCACAAAGCAATATGTTTTCTTTCTCACATATCACTCTTAATAAACAAACATGCAGACACACACACATACCACAGACACACTCAGACACATCACACACACAGAGAGAAAGAGAATAATGCCAGGGTCTTAATTTCTACATATAATTATGATGTTAAGAATACCGCTCTCTACGGTGAGGTATTTTAAAGAGTGTGTGTGTGTGTGTGTGTGTGTGTGTAATTTCAGTAGATTTCAATGAAAAACCATAGTTATCTGAGGGATGGGATAACATTATATATCTATATATAACAGTACATACACAAACATTAGCATTTGACAATAGCTAGAACTGTAAAAGATTACCTAGATCTAGATCTTTCTAGGTCCTTATTTTACAGGTGAGAAAGCAGAACTATAAAAGTTGAGATCTGAGCCAAACTCGATTTGAATACTCAGACCAGTGCTTTTTTTCTAATATATCACACTCTCTGAGCAAAGATCACTGATAACAATAGTATGTTGTTTAACTTCAGGTATTTGTAGACACTTCAGATTCCAAGCAGGTTAACTTATTTCCTGATTTACAGAAAAATGCATTTGAAATAAAAACTTTAAACAGCATGAATTCCTCAAAGAACTGCATAAAAATGGATATTTTGTGGATCAATTATGTGTATAGCAATACAGAATAACTGATTGAAATGAAATGCAATTTTTTAACAACATGGCACCAATATTAAAGACTGAAGAGTATATAAATAGTACAATGAGCCGAGCATTAATTCTCCAGTAGTTCTTCAATAATTTAGCTATCTTTTTTAATAGTCAGTGCTCCAGCAAATCAACTTGGATCACTTTTACATGTTCCTGTTTCCATTTGCCAGCTTATGTGTTTTGTGTTTAAGAGCTTGTACCTGTAGCCTTCTTTAGAACCTAAACTTGGGCTACTGGAGCCACTGCAGAGAACCAGAAGTGCCTATGAATTTTTTTTGCACACCATATATGTACTTACACCAAAGGCTGTAGCCAATAACTGACTAAAGCCAGAGTAGAGAAGCCCAAATTCTTTGTTTTCATAAGATGAACTCTGAGATGTAATTTAGAATCCAGAGCTTCCTTCATTGTCACTCAGTTTGATTGACACCTTCCTTCACAGTATTGATGGCCCCATTCTTTTGCCGGTTCCCCTGGGAGTTTGCTTAATCATTTGCATACAAATACTTGTCTCTGGATCTGCTTTTGGGCAGACAACTAGTAAAGACACAGACTAAAGCTATTTAGGATCCATCCATTCATCCATATTTATCTATACTAGCTACCTCCCTCTGTTTTCCCTGCCTCTGTCCAAATACCTCATTCCCTCACTCTCCCAAATAGGCAAAACTTGAAACAGACCAGTGTGCATCTTATTCTATTCTGTATTTCTCTATACTTACATAATAATATACAAATATAAACATATGAGAGAATATTTGTGTCCCAAAAATGAAATTATATGTTTATATATATATATATTTCTTTTTTATCTTTTCTTACTGAACAATATTTAGATTACTAATAAAGAAAGAAATTAGCACTTTAAACTGAATTCTATTGCAATTTTCCATAGTTATAAGTTATAAATCTTTGCTTGGAATGAGAAACCATGTCATAGATACAGATATGTAAAATGTACAGTTAGAATCTGAAGTCAAAGTAGGTAAAAATTTCAATGCTATCATTTTACATTCTCTCTGAAAGATTTTAACATTCTAACATTTTTGATTGGTTGCTTATATATTGTCTATTTATATATGAAAGAACAATTATTTTATTTAGTTTGTACATAATTCCCATGCTATCATTTTCTGATTCTATGTTGTATTATTTGCCAAATATTTCCTTAATGCTTGCTCAAGTAATTTTTATACTAACTTAGAGTTATTCATCTTTAGGTCTATTTATACCTAATTTTTACAACCCGCCAAAAACATTGATATCTTTATTTCCATTTTGTAAATATGAAATCTGAGGCATAGGGGTATTAATTGACTTTTTCCTGGCCATAAGCATAATGAGAGGCAGACTCAGAACATGAATTAGAAATCCTTGACTTCCAGCTCCATGTTTAATCCATTAGTAGTGGGTTATTGCTATTTTCTTATGAAATAAACTCCTTCATAACATTACCTATTCCATCATTAAAATAAAACCTATGTAATAAAGCCAAATGTTGTACATATAAGAATGAACATAAATATTATGTTAATTACTATCTTTTAGAATCATATTGATTTCTAAAATTTTGATTGGATGAATGTGGTTCTTTCTATTAAATCTGTATGATTTATCCTAACTTAGAAATATTGCAAGTTATTTTCATCCTCAAACATATAAGGTATAAACGATTATAACATTAGTGATTTTCTGTGTGTAAAATATAACCCTTACAAAACAGAGAAATATTTTGATTCTGAAAAGTTGCTTGTATAGATATGCGCATTGCTTGTTAAATAGTCAGAAATTTTGTGTATGAAAATATATTTAAACCAGTCAACTGAAAATATATGTTTTCTTGTGACGGTGTGCTATAGGCTGTAACATTTGAAAGGCTAGCCTAGCAGATTTCTGAGCACATATTAGCCAGGATAATTTGCAGAATCTGTATTCCAATTTAAACTCAGTAAATTTGTCCTTTCTTAGGCTATGGATTTATCTATGTCACTTAAAGATAATGGCAGTTTTTAATTGACTACATAATGCTGAAGTTATTAGAGCAACAAAAAATGGATACAGCTATGCTACTAAGTTACCTCTCCCATTATCAAAGCTAGATTTACTCTGAAGCAGAATAGAGGAAGCTATGTGTTATGGTTTGAATGTCCCCGCCAAGCTTATGTTTTAAGTTGATTGTCATTATAACACTACCAAGAGATGGAACCTTTAAGAGGTAATTAGGCCATGAAGGTTATGGCTTCATCTGCAGGATTGGTGTCACCAAGGGTGTGGGTTTCATATTGCAGAAGTAAGCTCCTAATAAAAGGATGAGTTTGGCTTCCTTTTGCTTCTCTCTCACCCTGGCCTTGCCCTCCCACAATGGGATGACTAACCAAGAAGTTCCTTTCCAGATGCTGGGACCTCAATCTCAGACTTCTTAGTCTCCAGAACCATAAGTCAATAAATTTCTGTTTATTATAAATTACTCCATCTGTGGTATTCTGTTATAGCACCACAAAACAAACTAAGAAAGTGGGGTTCTATTTCTCCTCTTGCCCTCAAATTCTTCAGAGGAAGACTAAATTCCTTTATGATTTCCTTTGCTTCTAGTAAGGTACAGAAATGCAAGATGTTCCTTCTCACTGTAATATACCACTGGATATTACATATAATTTTTTCATTAAAATTTTTATTTAACATTCCCTTTGCAAATTTTTGAAGTAGTATTAACACAGTAAGACATATCAGAATTGACTATGTGGTCTGCTGTAATATTTATGCCAAGAATATCATAATGGTGAGGAATGAGAGAAAAACGCATAAAGAACGTTAATATAATAAAGGGAATAAAGTATATACTTGGGGAAATATACTAATTGAGAACAATTTTGTATGACAAAAATGGAAATAAGGGTTCCATTATTATAAATAAGGATTTGTCAACTGAATTTATCTTGCTAGCTTCTTATAAAATAAAATAGCTAACCTGAATATAAAGAAAGTATTTCATTTATATGCTATTTCCATTTATCCCTTAAATAATGCTTTCCAAATTATGGCCAACTGTAACTTTAAACTCACTGGCAAAGGATATGTGCTACAAAAACCCACTTCAGGTTATAGTAATTCAATATTAAAACTTCTTCCCAACTGAATTTTAGAAACAATATTGTAGTAACCAAACTATAAATTGAATAAATTGAAGAAGTTACTACTTCTTACAATATTATAATACTCTCTAGAGTAGGTCATGACAGAAATGAACATCTTACATTTTCTATTTTAATATGACACAAAACAAGATAAATTAATTAATAAGTTACAAGCAGAATAGTAAGTTAGAGAGGATTCAAAGAAACAGAAGGTATGAGGTTAGGCCAAAGAAGAACAGGGTTTAAAATAAAATAATACAGTATAACGACATGCTTAATATATACATATATATGCGTATATGTGTAGTGTTATAGGAAGCTCCAAATAAGACCTACTTTCTCATAGTACTTGATCTCGTAGTCCAGAATGGCTCCATTGGAAAAAGCAGGTGCTTGCCATGATAGGGCAATGCTATTTTGGGATGCCCAGTCCTTCCTTACCACACCTATCAGGGAAGGTGCTGAAAGGAAAGAAAATAACTAAGAATTAATTGGCAGGAATCATTTTCCATTAACCTTTCTTTAATATTTTCTCTTCCAAGGAAAATAAAATTCTTGTTGAAGAGGACACCATTTATTTAAGGCAGATTAATAAGATAGCCTTAGGATATGCTCTATTCAATCCAAATAAGGCATTAAATATATTGAGGAACACTCTCAGGGAACACAGGAAAAACTCAGATATTCCAAGAATAAGGGCCAGAACTCAACACCTTTGGTATTATTAGGGGAAGATATTTTTCTTTAAAATGGTTTTGGTCTTCAGCTATAACATGAAATACTATACACTTGGCTCTTTTGTTTTATCAAATATTAATCTACTGTAGGAAAAAACAAACTCTGAAATTGCAAGATCATTTATTGGCTTCTCCCTTTCCTGTAGACATTTTAAGGCTTCATAAAAGTTTATATTATAATCTTTACAATTGCAATAAATGATTGTTTATGAAAGTGAGGATTATTTCTTTTGCATAGTTTCTGTGACACTGAATAAAATTAAAATATTTAACTTTAGAAGTTACTTTCAGAATCATGTCTTTTTAGTTTCCTATATATTATAATTCTAAATTAATCTGTTAAGCTTCCAATATATAACTAAAATATATATCTCTCAGATTCTTCTCTTT
Source organism: Colobus angolensis palliatus (assembly GCF_000951035.1). Lineage (NCBI taxonomy): Eukaryota > Metazoa > Chordata > Mammalia > Primates > Cercopithecidae > Colobus > Colobus angolensis. The sequence continues at coordinate 10,965,435 of NW_012121043.1, read as the reverse complement.
ACACCTTTTAGAAAATACTTTTTAAGTATTCTAATTTAAAAAAAAACAGCAGTGTTTGACATAGAAGTCAACAATCATTCAGAAAAAATAAAATCCAAATTAAAACACATAGATATGCCATTTCTCACATAACAGATCGGCAAAAAAAAAAAAATACAAAATTTGGTAAGACACTCTGTCAGCTAGGCTATAGGATACAACAGTTTACCACATTGTTGGTGGTAATGCAAAATGATATAACTCTTATGAAGGAAAGCTTAAAGATTTAAAGCAAAAATTATGTATTTATTTACACTTTGGCTTTTTGGAATCTCTCTCAGAGATACACTGCACAACACAAAGTGACATATTTACGATACTATTCTTGGAGATTTATTTCTAAAGGTTGTAACAATCTAAATGCCCATCAATAAGGGAGTGGTTGAAAAACTATGCTACATCCTCTAGAGAATTATGAAGTTGTAAAAAGGAATTATGGCTATCTATAAGCACTAGAATAGAGTTATTTCAGAATATATTTTTAACTGAAGAAAGTAAGGTGAAGAAAAATGTATAAAAACGATGTAAGGATAAACCTAAGAATAACAAATAATTATAATGGTTGCCCTTAAGGGGTGAAAGGCAATAGGATAAACACTACAAGGTTAGAAACTGGACATCTGTGAATATATACTTGCCTTGCAAATTTACTTCGTAAAGTAAAAATCTTATAAGTGATTAAAAATAATTTTAAGAACAATTTTGAAAAATTAACAGAATCACAAAATGAAGAATACTGTACAGAAATGAAGACATAGCCTCCAAGAGGGAACTGTTAAACATAGCTTTAAACACATTGATTTAACAAAAATATCAATGGGATGTGCTTTAATAATTAAATAAGAAAAACTACTTTCTTATTTAACAATTATTAAACTGTTTTAATAATGATATTGTTGATGATATTAGTATTGGTATAATAATTTTGAAGCTGTTATATATACATATTAAAGTATAAATCAAATGAGCAATTATGTTGTTATTGAGAACTAGATTTTTTCCTCCTGTGGGAGAAAAAATAGAAAAAATGTCAGCTATATTAAGGTAAATAAAAACTCCAAGTTAGAAGTTACATTATGAACTCATTATATCTTTCCAATTCATTTTCAGAAATCTACTTAAATGTACCAATCACAGGTGAGAATTAGATTTGAAAAATTGATTCTGTCATACTTTCAATTTCTAAGAAAGTCTTAAGTATTAAAAGTTTGGCATTTTATTTCTGAAGGTTGCTTTTTTGTTCTAAGGATAAAGTATTTTCTTAAATTTGTAAGAATGACAAGTTTGGTTTTTCTAAGGAAATAAGGTCTTTAGAAACTATATTTAAAATTCTTTCTGGCTGTTAATGGGAACATTATATTTGGACTAGAATATGTTCTTAAAACGAGAGATAATTACAGAAGTCACTAGGAAATAAAAGTTTGTCATGTGAGCTAAAACAGAAATAATGTGGTATGTAAGAAAAAGCACTCAGATATTTCACTGTTTAAAATAAGCCCTAACTATAGACTGTAGAGACACAACAAGACTACTTAAAAAAACAAGACCCAACTATGTACTGTTTACAAGAAACTCATTTCACTGTAAAGACACAAATAGACTGAAAGTGAAGTAATGGAAAAAGACATTCCATGCAAATGCAAGCCAAAAATAAGCAATAATAGCTACACTTGGCCGGGCGCGATGGCTCAAGCCTGTAATCCCAGCACTTTGGGAGGCCGAGACGGGCGGATCACGAGGTCAGAAGATTGAGACCATCCTGGCTAACACGGTGAAACCCTGTCTCTACTAAAAAATACAAAAAAATCTAGCTGGGTGAGGTGGCAGGCGCCTGTAGTCCCAGCTACTCGGGAGGCTGAGGCAGGAGAATGATGTAAACCCCGGAGGTGGAGCTTGCAGTGAGCTGAGATCCGGCCACTGCACTCCAGCCCGGGAGACAGAGCGAGACTCCGTCTCAAAAAAAATAAATAAATAAAATAAAAATAATAGCTACACTTGCATCAGGTAAAATAGACTTTATGTCAGAAACTTTAAAGAGACATTTATATAATGATAAAAGAATCAAGTCAGCAAGAGGATGTAACAACTGTAAATATATATGCACGCAACACTGTAGCAACCAGATATATAAAGCAAATATTAGATCTAAAGAGAAAGATAGACCCCATTACAATAGCAGTTGGGGACTTCAACACCCTACTCTCAGCATTAGACAGCTTATCTAGACAGAAAATCAAAAAAGTAATATTGGATTTAAATAGCATTGTAGACCAAATGGACCTAACTAATAGTTGCATAACATTTCATCCAACAGCTGCAGAATAAACATTCTTCTCATACACATGGAACATTCTCCAGGATAGACCACATGTTAGGTCACAAAACAAGTCTCAACAAGTTTATAACAATTGAAATAATATCAAGTGTCTTTTCTGATCACAATAGAATAAAACTAGAAATCAGTAAGATGAACCTCAAAAAATACACAAACATGTGGAAATTAAACAACATGCTTCTGAGTTACCAAATAAACAAATCAGGAAAGAAATCAAAAAGAGAAAGAACACCCAAATAAATAAAACCAGAAACAAAAAGAAGACATTATAACTGATACCACAAGAATACAAAGGATCATTAGAGACTGTTATAAACCACAAAATGCCAACAAATTCAAAACCTAGGGGAAATGAACACATTCTTCAACACATACAAACTACCAAGGTTGAACAGTGAAGAAACAGAAAATCTGAACAGACCAATAATGAGTAACGTGATAGAACCAGTAATAAAAAGTCTCCCACTAGAGAAAAGACCAGGAACAATGGCTTCACTGGTGAATTGTACCACCCTGTTAAAGAAGAACTAATACCAATTCTTAACTATCATATCAACAGAATGAAGGACAAAAATATAATTATCTCAACAGATGCAAAAAAATATTTGATAAAAATCAACATCTCTTCATTATATAGACTTTCTACAAATTAGGTATAGAAGGAATGTATCTCAACACAATAAAGGCCACATATGACAAATACACAGCCAACATCACACTGAATGGGGAAAAGTTGAAAGATTTTCCTTTAAGAACTGAAATAATACAAGGATGTTTACTTTTGCCACTCTTTTATTTATTTTAGAACTGCAATTCCTAGCCAGAACAGTTAAGCAAGAGAAAGAAAGAGAAGGTGATCAAACTGGAAAGGAGGAAGTAAAATTCTCCATAATTGAGGATGACATGATCTTATATACAGAAAAACGTAAAGACTCTAGCAAAAAACTCTTAGAATTAATAAACAAATTCAGAAAAGTTGCAGGATACAAAATCAACGTACAAAAATCAGTAGCATTTCTATACAACAGTCATTAATGTGCTGAAAAAAATCAACAAAGCAATCCCATTTAAAATAGCTGCAACAATAAATAAATACAGTATCTAGGAATACATTTAACCAAGGTGATGAAAAATCTCTATAATAAAAACTATAAAACAGTGATGAAACAGTGTTTCATATAGTTTTAAATACTATAGTTCATATAGTTTTAAAAACTATAAAACAGTGTTTAAGAGGAAACAAATAGATGTAAAGACATGGATTCAAATATTTAGTATTGTTAAATTACTGTCCCACCCAAAGAAATCTAGATTCCATACCTCCCCTATCAAAATAATAATTACATTCTTACAGAAATAGAAAAAACAAATCCTAAAATGTATATGGAAACAAAGAAGATCCAAAATAACTGAAGTAGTTTTGAGAGAAAAACAAAACAAAACAAAAAGCTGGAGGCATCACATTGCCTGACTTTAAAATATATAACAAAGATACAGTAACCAAAGCAGCATGGTTCTGTCATAGAAACACATTTAAAAACCAATGTGACGGAATAGAGAGTACAGAAATAAGCCTATGCATTTGTAGCCAGTTGATTTTTGGCAAAGATGCCAAAAACATACATTCCTTTCCTCAATATGTTTTTGGCAACTTTTCAATAAATGGTGCTGAGAAAACTGTACATCTACATGCAGAAAATGAAACTAGATACCTATCTCTCACTATATGCAAAAATCAGTGTAAATGGCTTAAGGACTTAAATGTAACACTCAAAAATATAAAACTGCTTGAGGAAAACACTAGGGGAATGCCTCAGGACATTAGTCCAGGTAATCATTTTATGAAGAGGTCTCAAAAGCATAGGTAACAAAAACAAAAGCAAAAATAGACAAATGAGATTGTATCAAACTAAAAGCTTCTGCATAGCAAAGAAAACAATCAACAGAGTCAACAAACACCTGTAGAACAAGAGAAGATATTTGCAAACTACTAATCATTCAATAATGGATTAATATCAAGACTGTACAAGGAACTCAAAACACTCAACAACAAAAAAACAAATAATCCTATTTAACAATGGGCAAACGATCTAAGTATACATTTCTGAAAAGAAGACATACAAACAACTAATAGATATATAAAAAATGCTCACCATCACTAATCACCAGGAAAATGTAAACCAAAATTACAGTGAACTATCATCTCACTCCATTTGGATAGCTATTATCAAAAAGAAAACAAATAACCAGTGCTGGTAAGGATACAGAAAAAATGGAACTCATCCACTGCCAGAGGGAATGTAAATTAGTGCAGTCATTATGAAAAATAGTATAGAGGCTTTTCAAAAACTAACAATAGAACTATCATATGATCCAGATATCCTGCTACTGGGTATATACCAAGAGGAAATGAAATTAGTATGTTGAAGATATCCCCCCCAACTCTAAGCCCCCCACATCATGTTTACTGCAGCAGTATTCACCATAGCCAAGATATGGAAGCAATAAAAGTTTCCATCAACAGATGAATAAATAATGAAAATGTGTAATATACACACAATGGAATACTATTCCACTGTTAAAAAGAAGAAATTTCTGTAATTTATGGCAACATGGATGAGCCTGGAGGCCATTATGTTAAATGAAATATGTAAGTCACAGAAAGATAAGTACTGCATGTTCTTACTCATCTGTGAAAGCTAAAATATTTGATCTTATTTAGAGCATAGAATAATGGTTACTAGAGGCTGGGAAGGGGAGGGAAGTGGATAAAGAAAAGTTAGCTAAGCAATACCAAATGACAGCTAGGTAAGAGGAATAACTTCTAGTGTTCTACAGTACTGTAGGTGACTATAGCTAATAAGCTATTGCATATTTTTAAATAGCTAGAAGATTTTGAATGTTTCAAACAAAAAAATAAATGTGTGACGGGATGTATATGTTAATTACCTTGATTTCATCATTACACAGTGTATTCATGTATCAAAATATTACACTGCACCCTAAAAATATATACCACTTTTATGCATTAATTAAAAATAAAAAAAGAACTTATGAGCTTTAGGCCAAAATATTATACTTTTATGTTGACAAGGAATAAAATGAATGGAAAAAGTGTATGTATTTAGTAAATTCATTCTCACTATTACATTAAACAAAGAGACTACTATTGGGTAACCAAAGAACACAATTTAGTGATTCAAAAGAAAACAGAAGTTTTTGAGATATGTTCTTTATGTTGCAACCATATACACTATTTTTGGCATAACAAATGAAGAATATTTAAATGAAAATATTATTACATAAAGTTGTATCCAATTCAACTTCGGTAATTAAATCTCAATCAATTCATTAAAAAAGGAACAGAAAAAGTGCTCACATAATTTACCATATAAATTAAGACACATTTGCTCTTAATAAACCACCTTTAATAAATTTGTCCCTGTTGGAAGCTCCATTAACGTTCTTCAATTATAGTGTAATAACGTATTACATCATGCTTTATGGATAAATTATAACTTTGAAGGGAAATCATACAAATTAGAAGTTGATTGAAACATATCAATTCATTACAATTTTTGAAAATGTCATCTTCATGTATACAATCTTATGGTTAATTTTCAGTTTAATGTACAATGTCTAAAGCAATATTACCAGTGATTTACATTTTGCTTCTTAATGATTTAGCACTCAAGGTCAGCACTATAATCCTTGCAAAACTTAAAAGAAATTCAATTACAGCCACAGCATAAAAGAATGACTATTGCGAAAAATATAGGTACTATTTTTCTATTTACAGTTCTCCAGTGGGCAATTAATAGTACACCTACATCACCTAAATTTGATGAGTTCCATCCTATACTTTTATAAAACAATAATAAATAAAAATGGATTTCAGGGTCCAAATATGCTAAACCCTAAAATCTCTTTGCTTTTGCACCGTCCTTTCATATGTTAATATACATATTTTACATAGCTATAAAATGTACATAATTTTACATAATTCTATTTATTTTTAACAATGCATACTAAATTCAATTCCGTATTTTGAAATAGTATCTGTCGTTATTATTTTAATTGCTAAAATACTCCATTCTGTATACTTAATGAAATCATTCCTCTAATATTGAAATTTCCAATACTTTCCTATTAGAGTTTTCACATTTCATGCACAAACTTTTTATTTTGTTAAATTTTTATTAAGAAAACTGCTTCATATAACTTGGATATTCTGAGACATACTATGCAAGAACTGAATCAATATATATTAAGCTCACACTTTAAATGGTTAATGAATTGGAGGAGAGGAGAGAAACAATTTACAGGTCAATATACACCCCCAAATGTTGGATTTTCTGTGTTCACAGTGGCCAACGGTATATAGAATTTTATTTTAAAATGAGGCTTCCCTATATGAAAGCTAAATAGTTAGTTTTGAATATACTTAATGATTTTTTTCTTAATAATTCAGGATTATATAACATTTGAGTCTGACATATGGTGGTAACACTCTTGAACTAATGAATACAAAGCAGAAAATCTAGCATATACATTTATTTTCCATATGAGGAAAACTGATTTTAGGACACAGAAGAGCAACTATTGATTTTTAACTCTGATGCTAAAAAGTCAGGGGAAAAAAAGCAGGAAAATAAAATCTAGAGTTTGTCAGATCAGAGGCTGATGGAATAACTTGAAGGCTTAAGCAATATTCCCTGAGTAAGAATTATGTATTCAGGATAGTTTTCAGCAGAATTTTATTTCTGATATACATTTTTATTTAAGTCTTCAAAATCTTAGCTTTGACCTTCAAGAAAAAGATTGTTGAACAGACTGCTGAAATGGTTTTAAATATGAACCTTTTTGATGACTACATTTCCAATAGGTTTCCAAACACTATGTAACAAAAATTTGAAGAAAAAAAAATATACAGCAGAATAAGTTAACAGAGGTCTCATTCACAATTAGATGAATATTATTTTTTTATGCTTACGTGGAGATACCGGAAGGAATCATAAATTAGTCTCGTTAGCTATTTTGCACTCAAGACAATATTTTTATTAAATATTTATTTTATAGCATGTATATTTATCTTATTTCAATCTCATAAATTAATGGAATGGAAATTGTCTTTGTTTTAAAGATAAGAATTTTAAATATCACAAGAGTTGAGCAATTGTTTAATGAAGAGATGTGAAGGTAAATTTTAATATTAAATCAAAGTGCTAAGAATTGAAAAATCACATTTTTTACTACATTTTCTCCTAAAATGAATTCCAATTTAGTGTAATAAGTTCAAAATTAGAATCTATGCTCAAAATTAAAGCAAGAAATAAAATAATGTCACAAATATCTTTGTTGCCTTTGAAAATGCTATTTTTAAATTTTCCTAATACTATTATTCAAATTTACACTATGGATAAATACAAATATGCATTATTTTGAAAATTTAATACTTATGGGTTTAAAGTTATGTTTCTAAAACTGTATTAAATAATGCTAATTCTCAGTCATCTATAAGCATTCTAGATCTATTAAGGTTTACCTATGGGGGTGTGCACATGTGCACGCCCTCACTGTGTGTACATGCATGCTTATGTGAGAAAGTGAGATAGACAAAGAGTGAGAGCACACTCCTATACACATGCTGTGACAATGAAAATCTTAATAGTGAATGCTACACAAGAGAATCTTAGTATGAAGATAGACCTTATAAGTCATTTAATATATTTTTTCCAGCAATCCAGAAAATCCCTTGACACTCTTTGATAACTTATTATCCATTTCTTGCTCCAGCATTAATGAGTATCTTATACCACAAAGCTATCCATTCCTTTTCGTAAACCTCTAGTTGTTTGAAAAGACGTCATATGGAATCACTGTCTTCCTGTAACTTCCAACTAGGTCCTAGGTTCTAACTTTCAGTATAAATAGAATTAACTCTTTCACCTTCCTTCATCTATCATCCTCTTTTCTTCTCTCTCCTTTTTTTCTCTTCTTTCTATGCCCCTGCCTTCCTTCTTTACTCTTTTCTTTCTTCATTTACTTTTTAAAATGCTTTTTATTGCCTTATTTCTTTACATTTTTCTTTTATTTTCTTCCTTGTGCCTCTTTTAGGACAGGGCTGTGTGTGTGTAGGTGTGTTTTAATGGAAATATATATATTATATATTACATATATTATATATTATATATAATATATTATATATTATATAATATATATTATATATATTATAATATTATAATATTATAATATATATTATATATATAAAACAATGAAATGTCAATAAAGAATAATACTAAAACAAAATAAATAATACAGACTAGAGAGTACAAACCAGAACAAACTTTTAACACTATATAATTTTTTCCTTTCTCTTTACTAATGAACTAATGGGTATAACTGCAAAGCAAAAACACAGGACAGTGTTTCTTTCTGTGTATGCTCAGGAAGGAAACAGTATAATCAAACACGACAATTTTACCTGTTAAATTCTGTAGATGTGATACATGTTTATCACGTTAATTGACATTTTTTGAAACCTGAGAACATGATTCAAAATACTTCTGACCTATATTTTGTTTTGGAAATGTTCCTTAAATGTTTTGTGCTTTCGATATCACAATAGTTCCTAAGAATATCTGTCTCATGTGCTTTTGTTTTTATGTTTTTTTCTTGTAATCAGAATTTAATGGTAATATACGTTGTTACCTATTTCCTGCATGTGGTTGAAACCCTAGTTATGAGTTTGAAATATACATGTGAGACTTATATGCAGCCCGTTACTACTTTATGTTCTTCCTTTTTTTCTTTCTGAATTTGAAAATAACATTGTAGTATGTTAAACCAATAAAACTGTAATAAAATGAATAATAGCTCTGACATATCATATCTTAATTCCCAGAATCTGTGAAAATTTTTTTTTTATGGCAAAGAGGCTTTGCAGTTTTTATTAAGAATTCTGAGGTGGGGAATTAGCCTGGATTATCTGGTGTGCCCAAAGTAAGCACAAATGACCTTAAGTAAGAAAGGTATGTGGTAGTTTTATTTTTAATTTTTTGAAGAATCTCCATACAGCTTTCCATAATGGCTGTATTAATTTACATTCCCACCAATAGTGTATAAGAGTTCCTCCTTTTCTATATCCTTGCAATCATTTGTTACTTTTTGTCTTTTTCATAAGAGCCGTTCTAACTTGGGTGAGGTAATACCTCATTGTGGTTTAGATTTGCATTTACCTGATGATTAATGATATTTAGTATTTTTTTCATATATAGGTTGGCTATTTGTATGTCTTCTCTTCAGAAATATCTATTCAGATACTTTGCCCATTTAACAATTGGATTATTTCGGTCATTATTACTACATTGTTGAGTTGAGCTCCTTATATATTTTGTGTATTAATCTCTTTCATACTCACAGTTTACAAACATTTTCTCCATTACTGCAGGTTTTTTCTACATTCTGTTGATTATTTCCTTTGCTGCGCAGAGCTTTTTAGTTTGACATAATCCCATTTGTCTAGTTTTGTTTTTGTTGCTGGGATTTTGCAGTTTTATCCAAAAATTCCTTTCCTAGACCAATGTCTTGAAGTCTTTTCTCTATGTTCTCTTCTAGTAGGTTTATAGTTTCACATCTTACATTAATGTCTTTAATCCATTTCAAGTTGACTTTATTAAGTGGTGAGAGACACGGATCTAGTTTCATTCTGCTGCATGTGGATATTTTGTTTTCCCAGCAGTGTCATATATTGAAGAGATTGACCTTTCTCCAGTCTTTGTTCTTGGTGTCTTTTTTGAAAATCAGTTGGCTGGAAATAGATGGAGATATTTCCAGCAATTCCAGTACTGGGTAAATAGCCAAAGGAAATGAAATTCATATGTTACAAATTTATGTACCCTGATGTTCATTGCAATACTATTCACAATTGCAAAGAGATTGAATCAACCTATGCATCAATAAATGAAGATACAAATTAATGGTCTATATACACAATGATACAATACTCACTGATAGAAATAACAAAATCCTGTCATTTGTGACAACATGCATGGACCCAGATATTATGTTAAGTGAAAGGACAAATGCCGTAAGATCTCATTCACGTTTGTAATCTAAAAAAGTTGATGTCTTAGAATTAGAGAGTAGAACAATGATTACCAGAGTCTGGAGAGGGTAGTTGGGAGCAAAATGGGGAGAGGTTGGTCAATGAGTGTAAAATTACTTGTTCACTCTTCCTACTTCCTTCTGCCATGCCAGTGAGATGCTGGTAGCTTGACAAGACATTAGTGGAAGAATTGTGAAAATATTTGCACAGAAAACTCTCACTATCTGTATCGACCAGAGTGAAAATTCACTGTATTAATGATGAATCAAAATGCCACAGCACTGTCAGCACTTAATTACAGAGAGTAAGACCGGACAAGTTATCTTTAAGGTTGTCAGGATAATCTGTGTCTTAATTTCTCTTTGATAAGTCTTATGACTGTGATTTAACATGTTCACTGTTAAGCTTGTCTTTAGCTGCTGTTTTCAGTAATTTACACCACACACATCTACTATTATTTAGTTCCAGAGGCATTTGAAAAACTGCTTATATGACAGATTCTGTAAAATTCAGTTTCTTTGAAATATGAGGAAAAAAGTATCCTCAAATTGCACCACTCTGAGATTCTTCTGACCTTATTATTACTTGTCATGTTTCAGTAAAAAGAATATATGTTGTACCAGTACTTTCTAGGAATTTAACATAGGCTATTTTTCCAAATCTCAGAAAGTTGGCCTGGCCATAAAGAAAAATCAATCATTTGGCCTACCTCATCTGAACATTAAACAAATTCATCATTCATAACATCTGTTTATATTAAAATCAAGAACATTGGTTTCTAGTAATTCTTCCAGGCAGAAGTATTATTATTTGATCTGTACAATTATACAAATTACATATGACAATTTTAAAATAGGTTTTAAATGTAGCAATATCCTAGTTATATTTGAATATGGTTTATAACTTCTGGACCTCAGCTGATTTCTGATTTCTTCAACAAAAAGTTTGCATCATGTTCCAGGTACAGGAAAAAAAAAGAGCTAATTGAAAAGCTATTTTAAAGGTAAAAAATTATATTAAAATAATCAGACAAGTCATTAATAAGTAGATGACTAAAATCATTTTAACTAATATTATGGAAAGGAAGCAGCCAAGTAATGAAGCTTATAGAGACATAAATCTTTAAAATATTTTAGTATGAGTGGAATAAGCTTTACATGGAAATTTTATCGTTGTATTTTGTAAAAAGTTTAGAAACACATCAATACATTTTAAAAAGTATGTATATATAGGCATACAAAAATAAGCATAATATGTAAAGTGTCAAAAACAAGTTACGAAACAGTATGTATGACATGATTCCATTTTTTTTGTAAATAGCAAATACTCCCAAATCCTATATGTGATGCCATATATATCCAGACACACACATATACACATGCATATTATGAAAGTAGAATGTAAAAAAGTACAAAAATCATAATTATAATAATGATAATAGTAATGCCAGAAAATAAGGTTATTTCAAAATGATGAGAGTTTGAACATACAGTATTAATTTAAAAAATAAAATACATTATGCTGTGATTCTGTTGTATAACATTAAAAGCTACCTTGGGTTCGTTTCTTGGATTTTCAATATTTCCCATTGTTTAACAGTTTCATTTAAAAAATTGTTTGGATTGGGAAACAAAAGCAAAAATATTCTGAATGATTTGATTGTTGGTTGAAAATGCCCCAGTATCAATTACTTTTTCACTAATTCTAAGCCCTTTCTCATCACCCTTGTAGGTCCTCCATCTCATGAACTGTAATCTCCTTTTCCTACCTTGATCAGTAAAATTCTACTGGGTGAAATTTTGCCGGGTTCCATAGATTTTGTAGGATATCACAGCTTACCCTAGGTTTCTATATAATGTTTTCTAATCACTCCAGCTGTAAAATCTTTTTAAAATGTGCATTTTTTTTTTATCTCTATTGCTTTTTGGGAGTGGAAGCTATACACATAATATGTATATATGTGTGTGTATGAATAACTATTATTTATAATGTATAAAAATAGTTTAAAGGGAAAATAATTTATTCACACACACTATATATATATGAAATTCCTTCTGTGATATATACCCCATATATATGATATATATATTCCAGAAGGTACAGAAAGGTAGAAAGTGCGCATACTGCTGGCTGCTGAAGGGAATGCTGAATGATCTTGTCACAGTAGTTCAGGGAGACGCTGGTATTCCTGCCAGTTCACCACAATGGGGCTGCAAAACGGCTTTTGTTCTCTCATTAAAGAAATAATGCAATGCAACAGCAAATTCACAGCCATTGTTTCTGGTTCAAGCCCGTAGAAATAAATCTTGATTCTTCCTTAATGGACGTAGTCTTTGTGTCGGACAAGTAGCCAGGTGCTTTCACAGCTGCCTTGAAACATTCACGGCTTCCTGAGGATATGGGTGATTTTGTTCTCATCATTGATCAAATAGCAGAGTAAATCACTGAGGTAAAGTAACACCTGGCTGAGCCCTGTGTTTTCCCCTCATTTTCTCTAGTTAGTAATTGTTGTTCACAAATCACTGACTACATGCAGAGAAGAAGCTTGTGTTTTCTCATGTTGGCTGCTACCTCATAATTTCGACTTCATGTTCTCACAGTAGCTTCAAAAGCATTCAAGGCATATGTTTCATTTTTTTCCCCTGATTTGTGTGACTACTTTGTTAAAAATAACATTGCTTCACATTTATTGCATAAGTTAATAGGATTACAAAGAATTTTAAAACCAAAAATGTGCTATTATTCAAAATGAATAATATTGAAAATCTTTGCCACATTTTCATACTTTACTTAAAATGCAACATGTTGTGCTATATAATCTTGCTTTTTATGTTCTAAATTATATTTCTAAGGAAAAATACACAAAGCTCAATTTAATGTTTTTAAACCTTGTAAAACCTTTTAAACCTTGTACAAATACATTTACAGGGTTTGTTTATACAACCAAAAAATAGTTGTTTTCTTACAATTATCATAAGTTATTTATACGGTAGGTATGAAAAATAAATCTAATGTAATATGAATTTCAAAAATAAATATTATAATTCAGCAACATCTAGCTCTAAATATGCAAGTTATATTAGGTCATGTATAAGGGAGTTATTGAAAAATGAGAAAATATAAATATCTCACATGTGCAATGCTGAACAGCACACATCGTGACTATATCAACTATTTTCAGCCAGCACTGCTGAAAATGCCTGTGCCATAAAGTTTTAAAGTATTTTGAGCATCATTCTGTGTATGCACTACTGTTGTCTTTAATGACTTTAGAATTATATCATTTGCTATAATTCTTACCATCTTCTGCTTTGAATTGAGAGACTAATTTCAATCAATGGTCAGTTTTTAATATTTATATACTAATTTGTATAAATTTGTCTTTGATTTGTATTTGTAGCCTGTTAGTTCCATTCTCCTGCTTCTTAAGGAAGCCAAATCTTTCCTTAAAGAGAAGTTACCTATCAGGCTCAAAATGGGCCCACATCAGCTATCAACTAACAAATGGCCTCTGATTGCTGGACATTTTGTTTTTCAAATATCCACAATGATGGTGTTTCCTGGCCTAATGCTGTGCTGCGGAAAAACCTCAGAATACCTGTGCAGATCAGTTTCCTTACTTTAGTCACTATCTCCCTACATTCTTGGTTGTCCTACTGCCTCTACATTTAATATATGTCATTGTCCAGATTAGTTTTGAAAGGCTCCAGCATATATTTGTGATGAGGATCTTTTTCCCCCAAACTTCCCTTATCTGCCTAAAAGCAGAGGATTTCCAAAGAATTCAGCTGTCATAAATCCCCTACCCAGTTTAGCAGACCAGGAAGATTGCCTCCATTACCAAAGAGGAGAAGACAGCAATAGGATAAGAAATCATCTAAACACACATTATCACACAACTATAATATCTCTCACCCATCCTCCTATGGACCCATTTGTCTTTCTTAAAAGTCATTTTTTTCCCCATAAGAATTGTTCTCTTCTCCCTTTCCTTGTTAAGATTGTATATAAACCCCCAATTCTAACTCCCTAACTCCCTCCTTGAGTCCCATTTCTCTGTGAACTCCTTTGTAAATATATAAGTAAAAATCTATTTGCTTGCTGACCTGTCTTTTGTCAGTTTAATTTGCAGGCCCCACATCACTGAGCTAAGAGGATTAAAAAAAAAGTTTTCTTCTCCAACAGTTTTAATGCAATAAGCATGGTTTCAATGCTAGTAGCATAATTGTGGATGGTTTTGTTGTCTCTGAAGTTTTCACGAGAAAGACTGACTGAAATACTTAACACGTATCAATGAGATACTTCATGACATGGATAAGGAAAGCTTAGTGATATGGTTTGGCTTTATGTACCCATACAGATCTCATGTTGAATTCTAATCCTTGATATTAGAGGAGGGGCCTGGTAGGAAGTGATTGAACCACGGGGGCGGACTTCGCTTGTGCTGTTCTCGTGATTGTGCGTGAGTTCCCATAAGATCTGGTTGGTAACAGTGTATAGCACTTCCCCCTCATTTTCTCTCTTCTGCCAGCTGTGTGAAGATGTATCTGATTCCCCTTCACCTTCTGCTATGATTATAAGTATTGTAAGGCTTCCCCAGAATCAGAGGCCTGAACAGCCTGAAGAACTGTAAGCTGATTAAACCTCTTTTTTTCATAAATTACCTAATCTCAGGTATGTCATTACAGGAGTGTGAGAATGGATTAATACAGAAAGTTGGTAATGGGAGCAGTGAATTGCTATAAAGACACGTGAAAATGTGGAAGTGGCTTTGATTCTGGGTAACTGGCAAATGTTGGAACACTTTGGAGGGCTCAGAAGAAAACAGGAAGATGAGGGACAGTTTGGAACTTCCTAGAGACTTGTTAAATTGTTGTGACCAAAATGCTGATAGTGATGTGTACAGTGAAAAGCAGGCTGATGTGGTTTCAGATGGAGATGAGCAACTTATTGGGAACTGGATCAAAGGTCACTCTTGCTGTGCTTTGGCAAAGAGAATTGCAGCATTGTGCCTGAGCTCTAAAAATCTGTTGAACTTTGATCTTAAGAGAAATGATTTAGGGTATTTGGTAGAAGAAATTTCTAAGCTGCAAGGCATTCAAGGTGTTGCCTGGCTGCTTCCAAAAGCTTATGCCCAACTGCATAAGCAAAAAACAAAAAACAAAACAAAAACAACAAAAAAAACTGAATTGTAACTGTTATTTAAAAGGGAAGCAGAGCATAAAAGTTTGGAAAATTTGCAGGCACACCATGTGATAAAAAAGAAAAACCCATTTTCTGGAAAGGAATTCAAGCTAGCTGCAGAAATGTTCTTAAGTAAAGAGAAGCCAAATGTTAATAGTCAAGACAATGGGGAAAATGCCTCCAAGGCATTTCAGAGACCTTCGTGGCAGCCCCTCCCATTACAGACCTAGAGGCCTAGGAGGGAAGAATGGTTTAGTGGGCCAGGCCCAGGGCCCCTCTGTTCTGTGCAGCCTCAAGACATGGTACTTTGCATCATGACTGCTCCAGCATGGCTAAAAGGGGGACAAGGAACAGCTTGGGCCGCTACTTCAGCAGGTGCAAGCCCTAAGCCTTGGTGGCTTCCACATGGTATTAAGACTGGATGCACAGAGGGCAAGAGTTGAGACTAGGGAGCGTCTGCCTAGATTTCAGAGGATGTATGGAAACAACTGGATGTCCAGGCAGAAAGTCTGCTACAGGGGAAGAGCCATCATGGAGAACCTCTACTATGGCCATGCAAAGGGGAAATGTGGGGATGGAGCCCCAACACAGAGTCCCAACTGGTGCACTGCATAGTGGAGCTGAGAAGCGGGTCACCATCCTCCAGACCCCAGAAGAGTAGACCCACTTATGGTTTGTACCATGTGCCTGGACAAGCTGCAGACACTCAACATCACCTTGTAAAAGCAGCAAGGAAGGGGGCTGTACCTTGCAAAGACATAGGGACAGAGCTGCCCAAGGCTGTGGGAGCCCACCTCTTGCATCATGTTCTGGGATGTGAGACATGGAGTCAAAAGAGATCATTTTGGAACTTTAGGGTTTAATGACTGCCCTATTGGATTTTGAACTTGCATGGGGCCTGTAGCTCCTTTGATTTGGCTAATTTCTCCCTCTTGGAATGAGTGTATTTACCCAGTGTCTGTACTCCTATTGTTTCTTTTTTTTCCAGAAAATTGTTCCAATTTTCTGTATTAGTTCATTCTCACAGTCTTGTAATGACATACCTGAGATTAGGTAATTATGAAGAAAAGAGGTTTAGTCAGCTCACAATTCTTGAAAGTAACTAAGGTTTAATCAGCTCACAGTTCTGGAAAGTAACTTTTTTTTTTTTTTTTTTAATTTCTCAGGCTCATAAGTGGCAGGGAGCTACTTTGTCTCAGATAAGACTTTGCACTTAGACTTTTGAGTTAATGTTTGAATGAGTTAAAACTTTGGGCGACTGTTGGGAAAACGTGATTGTGTTTTGAAATGTCTGAAGGACATGAAATTTTTGAGGGGACAATGGTGGAATGATATGTTTGCCTCTCTGTCCCCACGCCAATCTCATGTCAAATTGTAATCTTAAATGTTGGTGAAGGGGTCTGGTAGGAGGTGATTGGATCATGAGGGCAGACTTCCCCTTTGCTG
This sequence comes from Colobus angolensis palliatus, assembly GCF_000951035.1. NCBI lineage: Eukaryota > Metazoa > Chordata > Mammalia > Primates > Cercopithecidae > Colobus > Colobus angolensis. The sequence continues at coordinate 10,948,324 of NW_012121043.1, read as the reverse complement.
TTCTTGTGATAGTGCATGAGATCTTAAAAGATCTGGTTAACACTTTTGTTTGAAAGTGTGCAGCATGTCCCCCTTTGTTCTTTCTCTCCTGCCAACCTTGTGAAGATGGGCCTGCTTCCCCTTTGAAACAAACCTGGTCTAAACTTCTCACCTCTTTCCACCTCTTTTAACCTATGATTATCTCTGTGTAATTTTTCCCTAAGTACATACTATATCCTTTATTCTAGACTATGTTATATCTTTTTGTGATAAGAGTATACATTTAAATAGTTAGAGTTATTAGGACATATGTTATCTTGATATGCATTTAATGTTGGAATTTCTGAAGAAGGTCTATGGGTTCATAAGTATATGGAGTGACTTGGTTCAAATGTGACTTTTCAATGTCTCCACATAAAGTAAAGATACTTAAATAAGACCCTTGAATGTAATTCTTAACTATCTTTTTTGGTCTCTTATGTAAAATGGTCTTCACATCAAGAGATATTAACTTTTACAGCTATAAAAGAAGAAATTATACATTTTGTCAAGATTCATAAAGATACGATGAGCTGGATCCAATTCTCATCAGTTTGCCAGAACCTACTGTGTCCATCTTTTCCTTACTCTGTTCAGCAACTTATTTTGGTAGCTTTAAATCAGCCATGATGAAGGTGTTTATGACACAACTTGGTAAACACTGCAAATCAGGCCTTTAAAAAATTATTTTTGCCCTGGGAGAGCTAGTTTTAAACACTCATCAGCATATCACGGCTCATAACTCAGTACTTTATTTACCAAACTTAGCATGGGTTTAACAGTATTCTTCAAGATGTTGATATACTTGCCATGAAGAAGGTATTCTATACTCAAATATGTTCTGGAAATGCTGAGTCAAGCAAAATTGCAAATATCAAAAAAGGGGGAAATAGTATGATGTTTCCATTATTTCATGTTATCTAAAATAAAAAAATAAAAAATAATTTACCATATTCATGAATTCTCTGAATATTGGAATACTACTTTGGGAAAAAAAATATTAAATTAGCCTTTGAAAAGTTTATTCTGTTGACTCAGGCTCAAAAGGTTAAATTGACTACTGCCATGTTGGCATAGTGTCAGTAGGACAGTGAAGTGTTTCAAACTTTTGAAATAATACTAAGTTTCCTCTTCATTGAAATATGTTAGTAACCATTGAGGGTCTAAAACTAAAAATGAGTAAATGAGTGGGGATGGCAGGAGAATCAGGAGAGTCAGCCCAGGCTCTACTACACATGGCAGCACAGTGCTGTAATTAAGCATAAGGGCTTTGAAGCCAGGCTACCTGGGACTGAATCCCAGCATTGCTACTCACTGGTCATGAGACTGTCATCACTTTAAGTAAGTTCTCAGTTTCCTTCATTTCTTTTTCTAAGAAGTTGAAATAATAATATCATATCCAACATTCAGATTGTGAGGAATATGTATATTATTTCATTTAAAGCACTTAATGCCTGACACATGGCAAACACTCAAAATAGTTAGCTTATTATTATTGTTGTGGACAAAAGACAACATTGAATAAACATTGTAATAGTCATAAAAGAGCCATTTCACTTAATCCTATAGATTTTCCAATAGTCAACACTATAAATCTAGAAAAAACTTACATATTCCACATACTGAAATGCCATACAGAAAACAATTTATTTCTTCATATATGAGAGAGTTTTGCCAAATATTTCCCAAAGATATTTTTCAAAAATTGAATATCTCTGGTATATGCATTTGCTACCTTGGAAATCATTTGCCAGAAAATTAGATGTTTAGGATTTTAATAAATGTTATACAAGTAAAGGATTTTGTAGTCAAGTACCTTTTGGAGACACTAGATTGCAAAAAGCCAAACAAGTTTCCTTACTGAAGGAATTATCAGAGCTTTTAATGTTCTACTTTGCTTTGTATGTGGTGAGGATAGTAGTATACCGCGCACATTTCCTTAACTTAATTGACCAAGGAATCACTTTTTGAAAAGCGTTTTACAGGACTAATCCTCTATAGAAATACTTTGGGGGAATGTTAATCTGGAAGCTTAGTCTAGGAAGTTTAAACATTTATTCAAACTAATATACTTTCTCGGAATTCTCCAGATTGTGTTAATTGTACATCAGTGAATAGACATAAAAATTTCATGTCATCCATCGGTACTTGATTAACTGAAAATGCTTGGCTAGAAATCATGCCAAAAAGCTAGAATTTCATTTTCAGGGTATGTTTTCAATGAATATTACCAATAATATGAATTTGGCATTTTACTAGTTTTAATACTATAAATACTTGTTAGCCAAATATGGGTTATGCCCTTCATCCACTGTTTCTGGATATGTTCAGTCAATGTCAGAGACTTTTGGCAGAATATAGACATAATTCCCACAATCAGAATGCAATTACTCCTTTTCCAGGGATAGGCTATGTCAGTGTCCCTATTAAAAACAACTTTTTATAGAGAGATCACTATAATAAATATTAGTAAGTATACACAGTTTGTTTTCTAAATCAACATATTGAGGTCCTAATTAGTCTTTCAATACTACAGAATCAACTCTTAACTCTGAGTCCGGCCATTCGGTAAATTACTGATTAAATGCATCGGTGGTATCCTATGACCTCAAAAATTAATGCGGCACTTTTTTGGGGATCAGATGATACCTTATTTGCTAAAAGGGTATGGTTGAATAAATGGTCATCTTAGCAAACTTTTAAATTTTCAGGACATGAGTAGATGACATCTTCCTACCTTAGTTATTATTATTTTCTATATATACATTATCATTAGATACTACTTTCTTTTTTCTCAAGAAAACAAGGACTGAAGCTAAAAGCATAAATACTAAAATTGAACCTAGATAGTTTCTATATGGTTCATTTGGCTTAAAATTATCCAATTCATGTTTCCATTTCTTTTGTTTTCAACATATTGAAAACTGTGGTATATTTGACTGATTGTATTCTCATAAAGTCTCTTTTTGTATGCAACTGAATTGCTGAACCATGTTTGTAAGAGTCATCAGGTGGTAGACTATTTGAGTAATGCAGATCACTAAAGTTAAAAATGCTTTAGTTATGTGAAAGAGCACATCAGTTGAGCACTACTGGGTATACCCAAGTCAGGGTGGATCCTAATTGCTTTGACAAATATTCTGCTGGGAAATTGATCTTCAAAAATTCCTTAATGCCTTTTGAAAAAATAACCCATTTACTTCATTTAAAACTTCAAAGTTTTCCTTTCTATTAATTATCACATATACTAGCAAACACAAAGAACAAAATGCTATGTTTTATTCATCTAAGCAGGGCATCTAAACACCAAGTTACAGCAAAGATGGGAACTTATTGAAGAAAAGGTCATCCTCTGTCAAACAAGACCATAAGAGGCTTTTCTTTTAGTAGAGAATTCATGAATATTTTATCTGAACATTTCCATGAACTTGCTATAAAAGCTATGTTTCTTGGCATTTACCGGGGATGTCAAAATCAGTTACTGTAATTTAAATCTTTTGCTAATACTCTATACTTATCAGACTTTCATTTAAAACATGCTCATCATGCATACAATAGTTCATTCAAAATATACATTTTTAAGTAGTTAATATTATAGACATTTAAACGTTGTAAAATCACAATTGTCTTTATTTGTAAATATTACCTTTTGTTATAATACAAATATGAGAGCCTACAGAAAAGAAGAATAAAGTAATGCATAATTTAATTCTCTATAACTGAATGGGAACAGAATAATTTCTCTATTAAGTGCTTCCCATATTTAGGCTAAGTGCTAAGCAGTCTCTTGGACTCTGAATGGTGAAAGGATTGTAAGCTGCTCAACTAAAAAATAATCACAGCTGACTAAAAGTTTCTTTAATTTAATTAGGTATGATGATTTGATGCTCCATGGTACCCCTAACATTTTTAAGTCATCACAAAATGTTGCATTTGTATATGATGGACACATTAGCGAAACCTCTAAACTGGCTAGTAATTTCACTTGCTGAAAATCAAAAGACGCTTTTGAGTGTGCACATGATTGTCCTTATAAAGAAGACAGAGCAATCAAGAGAAGCAGGGTATTTGTCTCTTTAACTTGACTTTTCCATGTGTGATGTGGTTTACCTAATAGGGGTATATAATGTAGGATTTAAAACAGTCAAATCTGGAACAAAATTTTCTTTGAACTGTGGTTCAGCAGCTTAACTCTTGGCAATTCACTCATTTCTTCTATGCTTCATTTTCTTATCTATAACTGTAAATACTAATAGTGTCTATGTCATAGGGTTTTTAAAGATAATTTAGTGACTTTAGTGAAGTTAAGTGACTAGCTTAGTGCTTGGAATATAATAGGTATCAATAATAAATAAATAGACTATTAATTCTCATTATTATGCTTATAAATATTTTCAGAAATTTTATATAATAGCTATATTTTGAGAAAATGTTTATTTTATGTATTTCTTTTAGCTCAAATGCCCTCAAGTGTATTTTCATTAAAATGTATTTTGTTTTATTTGTTTTTCAAATATAAGCCAACCAAAATATTTATAAGATTAAAAATTTTTGAAAATTAATAGAATTCCTATGACATGTTAAAGCCAACTTTGTCTAAAATTAATAATAAAGGTCAGAAGAAAATGCTACCGTCTTGAAAGGAAAATTGACTATATTTAAGAGAAAAAGCATCTATATGAGACAAAGCTGCCTTTACAATCATGAAAATAAAACTATGCTACAATAAAACTAATACATGATAGATAATGCTCTTTGAAATTGTGATAAGTGATGAAGCAGATGTTGTTTTAATTATGGGAGATTTCAGACAGATTAATATATCTAAAAAGGAAATTAAAAGTTTTTCATTTTTATAATACTATTAAGATGGGTATTTGGTTACATAAATCAACTGGAAGTATTTCTTTATAATGGATTCTCAGACAAGTTACATTTTTTAAATATGCTGTGATTAGCCTACTTGAGTATTCAAATCTGACTTACCTCATCATAGCTGAAATGTGTCAGAAAGTATCGCTTTTCTTTAAGAGTAAATGGGTATCCATTGTATATCTCAGACTGTTTCCATTTCCTTCACATAAGAAATGCAACTTGTCTGGATGTGGAAGTTTTGTGGCACATTTTTCCCCTCACCACCTGGTGTTCCTGAAGCCCAAAGGGATCCGTGGTAGTGAGTCAGGCAATCTGAATTCCTCATCTTGTGTGCATTATATTGTACACATAGGTACATATGTGTATATGCATTTCTTCAAGTGGTCAGTGACTTCCGGCAGGTAAAGAAGTCTATGTCCAGGGAACACCTTTTAGTTTTTAATTCTACCTGAGTATAGATCTGATTATCTTTTCTCTTTTCAATAATTTTTTTTCTATCACAAAATCTGTAAGATATATTTTTAAATATCCTTGTGTTGAATAAATGTACACTAAAACAAAACATGTTTTCAGATCATGTCTAGGCAAACATTACTGCAGAAAAATCTTTTAATTCTGCAGTCAGATCAGGTATTAAAGGTCTGTTTTCAATTATAATTTCGTCTCTACTTCTAGATTCTTCCTAAGGAGCACCAAAGTGCTAGAGTTGTTCTCTATCTCCCATGAACTCCTGTTTATGCTTCCTATTTCTGAAAATCCTGGATGAGCTTTGTAAATTTGTCTGCCACATTATTAGTTTGATTTGTCATTTCTATGTGTTATTTCCTCTTATGCCAACTTTTAAAATTCTTTGTCATGTATCATTTTTCTGATATCTGTAATTAGTTCCTCTATCTCTCATTTAATATTCAAAAAGCATAATGTTTTACTTTATGGTTTTTCTCCCTTGAGATCAAAGCACATCCTTTTTATAATCTTTTGTTTTGTTTTGCTTTGTTTGTGAGACAAGAGTCTCACCCTCTTGCCCAGGCTGGAGTGCAATGGCACAATCTCGGCTCACTGCATCCTCTGCCTCCTGGGTTCAAACAATTCTCCTGCCTCAGCCTCTCGAGTAGCTGGGATTACAGGTGCCTGCCACCATGCCCAGCTAATTTTTGTATTTTTAGTAGAGACAAGGTTTCACCATGTTGGCCAGGCTGGTCTCGAACTCCTGATCTCATGATCTACCCACTTCAGCCTCCCAAAGTGTTGGGATTACAGTTGTGAGCCCACATGCCTGGCCCTTTTTAAAACCTTAAACATCTTTAAATAATATTTGTTTCTAGATTCCACAGAAAAAAAAATTTTCAGAGGTTTGAACTGCTTCAATTATCTACATTATGTTATTTCTCCTAGTTCTGAAGTATTTCTAAGTAGTCATTGCATTAGTCTGTTTCCACACTGCTGATAAAGACATACACAAGACTGGGAAGAAAAAGAGGCTTACTTGGACTTACAGTTCCACATGGCTGGGGAGGCCTCAGAATCATGATGGGAGCTGAAAGGCACTTCAAGAAAAAATGAGGAAGATGCAAAAGTGGAAGCCCCTGATAAAACCATCAGATGGCATGAGACTTATTCACTACCTTGAGAACAGTATGGGGAAAGCCGCCCCCATGATTCAAATTATCTCCCACTGGGTCCCTCTACAATATGTGGGGATTATGGGCGTACAGCTGAAGATGAGATTTGGGTGGGGACACAGAACCAAACTAGAACATTCCACCCTGGCCCCTCCAAATCTCATGTCCTCACATGTCAAAACCAATCATGCCTTCCTAATAGTTCCCCAAAATCTTAACTCATTTCAACATTAACCCAAAAGTACACAATCCAAAGTCTTATCTGAGACAAGGCAAGTCCCTTCGGCCTATGAGCCTGTAAAATCAAAAGCAAGTTAGTTACTTCCTAGATACAATGGGAGTACAGGTATTGGGCAAATACAGCCATTCTAAATGGGAGAAATTGGCCAAAACAAATGGGTTACAAGGCCCATGAAGGTCTGAAATCCAATGGGTCAGTCAAATTTTAAAGCCCCAAAATGATCTCCTTTGACTCCAGGTCTCATATCCAGGTCACATGGATGCAAGAGGTGGGTTACCATGATCTTGGGCAGCTCCATCCCTGTGGCTTTAAAGGGTACAGTCTCCCTCCTGGCTGCTTTCATGGGCTGGCATTGAGTGTCTGCAGCTTTTTCAGGTGCATGGTGCAAGCTGTAGGTGGATCTACCATTCTGGGGTCTGGAAGATGGTGGCTGTCTTCTCACAGCTCCACTAGGTGGTGCCCCAGGAGAGACTCTGTGTGGGGGCTCCAACCTCACATTTCCCTTTCGCACTGCCCTAGTAGAGGTCCTCCATGAGAGCCCTCCCCTGCAAATGTACAATCCAGGCATTTCCATATATTTTCTGAAATCTAGGCAGAGATTCCCAAATCTTGGCTCTGTGCACCTACAGGCTCAAAACCACATGGAAGGTGCCAAGGCTTGGAGCTTGCACCCTCTGAAGCCACAGCCTGAGCTCTGCGTTGGCACCTTTCAGTCATGGTTGAAAGGGCTGGGACACAGGGCAACAAGTCCCTAGACAGCACACAGAATGAGGACCCTGGGCCCTGCCCATAAAACCATTTTTTCCTTCTAGATCTCCAGGTCTGTGAAGGGAGAGGCTGCTGCAAAGGTCTCTGACATGCCCTGGAGACATTTTCCCTATTGTCTTGGGGATTAACGTTTGGCTCCTCATTACTTATGCAAATATCTGCAGGGGCAACTTGAATTTCTCCTCAGAAAATGGGATTTTCTTTTCTATCACATTGTCAGTCTGCAAATTTTCCAAACTTTTATGCTCTCCTTCCCTTTTCAAGTGGAGTGCTTTTAACAGCACCTAAGTAACCTCTTGAAAGCTTTGGTGCTTAGAAATCTCTTCTGCCAGATACCCTAAATAATCTCTTTCAAGTTCAAAGTTCTAAAAATCTCTACTGCAGGGGCAAAATGCCACCAGTCTCTTTGCTAAAACGTAAGAGTCACCTTTGCTCCAGTTCCCAACAAGTTCCTCATCTCCATCTGAGACCAACTCAGCCTGAATTCCATTGTCCACATCATTACCAGTGTTTTTGTCAAAGCCATTTAGTAAGTCTCTAGGAAGTTCCAAACTTTCCCATATTTTTGTGTCTTCTGAGTTCTCCAAACTGTTTCCACCTCTGCTTGTTACCCAGTTCCAAAGTCACTTCCACATTTTCAGGTATCTTTTCAGCAACGCCCCACTCTGCTGATACCAATTTACTGTATTAGTCTGGTATTTTCATGCTACTGATAAATACCTGAGACTGAGAAGAGGCTTAATTGGATTTACAGTTCCACATGGCTGCAGAGGTCTCAGAATCATGGTGGGAGGTGAAAGGCACTTCTTACATGGTGATGGCAAGAGAAAATGAGGAAGATGCAGAAGCAGAAACCCCTGATAAAACCATCAGATCTGGTGAGACTTATTCACTACCATGAGAACAGTATGGGGGAAACCACCCCCATGATTCAAATTATCTCCCATTGAGTCCCTCCCACAACACGTGGGAATTGTGGGAGTACACTTCGAGATCTGGGTGGGGACACAGAGTGAAACCTTGTCAGTCAGCCTTTGTTGTTGTTAACTTCCAAATTAATGAATTTTCTCCAAGATTTGGCATTACATAGTGCAGGAGAATCATATTTGTTCCACTTTTGTCCATGTGAGTCATGGTTTAATTTACTTAGACCCTGAGCTAATACAGGTGGATATGCTTGGATTTTCATTCCAGATGATTTTTATCAGATATAGTTCTACTAAATATTCTGATATTCCCATGACCTGTGTATTTGGCAGTCTGAAAATGTGGAATCTGCATCATGAAATCAGGAGCTATTACTTATGTTCTGTCTCCCTTACCTTGCCTTCAGCATAATCCATTATTTCTTGGCATTATTCTCCTCCTAATTTTCTGTTGAGTATAAATCCCTCACTGAATGTAGAAAGTAATGACCTATGCAGGAATCTTGCTGTCTCATTGAAACAGCACCCACCACTGTAGAAGTGACTGTCCAGTGTTCTGGTTTAGAACTTGCCTTTTTGAATCAAAATTAGACTATGGGAAAAGCTGAAAGTTCTCTTTCAGAAAAAGAAGCCAATAATAAGATTAGTCAATCTGTCTCTTCCTTAGACATTTACAGAATCTTTCTGATTCTGACAACATACTGTTAGCCAATAGGCTGCATTCCTCCTGTGCATGTTGGTTTTTGATTTTGTTTTTGTACGTGATTTGTAGATAAAGAGAAACTGGAACACGTGGTCAGCCAGTTCTACCAGCCAGATGATCTTACAGTCAGAAGCCTGCCTATTTCATTTTGAATACTTCCACATACAGGTAAATTTACCTTTTAAAAGTAATTCTGTACTTTAGTTTTAACAAAAGTGTACATTTGCAGGGAAAATTGGAATCACATTTATCATGAGATCACTCTCTATTAGGGTGAATTATTAAAATTTATTGTTTCTTCCTTTAATTGAAGTAAACTTACATATGATAAACTGTATATATTTATAATTTATTTTTATTTGTGAAAATTTATGGGATACAAGTATAATTTTGTTAAATGCATAGGTTGCATAGTGGTGTAGTCAGGGCTTTTATGGTACAACTGCATATATTGGACAATTTAATGATTTTTGATAAAGGTTTTCATCTGTGAAATCATCATTGTACTCAAGATACTGGATATACTGGATATTTGTATTCCTGCAAAATATTAGGCTTGTCCCATTTGTAATCCATTCCTCCTCCACCACTGTCCCCAGATATGCTTTCTTTCACTATAGGTTAGTTTGTATTTTCTAGAATTCTATATAAATGAATCATAGAATGTGTAGTCCTTTTTTGCATGGGCTTTTTCTTTCAGCATAATTAACTGGTATTCATCCATGTTGGGGCATGTATTAGTTCCTTTTACTTGCTGAGTAGTATTCCATTATTAATATTTTGAAGCATTAATTTTATATCTGTAATAAGGATTCAAATATTTAAGACAGTTTTATTTACATGATACATAAATTTTCCTCAAAAATTAAGCTGAGCTATATTACCAAGGATATACACTGAACATTTTTTTCATAAACTATGTTCTTAAGTCTCCTTTTTATAGTTAGAGAAAAATTAATTAGTTTGCCTGTGGCATAAATAAATAAAATTAAGCAGGAGATGTCACTTTATACAATATAACTGAGAATAAACAATGCTCAATACTTTTTGCCACCTCAAGTCCCTTTCCCCATCTCGCCTTGGTAAGAAGAGAATGTCGTAAAATTACCATTTAGTTAGAGAGTTTAAAACACTAGTAATTGTGGAATTTATGAAATTCTTCTTCCTGGTATTTTCTCAGTGATGTGAAAGAGGCTAATACTAGACACAACAGAAGCAGAAGGGAGTGTTTTTCATGATTAAGACAACTGTTTCTAAAAACACCCTTCCCTTCTATTTTGCAAGGAGAAAAAGAAAGGCCTTGGTAATAGGATGACCAGTGTATGTAGAAAATATAGTTCTGTTTTCTAAACTTCATGAGCTGGCAGGTTTTGTGGTGGGGAATGACAGAGAACCTTTAATTTGTGGAAAAATAGGAAAAATAGTGAGTAAAGAAGGTGGCACACTAAGAACCATTTTTCCCTTGTTAATTTTGTGTACCCTGTGCAGCATGGGCTGAACACATAGTAGGCTTTTAATAAATATTTATCCTATAAAAGCATTAGGTCTAATAAGAAGTATTGACCCAGATCATGCAAATTCTTCCAAGCCAACCAGAAATTGTATATATCATTAAAGAATAGGAACAATATTTAAATCTGGTAGTGAAAAATTTGGTAAACAAGTAGTAACGTGGTATCTGGTTTTCTGTTTAGGATAATGGCCTCCAGCTGCATCTGTGTTGTTGCAAAGGACATAATTTCATTCCTTTTTTGAGTAGAAGCTAAACTGGAGACACATGGACATAAAGATGGGAACAATAGACACTGGGGACTACGGGACTAATATAAGGATGAGTGAGGGCCAGGACAAGGGTTGAAAAACTACCTATTGGGTACTGTGCTCACTACCTGGGTGATGCTGACTACCTGGGTGACAGGTTCAATCATACCCTAAACCTCAGCATCATGGAATATACTCTTATAACAAACCTACACAATACTCTCTGAATATAAAATGAAAGCTAAAAAAGGGTATTAATGTGTATGGCAGCTTGTCAAGATGAAGAGAGAATGACATCATGGAGAATATTAAGATTAGTGGCAGTAATGAAGGCTGTGGTCCACCGGGGCGTAGGGAAGAATGATAATAAGAGGTACCAAAACAAGATGGTTAATTTGGTGACTGATTCATGATTAGTAGGTAAAAGGGTGCGAGGGTTAAAGATGAAAGAAGCAAAAGGGTAGGAGAGTGAAAGTTTTGAGTCTGGCTGATCAGCGGAATTAGGCTAGCAACTGTGGATGTGGGCAGCTGGAAGTAGGAATTAATTTAGAAATAGGTGTGGAGAGGAATATGAAGTTTGGAGCTTTGCCTTAACTTATACTTTAGTCCCTTAAAATATATAATAGGCTATATTCTAATATAGGAACTATTGATAGAAACAGGAGTTCAGATAACTGTTATTTTCCTAAGAAAAATAAAATTGTAGAACATATTTTGATTTCTGAAAAAGCTCTGGAAAGTTTTGCTTCTAGTGAAAAACAAAAGTCATAGATCAAAAGTGAAAGACCACTTTTTTAAATTAAGAATTTTCTTTTGTTATAAGAATTATATATCTAGCAAGTGCTTCATATAAACTATTTTGCAACAATCAAACCAAAGGAAATTTTTGAATGGAAAAAATTTATATTGCACAAGGGAACAGAATGAGATAGATCAGGGCTTTAAAAATTTACTACAATATATGAAGTCTTAGTAATATAAAGCAAGATAGCAATAAAAGATAAGTTCAGAATCACATATTTTCTTTAAAAATGATCACCTCTCTCTTTCAAATCACATTGTAGTATCTCAAAAGCAGTATTTCTTATTACTGACACTACTTCCTAAAAGGCTGAATAGTTACTGACTTTATGGCTGACGAATTCAAATAACAAGCCATTCTTGTATCAATTTTCTGACTTCAAAAGTAAATGACTTGTGGAATAATATTCTAATTTTACCTTATCTTTTAAAGCAACTTACTTTTCTTATTAGCAAGGAATTGAATGTAATCGCAGTAGCTAGAAACTTAGACATTTTCAACCACTTGACTCAGTGGAAAAGACGAATACTCCCAGCTTATTCTTACAGACTGTTGTGATTGTGATTTCATGACTAAGCTGCCATCATAAGGCTGAATTTCAGAAATGTGAGATCATATTCATAATTTTAAAAATTACAAAATGAATAGAAATGAAAAACTGTATCTCATCCAAAATGCTTGCACCTAATTTTATTACAGTCACTTCATATAAAACATACATTTCTAGGAGGGATTGTGAATACACTTTTCATTCCTAAGTTACAATTCATAAATAGGAATTACTAACAAATAGAGAAGCAAATTTGTTTCATAATATAAATCACAAAAATATTGCCAAGAAAAGAATTTCAAATACCATCCTTCTGTTTACTACCGAAACAGAAAAGCACAATAATGTAATGGACATCCATACATCATCACTGACTTTTAACAAGTGGGATCATTTTGAAGAATTTGGTTTGCACTTGATTTTGTGTAATTAAAATGCAACCTTTTCAGGAAAGAGTCCCTTTTGTAACCTCCTTGATTAAATTCTCATTTTTTATTCCCCAATTAACCATTTACCTAGAGTCCAACTACGTTTGCTATCAGTGTACAGACAGATCACTTAAACAATGCATGTTATATATGTAATAACATAATATATATTGTATTATGTAGTTTAGTATTGTTGAAGTGTTTTTAAACTTAAAATGGATATTATGTATGTCTTTAATTCAAAGTTACACTTCTAAATTCCCAAATGCACCTGTGTTAATGCATGCACATCTGGTTAATTCATTTTAACTGCTGTATAATATTTTATTGCGTGACGATATCAAAGGTTATTTACATATTCCTATAAAAGTATGTAAATAATTTGTAGGTCATTTTCGAATTATTGTTATTAAGACCAATACTGCCTTGACCATTTCTGCCCACATCTCCGTAGGCACATGTGAGAATTTGTTTAAAGTATGAATCTGAAAGTAGAACTGATGGATTGCATGGAGGATATGAACATCCTCATATTAACTTACTTGCCAAAGGGACTGTACAAATTGATGTGCTCCCCAACAATGAATGAGAGTTCACTTTCTCAGCATCTTTGTCTATATACTTACTTTTAAGAAGTAAATTTAAAAATTAACATAAAGCTTGCATCTACTGTAACTTTAACATAAAACATATTAGCTAAAATGCTATGCTGAATTTTGTATTGGTAATGAAAAAGCTTTAGGAACAATGAATCCCTCCAAAAAAATGGATCTTCTTGCATGAATTAAACATATTTAGCTACAGCAAAATTCAGTGCAGACAGGACCAGGCTCTTCATCTCCCACTCCCTTCTTAAGATCCCAGAAATTAACCAGTACCTAAGAGAAGAAATAACTCAGAAGACTGATAATAGACAGGAGCCAGACATTCTTGCCTCATATCCCGGCTCTATCTGTCATTAGCTACATCATCTTGCAAAAACTCTGGATTTTATTCCACCTCTTTGAACTTTAGATTCTCCTTTGAAAAAATGGTGATTGTAATTGCAGCCCTATAATATTGTTTTAAAGTTATATGTCAAATAACATTTATAATTCACATAGTACAAAGCTTAGCACAGATTAGGTGCTAGAAAATGTTCATTCGTCATCCTGTATGAAATTGGGCAAAATGTCATGTTAAAGCCAATAAAATAGAATAAAATAAAAACCTTCAATATATAATAGCCACTACATGTTTTCCTCTTTTCCTTTAGATTCAATAGTTTTTAATCTAATACTGTTATTTGGCATTTAATGAGTATTGTCTAACAGGAGTCCTGAAATTCACTCTCGTATATACTTTGACCTGACATGGCGTGTGTATTATAAAGCACAGCTAACTTGCTGGATATCTCCATAATATAGTAGTGCTATTTATAGGTGGGGAAAAAAGTAGCAAACATGTTGAGCCACATTTTTTCCATGTTATACAAGATTTTTCTGTGGTCAAGAACTTTCCTTATTCATATTTACATTTCTGCTGTTAGCATATAGTAAGTATGCTTATATGCTAGATGAATGAATGAAGAAACAATTATTATTTCTTCTTGTGCTAATTTTCAGGAAAATGAGTTATTCTTGGAAGAATCAAATCATCTCCATAAATGGAAGCAGTAATGTCTCTGTTCGTGAACCAGTCAGTTATCACAAGTAGTAATTATAAACTCAATTTGAGTTGATTTTGCTGCCATATCAGTTGTAAATGCTGCATGGCTAAAAACAGGAGGAGAGGGTGGAGATTGTAGGGCAGAGGTAGATCAGTCACACTAATGCTTTTCTTTAAATTCCAAATCAATAAAAAAGTTATTTGTTTCTTATTCTGTAGGTGCTAAAATGTTATATATGAATTCTGCTTTTTAAAGCTACCATCTTTATGGAAAGAATAAAAGACTGAAAACTTTGATTTTTTTGTATCTGGTAGATTGTTGTTATATATTAGCAGCCTGACAATAAAAGTAGTATACTCCTAAATTTGGTAACTAACTGGAGCTATAAGTCTAGATATTGTTTACAATAACCAAAATATAGGAAGGACATATATTCATTATCAGTATATAAATGTTGTAGAGAAGCCAGATAAATTATATTACAGCCATGAATTGTTTCACTGTATCAGTCAGTGAAACTCAGGGATCACATAAGAGAAGGGAAGTCCCGTGAGCAAGGAATGGAAAACAAAATGAGAGTAATATCAGGTTAAAGGCAAGACACTCATGCCAAATCAGTCATTCCTGAGGCTTCCACAGCTTTCCCCATGCCAGTAACTGGAACAACCATTTACCCAGTTGCTGAAGTCGAAAGTTTGGAGTTAACCATGACTCCTCCATTTTCTTTAATCCTACATATTCAAGCCACTGTCAACAAATCCTGTCAGGTCTACTTACAAAATATGTCTGCCTCCATCCACTTCTCTGTATCTCCACTGCCACCACTCCAGTCCAAGCCACCTGTCTTGACTGAACTTATAACTGGATCCTTTCACACTTGATCCCTTCATATAGCTGCTAGATTCATGTCTAAAAAGTTAACATAATTTCCCATTTGGAACTTTCAGCGTTTTCCAAAAAGAACTTCAAATAGAATCCAAATCTATTACTTGCATGTTCTGGCCACTAGGAGCCCAAAATTTCATTGTTTTATCATGACACTTTGATCCATCATTTACTGTAGTCTGACTACAAGTGTACTCTGTTAAGACATGGACAACCCTTTTCCCAGCTCACGGCCCATTGCATATGTTTCTTCTCGTTTTCGGAATGCTGTTCATATGGCTGGTTTATTCTCATTCTTCAGAAATAAACTTAAATATTGATCTTTTTACTTTAACCTTTGCATACAAAACAGGTCAACCTATACGTCGTAGCAACCAGGTTATTTTCCTTATAATAGTAATCATAAGAAGTAAATACTTTATTCATTATTTACTTTTTTATAGTATGTTTCCAACACTTGGACATAGTGGTGGTCATTCTCACAAGCACCTGGGACTGTGCGTGGCATATAATAAGCACTTAATACCTATATGTACAAATAATAAATGGATAAATGAAGGAAGAAATGCTTACCTACATGCCTTGCCTGTCTAGAGATTTTTAAAGAGGTTAATGGATGAATTTGGAATTTCAAAAAGGCTTTTAAATGTTATTTCATTAATTCATTCATTCTGAAGATATATCATTATTGAAACAGGTTAAATTCTTTAATAAATAAGTGTAGCAAATGTAAGTACCATATATATATTTTATTAGTTTTGACTGATACATATGGTTGTTATGATAGATAGGTTGACCTACTTTGTAGACAGAGGTTAATAAGGAAAATCATTAGCTATGCAATATGGTTCATGAAAACAAAATGCTATATTTATTTTTGCATAAGCATTTATATTTTCAAACTCAATAAATTTATACATGATGAAGTATTGTTGACGTCTTTGTTATATTAATCATATATATTTATAAATAACTGTTTCAAAATTATTCACAAAATACATTTTAAGAGAAAAAGAAATGACACAGTCTCATTTTAATGTCTGTGTAGACTAGCGTATTTTCTTTTCTCAAATAATAAAACATAACGAAGACCATAGAAATTAAAAGGTTTTCCTGTTAAGATTAACTGACATTTGTCTCAGAACAAAAGATAGTTTCTGGCATTCAATTCTTTATAATATTATTAGGGAAAGGCTTGCAATATTCCAGATGGGTTCAGTGTTTACCAACATATGGTAATGTTGTCAAACAAAGAACATGTAAATTTTGAGCTTTGAAGTCAGCACCTTGAACTTGCGAAAGTATACATGAATTATTTAAGAAGTGTGAAAGTAGTGTTATGTTACAGAAGGAAGATAGAAGAAGTCAGGCTGTGGTTATATGGACTATATTACTTTTTATTTTTGGCTTTCTATATTTTAAATGTGCTGACTTTTTTTTAGGACACTATGTCTTAAGTAGAGACAAACTTTTCACTGTAATAGTCTGTTATCCTTCTCATTGAATATAGATATTCTGGCTAGTTGTATTAACCTGATAATATAACCTGAAACTCCCCAAAAGGCTTCCTAAGAGCAAGTATACCATACCAATTGGGTTACTAATATGAAATAGTATATTCAAATTAGGGTAATTTAGGAAGAGTTTATAAAAGGGGCAGGTTACGAAGGTGTGAGCAAGTTGTAGGGGAACCACAGGGCTATTCCAAGCTAGAAACAGAAAACCACACACAAAAAATATAAAAACAACCCCCCAAGACAACTGTTATCACCTTTGGACTTAGGAGAAGGGAGTAAGCAGTTAGGCAAAAAACCAAAGGAAGAATGAGAGAGAGAAGCTGCCTTGAAAGAAGCAGTCACTGGCCACCCAGGGACACCAACAGCCAGAAACAGCCCAAAGGAAGTGAGCCAGGGAAATCGATACTGGGACTTTGCTCTCCTTGCTGCTCTCCAACAGGGCTGCTGAGTGGGCCGGGGTTGAGCATGTGACCTGGTTTTAGCTGATGGAGGGCGTTACATTATTCTCTATTTACTTTAAAAATGGGTTCGCGCCGGCGCGGTGGCTCAAGCCTGTAATCCCAGCACTTTGGGAGGCTGAAGTGGGTGGATCACTTGAGGTCAGGAGTTCAAGACCAGCCTGGCAACATGATGAAACCCAGTCTCTACTAAACATACAAAAATCAGCCGGGCGTGGTGGAGGGCGCCTGTAATCCCAGCTACTCAGGAGGCTGAGGCAGGAGAATGGCGTGAACCCGGAAGGCGGAGCTTGCAGTGAGCTGAGATCCGGCCACTGCACTCCAGCCTGGGCGACAGAGCGAGACTCTGTCTCAAAAAAAAAAAAAAAAAAAAAAAGGGTTCGCATAAAAAAAAGCAGGAAAAAAGTATTAATCGTTAACACATTAATACTGTATTACTCTAGTGTATGTAACACAATAGATTTCAAAGCTATTTTATTTTTATCTCATGTGTATCCTCACAAAAGCACTCACAGCTTAAGAACATGGGTCCTGGAGTAAGACACACTGAGTTCAAATCTCAGAGTCCCCCCTTATCAGCTATTTATCTTTGAACAAGTTCCTAATATATTTACCACTATTTCTTCATCTGTCATAAGGGGATGGTAATATCTCCTCCTGCAGTGTTGTGAGAATGAATCAATACGTGTAAAATGCTGAGAATAATTCCTGGCATGTGGTAAGTGCTTAGTAAATGCAGCTCTTCTTTCTTTCATTTCACAGGAACAGAAATGAAGTTCAATGAAATAAAATTTAAGGCCATGCCATTTTCAAACAATGGCAAGAGGTAGCACATACCAAAGTTTCTGGACTTACAATCCAAGGTTTTTTGTATTCTACATAATTGGAAACTCATTATCAATTGCTTTTTCTTTTTTAAGGTTTTCCAAACATACACTTTTTCTTGGCATTACTCACTATCATGTCTGATTATTGCTTATCCTTGTTCTCTTCCCTCTTTTCACAGGGAAGTGAGGAAAAAAACAGTAATTGTGTATTCCATGGTGATGTGCTATTAATTCAGTCTAAGATTAGTGACTGCATTAACAATAAAGTTACTCAGAGGTAGCATTTCCACACATGTGCATATGACCACAGTGCACCTCTATTAATTACTAAAATGATCCAATCTAATATGTAATTTTAAAAGAGGGCTTTACTACTTTAAATCTTCCATAGCTGAAAAATTTTAAACCGTTGCCTTCCAGATTGACTTAGGGCATTGTTATCAGCACCATGAATACTGCCTGATACAAAGTAGATGCTGAAAAAATATTTGCTGAAGTAATTAATTAATTAAAGTGTTCCACCCAACATATTGCTTTTATTAGTATACAAGAACGTAAAACTGCACAGAATACGAAAAAATCAGAAAAACTGTGAATATCTAGATTTAGATGGAAATACAAAGGATCAATAAATCACAATGTGTAGGTTTCTTTAGTTAGAAAGACCTTAAATCTATGTGGTATTTCAACATAAGTGAAAATAATAATACCATACAGAATGTTTTTCAGGCTGATATAGTCTGCTTAATTGTGAGTAAGTTTCCCTAACTATTGTGAGAGAGAAATTTTGATGGTGCAATATAAATTTTTAATCCGAATTGTAGCAGTTAAGAGTTTTACTCCACTGAGTGCCTGAATCTTACTCCTCACAAAGGTTAAGATGCTTTTTCATCTTGCAAAATAAACTTGTTGAAAACTAAAGCAAACCCCTTAACCTAGGGATGATCTAAACAGACTAGTTCTAGCTGAAAAAAATTAAGCAAGGAAACAAACCTAAAGTTTCCTTTCATTTAAATTCAGTCATGAATTGTTTACATGAAAATCACAAAGATGGAGCTTTTGTCCATTTACCACAAATGGAAGAGTGAAAAAATGTAATCTATTAAAATGTCTCGGCCAGGTGCAGTGGCTCACGCCTGTAATCCCAGCACTTTGGGAGGCCGAGGCTGGTGGATCACGATGTCAGGAGATCGAGACCACCCTGGCCAACATGGTGAAACTCCATCTCTATTAAAAATACAAAAATTAGCTGGGCGTGGTGGCGTGTGCCTATAATCCCAGCTATTCAGGAGGCTGAGGTAGGAGAATCCCTTTAACCAGGGAGTCAGAGGTTGCGGTGAGCCAAGATCACGCCACAGCACTCTAGCCTGGCAACAGAGTGAGACTCTGTCTCAAATAAATAAATAAATAAATAAGTAAATAAGTAAATAAATAAATAAATAAATAAAGTCTTTATGATTTTTCCTGTCATAATATTTTAAATATTTTGCTAATGATGTCTGTAGGGTAGAATTTGGAAGAAATAACATAGAATATTATAGAACTTGAGGCTCATCTACTGCTTTAATCTCTTTGAAACATCTTTATTCCAAATTTTTTAAAAAGTCTTTAAAAATGTATCTAAGTAAAATCAACATATTGTAGAAGTTCTAAATGAATATGATTATGATAATAGCTTCTTACACAAAATTTAAGAGATATTCATTTGCCTTTCGAATCATTATAGAGTGAATATATCTACATCTTTCATTTCCTATGATTGCATTCTGTATATCAAGGTATTAGTATAGCAGGTCTAGCTATTAAGTTATTGATAATGTGTTTTGTTAACAAATAATTCTCCTATTCCTTTGGATTCAGTGGAGTCTTTTGGAACTTAAACATCTTAACTCTTCTGTTTAAAGCCTAAATCAACCTGAGAGAAGGTATGTTTTTAGAAAGGAAAAGTTGCTTACAATAGTTTTAAAGAGGTAGACATCTCAAGTTCAAGTCTTCAATTTGTGCTTCATTAATCTCTTGAAGTTACTGCCAAAAAATAATTTTCTAAATTTTAAGAAATCGGTAAGTTTTAAAAATGTACTTTTAAAAGTAAATTCCAAACATATTCTAAAATAAATCATACATTATTTAAATAGGACATTTTTATTTTAGAAATTGGTCCCTTTCATTTTGCTAAGGGCGAATAATTACAGTTACTATGTTAATTAATATTAATTTAAATTCAAGTCTCCAGAGTTGCATAGATATAAATTATGTTTTTATATTGTAACTGTTTTTGCATACTCTTTTAAAATATGATTCTAATCATGAAGATTAGATTTTTTTCATTGAAATTTTGCTAGCTGTGACATAATTCTAAGGAACTGTGTTACATAAAGAATAGTTGTCTGCCTTATTTTTACCTATACCTCAAATTTGCCCTGCTTTCTTGATGTCTCCTGAAATACTTACAACAAAATGGGGAGAAAATTACTGTTTATGTCAAATGTAAAAAAAAAAAAAAAAAAAAGACGACTAAATCTCCAAAAAATTGGTTTGGGTAACACTAACAGGTTCTACCATATTAGTGTAAAATCCCCTTAAAAAATAATTGCTAAAATTTTAGAATCCCTTCTGGTTTTCTCTGTGTCCTTTTAATTTTTCTCAAAAATTTCCCACTAATTCAGAACTCTTTTTTATCATGGTAAAATATAAACAACATAAATATACCATTTAAATTATTTTTAAGCATACACTTCAGTAACATTAAGGACATTTATCCTACTACGTAGCCATCACTATCATCGATATCCAGAACATTTTTCATCTTCCCAAACTGAAACTTCATACCCATTAAACAGGAGCTCCCCATTTTGTCCTCTCTTAGCACTTGGAAACCAGTATTCTACTTTCTGTCTTTATGAATTTGACTATTCTAGGTATATCATGTAAGTGGAATCATACATCATTTCTTCTTTCGTGACTGACATTTCATTTAGCCTCCTGTCCTCAAGGATAATCCATGTTGTAGCATGTGTAAAAATGTTCTTCAGTTTTAAGGATGTATATTTTTCAATTGTATGTATATACCACCTTTTTTT